>NC_087073.1:7047910-7647910 GCF_026151205.1 Bolinopsis microptera | reverse complement strand
GTTGCTACGCAACAGCGCAGTAAACCTTTGCTAAAATAACGACATTATTCTAACGGTTATTTTACCTCACTTCCGACGTTAATTATAAAAAATCTAAAGCCTAAATCAAAATTCTAAGAATGCTATAGCCTATTCCTATCCTTTTTCTACAAGTACAACCCTGCTAAAAATGGCGAGGTTTCAACTCCATTTGCGAGCTGGGTTTGATTTCACCAGAGGGTCATTTTGAGGTCGATTTTCGGTGTTTTTCTTCTATGTCCCCGTTGCCGGGGAAATTTCGTCAAGTTTAAATTATAGTATAGATTATATAGTATATTATATAGTATATTATATAGTATATAAAAAGCAAGACGCTATTTATACACAAACACAATTATTTTCTAAACCGATGGAAAAATGGGAATACCAATATGTATATTTTAATATATATACATACAGGGTGGCCCAAAAGTGACTACCCACACGCAACCTTTTATAATATATCACAATGCTGGCAAGCATGACCGTGCCTTTTATATTCACAATACTATTTACCCCCTTTACTATTTACCCCTTTTATTATTTACCCCCTTTACAATTTACCCCCTTTACTTTTATACCCCTTTATTGTTTTCCAGGCATTAAGACTCATCGAAAATAGTTCAGCATGTATATTTAAGTTCAAACATTCTAATTCAATGTTAAAGATGACAGGAATAAGAAATAGTTATGTGGAGGTTTTTAAGAAATTTGCGCAAAATACGCGCCAGCATGTTATACGAAATTATGTAAAAAACCCAAAATCGCCATATTCAGGTGCCTTAAAAACCATGTTAAAATTAAGTTAGAATTTTGAAACTTTGCAAGGCGTCTAGACGTTGACCAAATCGACTGTAAAAAAAGTTTCAAGTTTCAGGAGCATCGGGAAATGGGTTTTCTAGAACCTCTGTTTTACGACAGATTGTCGTGATATATACATAATATATACATATTCAGGGATAGACGCTTTGCCAGTCAATTATAGGCTATATTCAAGTGTCCGTAGATTCAGAAGCTTTAAAAATACAGCCATCTCGGACCACAGGTCTTGAAGATAATTGTTTAGACTTTAGTTAACATTATATTAAAAAGTAATTTAACGTCATCATTACCACTTGATGACGTCATCAAGTTGACCGTTTTAAAAACTCGATTTTTGACAAAGTAATCACTTTTAAAATCGATGTTACACCATTAGGAATTGATTTTATTCAAAATTTGAGGAATATTGAAGTTAGATAATTGTTTAAGCATTCTGAAAATCTACCGGAAAGTTTTTATACCTTGCTCCTTCATAAAGATATTTGTCATTGAAGTTTGTGCTTTTTTGAAGAATTATTTTATAAAAACGTCAATTTTGCGATTTAGTATTCTCTGGTGTTGGGCCATGCCTTGGGTTGTGGAGCTCAGTTCTGCTTTCTATAGGTATAAATTATGCATTAGGCTAGTTTTAAAGTTTAAAATCGAAAATTTGCACACGTGGGGACACGCCCAAATTGATAGAAAATTGCTAAAATCACTGAAAATTGCTGTTTTCGTTATTTTCTGTCAACTTTAGAGTGCCGTTGTGATAACAGTTCTTCTTAAAATACTTTGAAACTTTGCATGCTTATCAAACTATATATAAAACAAATATACCTTAGGTGTAAAAAATTTCGTCGCGAAAAAAACTATTCCGAAATATTTCGTCCGAAAAATTTCGTCAATTGCTCACAAAACTTTTCGTCTGCGAAATATTTCGTCCTATTTTTGTCAAATTTAGACATTTAGGAAACCAATAAAACATATATTTCAAAATAAATTAATCAAAAATTACTTCTAAATCAGAACAGTCGGAGCTACTTATATCGTCAGAAATTTGGTAGTAGACAACCTTATCAACTTTGTCCGGGGAATTTCTGACTACTCCTTCATTAATAGCTTTGTCCAAAGAACTGCTCACTGCTTCTGCTCCTGATACTGTAGCGTTGTTGGAAGAATTGCTGTCTACCTTCGCTCCTGCCTCCATTTCATCAGCTTTATCCGAAGAGTTGTTTGCTGCGTCCTCTTCTACTCCAACAATTCTAACAGGTGTTTTATAGTTGCTCTCTATGTGATCTTTAAGCCTCTCGAGTACTGCGAATTTTTTCGCCCCAGAGATTCTGAACGACGCATTCAGTAGTATTTCAAGACCTTTCAAGGCTGTCAAACTTTTATGTAATTTAACATCATAAACAGAGACATCGACTTTCCCGCCTAACTTTATGAAGAAATGAACATGCCTGCTTATTTCTCTCGGAAGGTGTCCCACCACTTCTCCAGCTGCTGATTTATCTTTCGTGTTATTGATCTTAATAACAGCTACCGCAAAAGGGTCGTCATTGTTATCTTTATCCAGTTGAACTTTGAGCTTGTCGCTAAGATCTGGCTTCGGCCATGTCGATTTCATGTAAACATGAAAGCCACGACTGGCTATAACAGTTTTAAAAACAGCTTCTACTGACATGAACTTGAACGTAAACAATTGCTAGTGTGAAAAGGCGGAATTGTGAGCTCCGGTTAATTAGGAAGAAGCCAGTACTCGCATAGAAATCAGATTACAGAAATCTTATATTAGTCTCATTTGTACGTAAATTTTGATTTGGAACCTGGCCATCAAGCTTGATCATGCAGCTTCACACTTTCTCTGGAATTTTAGCGTTTTTTATGCAGACAAAAGTCTCAGCAATGATCCCTGATCTCAAACATCAAGACGGGTATCTCAATCACGTTCACAAATATCTTGGATTGTAAAAGAAAGTATCGAATCGGGCTCCCTTCTCTTTGAGTGTAGTTCTACCCTTGTTCTGTTGTATACGTTGGTGTGCAGTTGCAGGAAATATCACAGTTTGTAACCGCTGCAGTATGTCTTCGATGCCACGAACCGATATTCGTCACTTCTTCGGTGTCCCTGTAAACCTGGATTCGAATGATTTACCTGCAAATACACCCCAGTTCGTAGCCGCTGTAAACAAGGAAATAGCGAAAGCTGAGCAGAAAGGAAAGTATAACAAGTGGACGGCTAAAGATAGAGCAGATATAGGAAACTACGCGAGGGTACATGGTGCTGTTGCCGCAGCGAAGCACTTTAAGAAGCAACATCCCAGCTTAACCCGTCAGACTGCTCAGACCTTCAAGAAGTTGATGATCGACAAACTGAGCAGTATTGAGAGAGACCTGATTGTAAATGAATTAGAAACCAAGAAAAGAGGCCGTCCAACGCTCATTCCAGATACTGTAATTGATAAAGTGCTAGAGATCTTGGATGTCCTGCGGTTGCGAGGGGCCATCGTTAAAGGTTGTGTCATCAGAGGTGTTTTGAAAGGGGTTCTCAAACAACTACAGCACAACTCTAATTACGAAGTGGCATACGAGTCCTCTAGGCAAATTCTCTATCATTATGAGAGGAGGAAGAAAGTCAAGCTCGTAAAAAGAGTAGCCACAACAGCCCGACTTCCTGTGCCAGAGGGTGTCTTATCCGAAGTAAAACTTTGCTTCCAGTGTGATATCAATAAAATCGTTAAAGAGCATAAAATCCCCGAAGATTTGATCATTAATCACGATCAAACACCGCTTAAGTACGTAAGCGTCAGCAGCAGAACCATGGCTCCGCGGGGATCATCAATAGTCCCGATAGCAGGAAGTTCAGACAAGCGTCAAATCACGGGAAATCTTGCGGTCACACTTTCGGGGAAGTTGTTGCCATTTCAACTTATTTATGAGGGAAAGACGAACCGCTGTCTGCCGAAAGGGGTTCAGTTTCCCACTGGCTTTCATCTGACTATGACTCCAAACCACTGGTCTAACGAGAACACTTCAAAAGATTACGTATTGAAGATACTGGCTCCTTATATCGAGAAGACGAAACAAGAGCTCGGATTGCCTCCTGAACAGAAGAGCCTAATAATATCGGACGTATTCAGGGGGCAGCAGACTCAGGAAGTGTTAACACTGTATGAATCTCTCAATATGATCGTCTAAAAGGTGCCTCCAAATTTGACGCATATTTTTCAACCATTGGACGTTTCGATTAATGGTTTAGTAAAGAGCCACATGAGAGACCAGTATGAGAAGTATTACGCGACCTGTATTACTACACAGCTAGCTGCTGGTATTAATCAGGACAACATTGACGTCGATACAAGGATTTCCAAGATAAAGAAGCTCCACGCAGAATGGATCATAGACACCTACAACTTTCTATCAACTAGAAAAGACGACATGATTAAAGGGTTTTCCAAAGCAGGAATAACCGATGCCGCCTCTGAAAACTTTGTCAGTGAACTGGATCCATTCGCGGATTTAATGTAGAATTAGATGGCGAGAAATGTTATGATATTAGTATTACGATATTATGATCATTTTGGTATGAAATGTTTCAATTCTTATACTGTATGAAATATGAATCATTCAAAATTAGATTATTAACTGAAGTTGAATTAATTCGTATGTACTCAATTTTAACTTTCAAAATTTAATGATGCAAAAAATACCAAAAAAATAGGCGTCCCAAATATTTCGTCGTTAAAAAATTTCGTCGACGAAAAATTTAATGCCGGAAAATTTCGTCCGCGTTTTGAGTTTAGCTGAAATTTTTCGGCATTAAATTTTTTGCACCTAAGGTATGCAAAAATTTCAGTATTCAGTATTGGATGCGCACACAACGTCCACTCAAAGTTTGCACGTACGAAAGGTGAAAATTTTGCTCATTCGTGATTTCCAACAAATTCTGCTTTGCCACGACAGTTTAATGTCATTATATATGAATTTAATGCCAACTTGAATGAGTATTAAGTGGTATATTCAGTCAGTGATCGACTGATATGCTTATCTAAACACAAGGAAATGTTTTTAAAGGAAAAATTTCGAAATCGTTGAAACTTCCTCCTTATTAATGAAGATATCAGTTTATGGTTTATATTTTGACTTTATAAAGTACCCTGAGATTATAATCAAAAAGAGATGATATTTGACCAAAACCCATAATCATGGGTAGAGTGGACCGCTACCAGTGTCTCTCTTTCCCCAACAAAAGGAAATGATATTAATTTGATTGACCGTTCTCAAATGCAAAATGATACCGAGAATGAAATCGGTCGCTCGCTTTTCCCATTCATTTACAATTGTAATAGATAAAGAAGAACTACCCAAAGGCAGATGTACTCGGCAATAAAGATTCAATAAACTTCAGCTAATTCAATAAGTAATAACTACCACCCTTACCCCGAAATACTAGGTATCGACCCGAACGCAACCCAAAGAGATTTTTACAGCATTTGATTGATGTAATCAATCGAAACTTATTACAATTCGTAAGCCGTGAATGAATGGGAAAAGCGAGCGACCGATTTCACTCTCGGTATCATTTTGCATTTGAGAACGGCCAATCAAATTAATATCATTTCCTTTTGTTGGGGAAAGAGAGACACTGGTAGCGGTCCACTCTACCCATGATTATGGGTTTTGGTCAAATAACCTCTATAATAACTTACGTAATTCGTTTCCAAATTGCACCAAAATTTTTACTGGGCCGTGCTCAGCCTGTCATTTGAATTCCGCCGAATCTCTATTCTGTTAATGTTATGTTTATGAACATAATAGCCTGAGGTCGGCCCCACTAGGTACTGGTAACAAAATTTCAGAGACTATAGATATGGGTCAAACTTAGATTTCCTGAAAGTTTCGTAAGCCACGCCGCGCCCAATTACAGTGGGCGTGGCGTAACACTCCCTCTTTTTCACTATTGTCTTCATAAAATGAGAACGCTTTAATCTACGAACTCAAAATTGTTTGCACTCATTTGGCTTGCTAATTTTAAACCTTTCCGAAAGTTTCAAGTTCGTTGCTCAAAATTTGGTTGAGTTATGACCATTTCAAAATCCATCGGATACGTGATCCGAGCACTCAGTCAGTGATCTCGTCACTTGGTTAATGTGAATTTTGATCCCTCTCTTTCTAATCCTTATCCTTCCGATCCTTCTCCCTCCGATCCTTCTTCTTCCGATCTTTTTCTTTCCGATCTCTTTCCTTCTGATCCCTTTCTTTCTGATCCCTATCCTTCTGATCACTTTAAATCTGATAACTCTAAATCTGATCCGTAGTTGCAATTCTTTAAATTATTTTTCATGTAATAACTTGAAGAGAGCATTTTCCTTTTGTTGCATACACGGATTCATCAGAAATTTGCATCGGTGGGAATATGATTTCAACTTCCTTTAATGATATATTTTAATATACTTTACTTAAATCCTTTGCCTACTTAAAAGAGAATATTTGTATTCTGTGTGGCCGGAGAAGCATCTGTTAGTCATAGGGGACAGGATATATTATCAGACAAAAAAATATAAAATTAATGTGTATGGCAGAGCATTCAGCATTGCTGAACCTTTTAAATGATATATTTAACTTTATATATCATACAAAGAAAGGAAAACTTTTTAACTTTTTAAATGGTTGCATAAAAATAAAATGACCGTTGGAGACTCAACTTTGTTTGTTTTTGTTTGAATGATCCATATTTCAATCGCGAGCAGAACATTTTATTTAATATTTGATTGATTTATGGCCCCCTGTGGCCTGTATATTTGATTGGTTGACCTTATATAGTCAGTTACTGAAAAGTGAGAATCTGTAAAGATTCACCAGTTTTTAATTTTAGTTATCGATGCACTATTGACTATAGTGTGAATCTTTAAGTTTATGTAATCCGTATCACGTATGCCGTATTAAGTACATACATTTCGTATCTGAAATGAGATGATTATTTTATCCCGCTCATCTACTATATACAAAGCGAGACGTTATTTATCACTGACTTAGTGCTCGGATCTCGTATCCGATGGATTTTGAAATGGTCATTACTCAGCCAAATTTTGAGCAATGAACTTGAAACTTTCGAAAAGGTTTAAATCAGCAAGCCAAATGTGTGCAAACAATTTTGAGTTCTTAGCTTAAAGCGTTCTCATTTTATGAAGATAATAGTGAAAAAGAGGGAGTGTCACGCCACGCCCACTGTAATTGGGCGTGGTTTACGAAACTTTCAGTAAATCTAAGTTTGACCCATATCTATAATCTCTGAAATTTTGGTGCAATTTGGAGACGAATTACGTGAGTTATTAAGAGGTTGCGTGTGGGTAGTCACTTTTGGGCCACCCTGTATATATCTGTATATATCTGTTTATATTGAGTTTTAATACTTTCAACACTACTATATAACAAATAATTTGAGATTATGTGACTGATTAAATGCTGAAGATAAAAGAAATATATTCATTTTGATAAGATTATGTTTGCGTTTCATTGCTCAACAGCTGTTCGAAGGATCAAATTTAAGATTATATATCTGTTACCATTTTACTGACACCACGACTTCAACTTTAACAAGACTTTCCTCGAAAACCGTAAGAGACATAATTTTGAAACTTTTTTGGCTGGGTCGAATGCTTTTGTTGGCTTTTGGCCAGTATAAAGAAAGAAAAAATTAGCCAAGGAATAAATAATTTAATGCTTAATGAACACTCTTGCAGGTACCACCCGTATTTACACTCAGACCTGAGTTTAGTAATTTTCCGATACGAGATTGGGGACGGGTTCTAAAAACAAACAAACAAACAAATTAATAATTTAGGTTCCGAAAAATGGACTTCAAGTTGGTCTCAAAAACACAAATTAAATAAATAACATGATCTAATGTCTTAAGAGGAAAACGGGTTCATGCTAGTATTATTCAGATTAACCAACAACACAAGGAAGGCAGTTAACCATGTCAAAGCAATGGCCAATGTGAGTTATGCATGAAAAAGTGTGAATGTGAACAGTCTGACATTTCATTTTGGGATACTTCTATAGTAAATTTAGAAGACACAATACATCTATAATTATATAATTAATTATATAATTGATGTTGTATTTATAAATCATAGTAAAAAAAACACGATTTAGTTCTACGTTTGGTTGGTTGCCTGGTTATATAGTTTGTAACAAAAATAAAAAGGCAATCGTCCTTCGAATTAATTCCTTATTAACAGATGTATGTCAACAACAAAGTAGCCATGTTCAAAGGCTATACGATCTCGTTGATGCAATTCATCATTCTCACTCCTGCATTTATCGTTGATTCAGGTACAAAATCAGAACTGATATATAATATATATATATACGATATTTTGATCGTGACAATTCACTTTGCAGCATTAAGCCAGCTAATTTTTCCAAGCTCGCTACAGCTCTAGCCTCTTCTCCATTTTCAGGGAGAGGTCAGTCTTGCAAGATTAAGGAAACAAACGGATTTCTACAAACTGCCTGCTCTAATATTCTTGATGGATTTGATGTGTACAAGTGTCCCTACTCGGATGAGACGTACTGGATTGCGGAAAAACTACATTTCATGGCGTCCAATCTGTTCAATGCAACTTGTAGCAATGACCCATTTGGCTACCAGGTAATGAATTTTATTTTTTGCTTTCCATTCAGGTCAATATACTTATGTGCACCTAATAATTTTATTTCATTATGAGAATTTAACAAAGCACCTCTGTATTAAAGAATTCCTCTTTACTTCACTTTACTTCACTGTATTTACAATGTAAGAATGCATTCTCGACTACAATTCAATTTCGTATTTGCAGGTTTGTGGTTCAAATGCTGATTGGAATGTTTTTTCTGACCATGATGAAATTTCTGTCTGCGGATCCTTCCTTTGTAAGCGGGGTCAACTTCATGAAGCACTTCCTGTTAGAGAGATATGCTCTCGACAGATAAATTGCTCTAATATTCCCGACCTGGGAAAGATAGGATGTCCAGAGGTGGAACAAGAAGAAAATTCCATATCGACAATCTGTAACAATATATGTGAAATGGAAAGCTGTGAAGATGAAAGTGAATGTAATGGCTACAGATACGGACTTTATTGTCACAATCGCATATACATGGAACCCACAGGAATTTGTGATGGAGTCCATGACTGTGTGATTGCAGGACTATCCAAAGGTGAAGAATCGATTTGTGAGCCTGCAATTGATAGCAAATTTCCCTCCTGTACCAGCACCAAATATATGACAACCGAAAGATTTATCCGACCCATATTCAATTTTACCCGGTGCGCTGCACTATTGTTCCACCACACAGCCACTACCGGTATGGGTTTCAAGTTCATCACTGGTATGTTCGGTTTCAAGAGAACTAATTCTAGTTCTGGGCTCTATGTAAAGCCGTATTGCTCAAATTACATTGACCAAACTAACTGCAGTGACCTCAATAAAGTAGCTGTGAGGTGCCATATCCAAGAGTATGGTTTTAGCACTGTCTCTAAGATGATGGTGTGTGGCGAAGTGAGGAGAGGACTCTGCGAAAACAAGATGGACCTGCAATGTACCGAGGCGTCAGCTGACTGCACCTGCCACAAACACCAGCTATGTGATGGAGTGGAGGACTGCGGGGATGGAAGTGACGAAGACATGGCAGAGTGTCTCTCAATGACTGAGGAGAGATGCTATAGGAACTACAGACATGAAGGAGCTTTAAGTATTCCTAAATCATGGCTTGGCGACGGTCTTGAAGACTGTCTTGGCGGTCTCGATGAAAATTCTACTTATTGGCCTACATGTGGTTTCCATGCAACAACACGTTTTGCCACAAAAAAGAATCCAGACTGTCAAGACGTGTTTTTATGCCGCTCATACGAAAGTGTTGGATTCATTGAGCTGCCTGATCTATGTGATGGCCTCGAGACATGCGGAAATGAAAATAACGTATGTGAAATGAGTAGAGGCAAAGCAAGAGTCTCTACAACGGTTAATACGGCTGAGACTTTTAAAATTATTTCTTATTGCGTCAAAGGCCTGCATGACGTTGAGCACCAGCAAAGTTCTTGCATATCTGATGAGTTTAACGTTTTTAATGAAACTATCTATGGAGTCTACAGCAGGATGCAAGTAATATATCCAGATATGCTGTATAATTGTAACCATCTGTATGGAGAAGTTTACCTCTATTTGAGCTGTCTTGGGAAGTGTCTGCATTCAACAAAATGCCCTATCACAAGTTCAATTAAGTACAATGATTGCAAAGACCAGTTTAAGGACAGAGTCTACACATTGGTCAATAACAATCACCTCACTTTTGTCAGTAAAAATCAGGAAAATACACCAATGATTACTTCCCTTGCACCAACAATCTGTGTGTGGAGTATTCTAAAGTCTGTGACCTGGTTGACAATTGCGGGGATAGTTCAGATGAACTGAACTGTGGAAACCATTTCGAATGTGGTGGTGCGTTTATTCCCATCACCCAAAAATGTGACGGCACCGCAAACTGCGAAGATTGGTCGGATGAGTGTAATGAAGAGTGTGGTAAGCAGGTGATAAATGGATTAGCTCAAAAAATTGCCGCTTTTGGAATTGGTTTCCTTGCGACAATAATATCGTTATTATGATTGAAAATGGGGCGGATTTGAAGAAATGCAAATCTCGCACAATGCTGGCAAACAAGATAATGATTATGGTTATTAGTATTGGAGACTTCCTAACCGGACAGTATCTATTTTCATTAGCAATTGTTGACTATACATATGGTGCAAACTTCTGCGAAAGGCAGTTGAAATGGCTGAGTAGTAAATATTGTTCAGCTTTGGGGGTAATTAGCACGATTGGAAGTCAGATCTCTGTTGTTTCGTTAGCCATTCTCAGTATCTGTCGAGTTTTTGGAATTCAAAACAGTATGGTGAGATCAAATTCTGGATTGAGATTGAGCTTTACAAAAATTCTCGTTCAGTTTGTGGTGATGATATTTCCTGTGATTATTGTGACCTCATTAATTGCCCTTGCACCCTTGCTTCCATATTTCGAAGACTTATTTGTAAATGGATTGACCTACGATACTGACATGAAGCTATTTATCGAACAAGCTGGAAAGGATAGGCATTTTGATGTGATCCAGCGATACTTTGGCAGGGCAAAGAGGCAGCCATTGAAGTGGTCACTTATCTTGAGTCTTATGAGGACTATGTTTTCAAATGATTATGGCAATTTGGATGGAAAAGTAGGAAGGGTTGATTTTTATGGTAACGATGGAGTGTGTCTCTTCAAATATTTTGTTCACCAGAATGATCCTCAGAGACGGTTCAGTTTGACAATTTTATCAATTAACATTCTTTGTTTTGCCATGGTTGCTATTTCGTATATCTTTATAAACGCCAAAACAATTAAGATTCCGGCATTCTGACAAAGGGAAAGACCCCAACGTCCAAAATGGTCCGAAGGAGGAACCAAAAACTACAACGAAAGATAGCTGCTATCATCAGTACAAACTTTGTTTGCTGGATACCATTCGTTATTGTGAGTGGTCTTCACTACTTCGGTGTTATTGACGCTTCAGCGCAGTACAGCCTCTTTTCTATTGTCATACTTCCAATAAACTCAGTTATCAATCCTTTTATATACAGCACCTTTTTAAACAAATGTATGGTTATATTTAACCCAGCTAGAATATTTTATAAAGTTGCCGAAATTCTTCCCAATCCCATCGATTGCATTCCCCTTGATCCATTGGATCCTTCTACCCCTCTTTCTGATCCGTCTCCTTCCGATCCCTCTCCTTCTGATCCTTCTCCTTCCGATCCGTCTTATTCCGATCCCTCTCCTTCCAATCCCTTTTATTCCGATCCCTCTCCTTCTGATCCCTCTCCTCCCAATCCCTCTCCTTCTGATCCTTCTCCTTCTGATCCCTCTTCTTCTGATCCCTCTCCTTCCGAGTCCTCTCCCTCGGTTCCTTCTCCTTCCGATCCCTCTTGTTCTGATCCCTCTCTTTCCGATCCCTCTCCCTCGGATCCTTCTCCTTCCGATCCCTCTCCTTCCGATCTTTCTCCTTCCGATCCCTCTCCCTCTGATCCTTCTCCCTCTGATCCCTCTTCCTCTGATCCCTCTCCTTCTGATCTCTCTCCTTCTGATCTCTCTCATTATTATATCTCTCCTTCCAATCCCTCTCCTTCTGATCCTATTCCCTCCGATCCTTCTTCTTCCGATCCCTCTCTTTCCGATATCTCTCCTTCTGATCTTTCATCTTCTGATCTTTCTCCTACCGATCCCTCTCCTTTCGATCTTTCTCCATCCGATCTTTCTTCTTCCGATCCCTCTCTTTCCGATCTCTCTCTTTCCAATCTCTCTCCTTTTGATCCCTCTCTTTCTGATCCCTATCCTTCCGATCCTTCTCCATCCGATCTTTCTTCTTCTGATCCCTCTCTTTCCGATCTCTTTCCTTCTGATCCCTCTTTTTCTGATCCCTATCCTTCTGATCACTCTAAATCTGATCACTCTAAATCTGATCCGTAGTTGCAATTCTTTAAATTATTTTTCATGTAATAATTTGAAAAGAGCATTTTCCCTTTGTTGCATACACGGATTCATCAGAAATTTGCATTGGTGGGAATATGATTTCAACTACCTTTAATGATATATTTTAATATACTTTACTTAAATCCTTTGCCTACTTAAAAGAGAATATTTGTATTCTGTGTGGCCGGAGAAGCATCAGTTATAGTCATAGGGGACAGGATAGAATATCAGACAAAAAAAATGAATGTGTATGGCAGAGCATTCAGCATCGCTGATCCTTTTAAATGATATATTTTAACTTTATATATCATACAAAGAAAGGACAACTTTTTAACTTTTTAAATGGTTGCATAAAAATAAAATGACCGTTGGGGACTCAACTTTGTTTGTTTTTTGTTTGAATGATCCATATTTCAATCGCGCGTGCAGAACATCTTATTTAATATTTGATTGATCTATGGCCCCCTGTATATTTGATTGGTTGACCTTATATAGTCAGTTACTGAAAAGTGAGAATTTGTAAAGAATCGCCAGTTTTTAATTTTAGTTATCGATGCACTATAGTGTGAATCTTTATGTAATCCGAATGCCGTATTATATACTAGCAGGAACCCGTCTAACCCGAAAGTGGTGTCAAGACTCGAGAGACTGAAATATTTATTACCTAAATAGTTTTTAATTCGCGTTTTTGACACCACTTGGGAGTCCAAATTTTGGGCACTAAAATTATTATTCCTTGGCCAATTTTTTATTTTTTCATGCTGATTTGAAGGCCATTAAAGCATTTGACCCAGTCAAAAAAGTTTCAGTTGTAAATCTTTTACGGTTTTTGCGGAAAGTTGCGTTAAAGTTGATACCGTGGTGTCAGTAAAATGGCACGGATCCATATATATATATCGTCTCGCTTTTTATGTAGCAAGATTATATATATATATATTAAGTACATA
The DNA here is from genome assembly GCF_026151205.1 of Bolinopsis microptera. Classification (NCBI taxonomy): domain Eukaryota; kingdom Metazoa; phylum Ctenophora; class Tentaculata; order Lobata; family Bolinopsidae; genus Bolinopsis; species Bolinopsis microptera. The sequence continues at coordinate 7,634,598 of NC_087073.1, read as the reverse complement.
CATTTCGTATCTGAAATGAGATGATTTTCACGACTTCAACTTTAACAAGACTTTCCTCGAAAACCGTAAGAGACATCTGAGGGGGATATTTAAAACATATAATTGATACGAACGGATTTTATTAGCAGGAGCTTTCAAAATACTTGTGTAAATCGTCTTCAGCTGTAAGCGTAAGAGACATAATTTTGAAACTTTTTTGGCTGGGTCGAATGCTTTTATTGGCTTTTGACCAGTATAAAGAAAGAAAAAATTGTCTAAGGAATAAATAATTTAGGTTCCGAAAAATGGAAATCACAAATTAAATAAATAACATATTCTAATGTCTTAATGTCTTTTGACACCACTTTAGAGGAACACGGGTTCATGCTAATATTATTCAGATTAACCAACAACACAAGGAAGGCAGTTAACCATGTCAAGGCAATGGCCAATGTGAGTTATGCGAGAAAATGTGTGAATGTGAACAGTCTGATATTTAATTTTGGGATACTTCTATACTAAATTTTGAAGACACAATACATCTATAATTATAAAATTGATGTTGTATTTATGAATCATAATAAAAAAAACACGATTTAGTTCCACTTTTGGTTGGTTGCCTGGTTATCTAGTTTGTAACAAAAATAAAAAGGCAATCGTCCTTCGAATTAATTCCTTATTAACAGATTTATGTCAGCAACAAAGTAGCCATGTTCAGAGGTTATACGATCTCGTTGACGCAATTCATCATTCTCACTCCTGCATTTATCGTTGCTTCAGGTATAAAATCAGAACTGATATATAGACAATGACTGTCTAGTCATTGACTACTGATATATATATATACGATATATATATTTTTTCCCTGCATATTGTATTTTCTCACCCTAAGATGAGAAGTACGAATGAGTCGGACTTCTCAATTTACTCGTATCGTACGTACTTTTCAATTCTACTGAAAAGTTCTCCTTCTAGAAATCGATGGAAGAGTTCTAAATCGCATGTTACGGACTAATATTGAGCGTTTTCAAAAACTTGTGTTTCTATATTCCAATCGTCGATTAACTTAAATTTTAACTTTAAGAGAAACAAGCTGTTTAAATAAGTAAATTGTCGAGTAATTTTTTAGAATTTTTGTTTTACTTTTAAATGCTTGCCTGGCCTAAGAATTCTGTGTTCAATTTGTTCGCGAACGGTATATTTTCTCTAACATCGGCCATTAACAATTACATTTTACAACGGCCCCGATGATGATAATTCAAAAACCAAAATTTCTATCTGAATCGTACGTTGTATGAGTCGGACTTTTCAAAGTTGCGTACAAGTACGTACTTTTCCCCCTAAACGAGTCCGTACTTCTCATCTTAGTTCTCACCTCTACCACTCATTTGGGATTTTCACCCACCAGTAATTTGAATTGCTGAGCTACGTTAATTTCTAAATTTTTAATTTCTATTTATTTGATTGATTGCATAATTAATGTTTTGACATGTCTTTATATCAGGATGACTGTAAAGGCATATTTTACCGACATTTGAAGTCAAGGCGTTGTTTTACTGACAGTTGTGGCTGACTAACAATATATGTATTATATATACATAATATACATATATATACAGGGTGGGCCACAAAAGACTACCCATCCTTATTTCTTAAAATTGTAACAGCTCGCTGAGATCTTGATAATTATTTTAAAAACAAAAAGTGGCATAACTTATGTTCTGATAAATATTTTTGCTTCTAAATTTCACAGAATGTTAATAACAAGTAGCTAAACCTTTGTGGCAAGTTTTGTGTGATTGCGAGCTTCACTGAGCTTATTTGACCAATTTAGCCCCTGAGCGAGTTAGCTTGAATTTCTCACCCAGAACTGTTTACATTGATTAAAAGAAATCACAAAAAAATTTGGGTAAAAAATAAAAAAACCAGCGATTTATTCACGTTTTACCAATTCTATTCACCATGATACATCGCACATTCCATTCTCTCTATATTTTAACTGATAAGGACTATCACAGATGATCCTTCCTGCTTGTTTATATCGTTCTTCTCGCATGGAATGTGCAATGGATCATGCTGAATAGAATTGGTAAAACATAAATAAACCGGTGGTTTTTTGATTTTTTTACCCAGGATTTTTTTGGTGGTTCCTATTAACCAATGTAAACAGTTCTGGGTGAGAAATTAAAGCTAGCACGCTCAGGAGGTAACTTTGTCAGACAAGCTCAGACTCACACAAAACTTGGCACGAAGTTGTGTCTAATTATGATTGACATTCTCTTAAAATTTGAAGCAAAAATATTAATCAGAACGTAAGTTATGGCGCTTTTCCATTCTGAAATAAAATAATTAGTGAGATCTCAGCGAGCTGTTACAATTTTAAGAGATAAGGATGGGTAGTCTTTTGTGGCCCACCCTGTATATACGATATTTTGATCGTGACAATTCACTTTGCAGCTAATTTTTTCAAGCTCGCTACAGCTCTAGCCTCTTCTCCATTTTCAGGGAGAGGTCAGTCTTGCAAGATTAAGGAAACAAACGGTTTTCTACAAACTGCCTGCTCTAATATTTTTGACGGATTTGATGTGTACAAGTGTCCCTACTCGGATGAGACGTACTGGATTGTGGATAAATTACAGTTCATGGGGTCCAATCTGTTTAATGCAACTTGTAGCAATGACCCATTCGGCTACCAGGTAATGAATTTTATTTTTTGCTTTCCATTCAGGTCAATATACTTTTTTTTCCTTTTTTTAAAAGAGAGGCTGGGCCTGGGTGGTCCACGAAAGGATAGCATGTGGATGCTTTGCCTACCTCTGGGGTATGACAGTCCTATGGTAGGATGCCAAGGGAATTAGAATGTGTGTTGTAGGATGATGGTAAGTGTTGTAAGATGTGTCGTCAATATATTTATGTGCAGCTAATAATTTTATTTCATTATGAGAATTTAACAAAGCACCTCCGTATTAAAGAATTCCTCTTTACTTCACTTTACTTCACTGTATTTACAATGCAAGAATGCATTCTCGACTACAATTCAATTTCGTATTTGCAGGTTTGTGGTTCAAATGCTGATTGGAATGTTTTTTCTGACCATGATGAAATTTCTGTCTGCGGATCCTTCCTTTGTAAGCTGGCCGGTCGACTTCTTGAAGCACTTCCTGTTAGAGAGATATGCTCTCGACAGATAAATTGCTCTAACATTCCCAACCTGGGAAAGATAGGATGTCCAAAGGTGGAACAAGAAGAAAATTCCATATCGACAATCTGTAACAATATATGTGAAATGGAAAGCTGTGAAGATGAAAGTGAATGTAATGGCTACAGATACGGAATTTGGTGTCACAATCGCATATACATGGAACCCACAGGAATTTGTGATGGAGTCCATGGCTGTGTGATTGCAGGACTATCCAAAGGTGAAGAATCGTTTTGTGAGCCTGCAATTGATAGCAACTTTCCCTCCTGTACCAGCACCAAATATAAAAGAACCGAAAGATTTATCCGACCCATATTCAATTTTACCCGGTGCGCTGCACTATTGTTCCACCACACAGCCACCACCAGTAAAGGTTTCAACTTCATCACCGGTATGTCCGGTTTCAAGAGAACTAATTCTAGTTCTGGGCTCTATGTAAAGCCGTATTGCTCAAATTACATGGACCAAACTAACTGTAGTGACCTCAATAAAGTAGCTGTGAGGTGCCATATCCAAGAGTATGGTTTTAGCACTGTCTCTAAAATGATGGTGTGTGGCGAAGTGAGGAGAGGACTCTGCGAGAACAAGATGGACCTGCAGTGTATCGAGGCGTCAGCTGACTGCACCTGCCACAAACACCAGTTATGTGATGGAGTGGAGGACTGCGGGGATGGAAGTGACGAAGACATGACAGAGTGTCTCTCGATGACTGAGGAGAGATGCTATAGGAACTACAGACACGAAGGAGCTTTAAGTATTCCTACATCATGGCTTGGCGACGGTCTCGAAGACTGTCTTGGCGGTCTCGATGAAAATTCTACTTATTGGCCTACATGTGGTTTCCATGCAACAACACGTTTTGCCACAAAAAAGAATCCAGACTGTCAAGACGTGTTTTTATGCCGCTCATACGAACGTGTTGGATTCATTGAGCTGCCTGATCTATGTGATGGCCTCGAGACATGCGGAAATGAAAATAACATATGTGAAATGAGTAGAGGCAAAACAAGAGTCTCTACAACGGTTAATACGGCTGAGACTTTTAAAATTATTTCTTATTGCGTCAAAGGCCTGCATGACGTTGAGCACCAGCAGAGTTCTTGCATATCTGATGAGTTTAATGTTTTTAATGAAACTATCTATGGAGTCTACAGCAGGATGCAAGTAATATATCCAAATATGCTGTATAATTGTAACCATCTGTATGGAGAAGTTTACATCTATTTGAGCTGTCTTGGGAAGTGTCTGCATTCAACAAAATGCCCTATCACAAGTTCAATTAAGTACAATGATTGCAAAGACCAGTTTAAGGACAGAGTCTACACATTGGTCAATAACAATCACCTCACTTTCGTCAGTAAAAAATCAGGAAAATACACCAATGATTACTTCCCTTGCACCAACAATCTGTGTGTGGAGTATTCTAAAGTCTGTGACCTGGTTGACAATTGCGGGGATAGTTCAGATGAACTGAACTGTGGAAACCATTTCGAATGTGGTGGTGCGTTTATTCCAATCACCCAAAAATGTGACGGCACCGCAAATTGTGAAGATTGGTCGGATGAGTGTAATGAAGAGTGTGGTAAGCAGGTGATAAATGGATTAGCTCAAAAAATTGCCGCTTTTGGAATTGGTTTCCTTGCGACAATTTTTAATATCGTTGTTATGGTTGAAAATGGGGCGGATTTGAAGAAATGCAAATCTCGCACAATGCTGGCAAACAAGATAATGATTATGGTTATTAGTATCGGAGACTTCCTAACCGGACAGTATCTATTTTCATTAGCAATTGTTGACTATACATATGGTGCAAACTTCTGCAAAAGGCAGTTGAAATGGCTGAGTAGTAAATATTGTTCAGCTTTGGGGGTAATCAGCACGATTGGAAGTCAGATCTCTGTCGTTTCGTTAGCTATTCTCAGTATCTGTCGAGTTTTTGGTATTCAAAACAGTATGGTGGGATCAAATTCTGGATTGAGATTGAGCTTTACAAAAATTCTCGTTCAGTTTGTGGTGATGATATTTCCTGTGATTATTGTGACCTCATTAATTGCTCTTGCACCCTTGCTTCCATATTTCGAAGACTTATTTGTAAATGGATTGACCTACGATACTGACATGAAGCTATTTATCGAACAAGCTGGAAAGGATAGGCATTTTGATGTGATCCAGCGGTACTTTGGCAGGGCAAAGAGGCAGCCATTGAAGTGGTCACTTATCTTGAGTCTTATGAGGACTATGTTTTCAAATGATTATGGCAATTTGGATGGAAAAGTAGGAAGGGTTGACTTTTATGGTAACGATGGAGTGTGTCTCTTCAAATATTTTGTTCGCCAGAATGATCCTCAGAGACAGTTCAGTTTGACAATTTTATCAATTAACATTCTTTGTTTTGCCATAGTTGCTATTTCGTATATCTTTATAAACGCCAAAACAATTAAAGATTCCGGCATTCTGACAAAGGGAAAGACCCCAACGTCCAAAATGGTCCGAAGGAGGAACCAAAAACTACAACGAAAGATAGCTGCTATCATCGGTACAAACTTTGTTTGCTGGATACCATTCGTGATTGTGAGTGGTCTTCACTACTTCGGTGTTATTGACGCTTCAGCGCAGTACAGCCTCTTTTCTATTGTCATACTTCCAATAAACTCAGTTATCAATCCTTTCATATACAGCGCCCGATTGAAAAAATATATGGTTAAATTTTACCCAGCTAAAATATTTTATAAAGTTGCGAAACTTTCTACCATAACCATTGATTGGTTTACCTCCTCTGATCCCTCTTCTTCCGATCCCTCTTCTTCCGATCTGTCTCTTTCCGAGCCCACTACATCTGATCTCTCTCCTTCCGATCCCTCTCCTTCTGATCTCTCTCCTTCTGATGTCTCTCCTTCCGATCCCTCTCCTTCTGATCCTTCTCCCTCCGATCCCTCTCCTTCCGATCCCTCGCCTTCTGATCCCTCTCCTTCTGATGTCTCTCCATCTGATCCCTCTCCTTCTGATCCTTCTCCCTCAGATCCTTCTTATTCCGATCCCTCTCTTTCTGATCTCTCTCCTTCTGATCTCTCTCCTTCTGATCTTTATCCTACCGATCCCTCTCCTTTCAATCTTTCTCCATCCGATCTTTCTCCTTCCGATCCCTGTCCTTCTGATCTATCTCTTTCTGACCCCTCTCCTTCTGATCCCTCTCCTTCCGATCCCTCTCCTTCTGATCCCTCTCTTTCTGACTCCTCTCCTTCTGATCTCTCTCCCTCTGTTCCCTCTCTTTCTGATCCCTCTCCATATAATCTCTCTCCTTCTGATCCCTCTCCTTCTGATCCCTCTCCGCCTGATCCCTCTCTTTCTGACCCCTCTCCATCTGATCCCTCTCCTTCTGATTCCTTTCCTTCCGATCCCTCTCCTTCTGATTCCTCTCCTTCCGATTCCTCTCCTTCTGATCCCTCTCCTTCCGATCCTTTTCCATTCGATCCCTCTCCTTCTGATCCCTCTCCTTCTGATCCCTCTCCTTCTGATCCCTCTCCTTCTTATCCCTCTCCTTCCAATCTCTCTACTTTTGATCCCTCTACATCTGATCCGTAATTTTCTAATTTTTTTCTGACTCCACTTCAATATTTTAAATTATTTTTCTTTCTAGAGAACGAATTAACTCGAGTATTGATTTTATATTTCTATGATTGATTGAATAGGAAATTTTACTTTTTAATACGGGGCGGGCCAAAAGTCATCGGGTATACGTTGGCCTTGATAGCTCAGTCACTGAGTGCCCAATTGAACCAATTCTTTCTGGTATGACTTACTACCCTCCACTGGTTCGGGGAATTTGTCAAATCGAAAAATATTCGAGTTAATTTTTTAAAAGTGAAGGTTTTTTTTCACATTTATTTGATAGTTTGGATAGACGGATCGAGCCAAATTTTATTGAATTTTGTTTGGCCATTCGAATTACGTTTGTCCTGAAAAAATAGAGTTATAGCTTCTCAGATGGCCGAGTTTATTCATCACGTGATAAGGTGACCCCTCGTTAAGAATATGGCGATTTTGGGTTTTTTAACCTAATTTCGTTTTGTAACCTAATTTCTCTCTGAGTCTGACTCTACCGTCATTAAAGCAGCAAGTGGGCAGGAGATAGAGCAAGTAGATGACTTTGTCTACCTTGGAAGCAGAATAATGAGTGCGGAGAAGGACTTTGATGTTAGGAAAGCAAAGGCATGGGGGGCCTGTCATCAGTTAAAGACAACCTGGAAGTCTGGAATGCGCAGGGACTTAAAGATCCGTGTCTTTCGAGCAACGGTTGAGCCCGTACTCCTGTACGGCTCTGAAGCTTGGACGATAAGCCAATCCATGACTAAGCGGATCAATGGATGCTACACTAGAATGCTCCGGATGGCCTTGAACATACGTTGGCCACAAATCATCAACAACAGTGATTTATACGGCAACATCCCCAAGCCATCAGCGATGATAGCCTCCAGAAGAATGAGACTGGCTGGACATGTAGCCAGGCATGACGACCTTCTGGCAAACCAACTTCTGTTCTGGGAACCTCAGCATGGATACAGGAGACCGGGGAGGCCCCACCTTACGTTTCTGGACATGCTAAAGAAGGACACCAGCCTTTCCTGTGTTGAAGAGATAAGATCTGTTATGCTTGACCGCGACGTGTGGCGAGGAATTGTAGTTGCTCGGACCAAGAAGCCGACTTAAGTAAGTAAGTAGTAAGTAAGTCGTTTAACATGCTGGCGCGTATTTTGCGCAAAATTGTTAAAAACCTCCACATAACTATTTCTTATTCCTGTCATCTTTAAGTTTAACATTGAATTAAAATGTTTTTACTTAAATATACCTGCTGAACTACTTTCGATGAGTCTTAATGCCTGGAAAACAAAAAAGGGGATATAATAGTATAGGGGGTAAATAGTATTGTGAATATAACGGTAACGGTAATGCTTGCCAGCATTGTGATTGTATATTTAATTGAGGATGCATGCCTTCTCTCGACCTTTCGTTTTCGATGATTACCGACGACAGGCTAGTAGTTAAGTAGTAGTAAAACACGAATTCGGTTGTTTAGACTTAGAGCTCGGATTAGTGTTAGGGCTAAGCTAAAGCTATGGTTGGAGGACTTCGACGCGCGGCGCGAACTATCATGTATCATTATTGCTTCGCATGAAAGATCTGGAAGGGTTGACATCGACCATTGTCAATCAAGGGCTATGGTTAGCTTTGGGATCATGATTAGGGTTAGGGTTGGAGCCATGCCAGGGTTTCGGTGTGACCGTTAATTCTTTCGGTTACAAAACGGTAAAACTAAAAAGCCAAGTCACGTGACAGAGCACTGGCGAGTGAATTAGTAAAAGCCTTGGAGTTTAGAAATTCTTTAAGTTAATATATCGCACGTCATTGTTTTATGCCATTATATAACAAAGGTTTCGCCCTGAGCCATGCCTGTTGCCTGTACTATTGTTTTCATGTCATTATCCCGCATGTGTCACTCGTTCGATTGTCATGAGTTATTCGTTGGTTATTTTCTCCAAGTTTGTGTTTGTTATTTGGCCATGTGAGATTTAAGAGTGGTATAATTCTACCAAATTCTCATGTTGACTGTTGACTGTTGACTGTTGAGGTTATAAGCTTATAGTTATACGATACATTTATTAGACCAGACACAGAATTGTATTTATCATATTTTGTCTATTTACTTCTTACTCATAACCTTATCAGCCCATAAAAATGAACAAGTTAAACTTAATTCTACAACATACAACCACAGGCACCAAAATAGGTTAAACAAAAGGTCGGTGCGCTAGGGTTGTTGTGGGAGCGTGTAGTCCGGCTGACACAAATAGTAAGCGAGCTAGTACTTATGAGTAGGGGAAGTAGTACTAGTTTATAACCCGGTTATTAACCGGTTATCATTTCGTGAGAGTATTTGGGTTATATTGAAAATTAACACATCACCTAATGCTAAGGCTAAACCCAGAAATAAGTTGATGAGTAAGGACCACGAATGAAATTCCTCTCGATACTCGAACTTACAGTTTTGATACTCAACACAGCCTCAAAAAAAGGTTCGTATATAAAAAAGCTCTGAATATCATTTTGGCACTAACTATTTCGAATAAACAAAGTTTTTTTCGTAGTAAAAATACTTCGATAATTTGTTTGTCTTCTATTTCTAATATTTTATTGGAATTTGCCCTGAATCAATAAATCAACACTTTCGTTTCACGGTACTATCGTCTTATCGTTATTCGTTATTCAAGATACCGTTCTTCGCCAAGTTTAGCAGATGAGAGGGTGGTTTCTTCCAGCCGCTGTAGCTGTTCACCTATTCTTGGACCAGTGATGAAGGCAGTGGTGAAAGTGAAACTACATTTGTTTGCGACCCACTTTAAATTTTTCTAATGACCTAGAAAAAAGGTCAGGCCTTATTATTTGACTTATGATAAAGACTTAGACAGAAACATTTAATATTAAAGGATAAATATTCTTATTATCAGGCCCTCAAGTCCCACCCCACTAATACTGGAATATAGCCCGCAGAGAAAGCATTTAAACTAGCATGTTTTAATATTTCATTAAGTATTTGAACCTTAATTCTAGAGATCTAATACCAAGAAATGTAGAGGAACTCTTTAAACGTAGGGACTTTGCCATGAAAAGGAGCTACCGACGAGATTTTACATGTGCCATACACAGGAGATGTTATATTTGAATTTCTGGTCTGTATACCACATTGAAATAATAGCTTGTCGCAGGTATTCTGACGGAACTTACATTTCAGATAAGTGGAGCTCTGTGCGATTTGATGAGCCAATCTCAGCTGATCTTGAGGCTGATTACTTATATTTGAAAACTGGAAGTGCTGTGAAAAGTGGTGACAATACATCAATATGGTACTTAGATGAAGAAAGAAACCTGGCAGGCGGTATTAGTATCTTGTTTTCGTCCACAGTAAAGTATAAACTGCTGAACTGTCAGCAGAATTACATTAACTTCTCGACTAGTCTACCAGCAGAACAAGATAAAGAATGGATAATTAAGAAAAGTGGTCTTAAAATCATAATTTATTGTAACAGAAAGCATGTGGGTAAATTCGAAGCATCCCCCAAAATGTGTGACCATGTTGACTACAATGGTACAGACGTTAGCTCAAACTGGAATAAATACTGGGAACGACAAGCGAGCAGTATAAAATTCTTACATTCTAATCGCTTGAACACTAGATCGGAATCCTACTTCATAGGTAAGTTTGTCAGTTTATGAACTGTACGACGCGACAGCAAAGTCTTAATTTTTATAGAAAATCCTGTAATGCCACCAGTTTAAAAAACACAGGAGTTTCTGATTTTATGATAGGAAGTGGTATATAGTTCCTCACAGGATGCGAAGCTGGAAAATATCGAAAGTCTAGTACAATGCAATGTACAAAATGCAAAGATGATCAGCCCAATTCAGTTGGCAAGATTACATGCAAACTTTGTGAGTTCAGTTTTTTTGTGTGAGATGACCAAAATTGAACGAAATAAACGCTTAATTTGATTGTCCAGCTTGGAAATTTTTGGTTATAGTTTTACTTTAAACTAAATACAAGCTAGTGTTCAAATTTAAGTATGAAACATTTACAGCGCCTTGTGCAAAAGATACGAACAGCGAAAAAGAATTAACAAATTGTGAATGTCCTCCAGGCCATACTCAGAATCTCAATAAATATCTTGATGGATGTGGTAAGTTTAGCTTGATAACTTTTTATTTTGGTATCTCGAATTGTCAAGCTTTTAATAGTTAAACAGTCAAACACAAAACAGTGATAGTTATATTCACTAATCACTATAGTCGCTAATTTTCAATAATAATCATTATATTATAGTCAAACTCAAAGTAACTAAACATACCTTTGTATTGCAGCAAAGAGTTACTAAACATACCTTTGTATTGCAGTGAGGTGCGAAACAGGAACCTACAAAAAGTCCCACATGACAAGATGTACAAAGTGCGATGAAAACAGCATCAGTGCAGGGGGTGCTGAATCCTGTTTTGTTTGTCCTCCTGGCACTGCTCCCGATCATCTCAATAGTCAATGTGGTATTTGTTCGAATTAGCAAAACTTCCTAATCTTTTCTTGTCAAACATGTCCTAGCCGAATCCGATAATCTTTCCTTCCACTTTGTAGACCGGACATTAACCACGTAATTTTTTTTCCCTGCTCTTGCCGAAGGCAAAAAGATCGTAGGGAATAAGTAATCGGGTTTGGATATATGAGGTGGCTCGACGGTCCTACGATGATGACAAAAGTCTGCTCCTTCGCAATATCGACCACTCCCATATAATTATGTGTATAAAAGGAACCTATTTTGCGCGCGCGACGCCAGTTATGTGTTAATTAATTGCAGGCATAGCAACCAGTTTTAGGTGCTTGACGACTGTTAAATTTCCGCTAGCTCTCCGCTAGGCATCCGCTAGGTTCCACTATTCATCCGCTATTGCCGCTAGTTTTTTAATAAATTACCGAGTGATAAAATTCAGAACAAACTAAATTATTACATCAGCTGATAAACTCGTGGCCGATTATTTAACAGTTGATTGACACTGAATGGTAAAAAGCGATTACATTTACATATTTAAGAACAGATGTTACTTTACATTTACATTCAAGAAGCAACTAAGATCAAGATTGCGGTATGCTTTTAAAAATTCCTATATAGTCGATGGTGCTGTAGATGTGTCGAGTAAGCATCAAAATGTATTAGTTTATGTTAGATACTTCTAATAACTAAGATGAGACAGAATATTCTATTCCAGTCAAAAAAGTTGGCATACGACGATGCAATAATATGACGTGACATAATACACATCGTTAACACGAAACAAACCGCGCAAAATATGAAATGATCTACAACCAAACCACACGTACACAGATCAACGCGACACTACAAAAATGCGCGCAGAATTTTCAAGTTCTGCACGTGGCACGCCAAATATATCGAAAACGATTATCATGTTACATGTGCGCCAAACACCACTCTGGGATACAATAAAGTAGAACAATTACATTGTAGGCAGAAGGGGAAATTTGATCGTGCGTGGTTTTACCGCGGCGAAATTCTTGTTTACCACGTGTTGATGTAACTGTAATCATATTTTTTGGCTGGGATTTAGGTGATTGCTTGGTGAGGATAAGGAAGTAATCCGGGGTTAATATTGGGGGTAAAATTACGTGAGATGAAATTTTGGAACAAAAAATGTGGTGCAAAATAAAAACAAACTTTCAGGTTTTACAATTGTTCTGTCGGTTGCGTTGAGTGTTGCCGTCGTTTCTTTCCTAACCACAGGAGTCCTCGTAATAATTGCTGCAAGAAAATGTACGTGTTGGAATGCAGTAGTCTGAAGCTGCAAATCTTGTTATTACTCCTCAGCACTCCTCAGCACTTCAAGTGCAAAGTCATCGTAGGTGACCGAACTTTCTAGTTCTACCCCAATAACCATGACTTTCCACATATTATGAGCTTTAGATCGGAATTGACGAATCTTATGTTCATGTGCTGGTATTTAATATTAAATCTAAAATATAAGTAGAAAAGTAAGTTTGAACACAGTAAGTTTGGGAATTGAAAAATTATGATATCTTTTCGAAAGGCATGATTTAATACTGGATTGGGATTTTGTAAACATTTCAAGATATAATACAGATTGTTGTTTAACTTTAAGAAGCTTTCAAATAACATTTGTTTATCGTCTTCAGCTGATTTATTGATTCGAAAATAATACTAAGAACCTTTTTAGTTCATTTGCCATGTGTTCATTCACGTTCATTCAATCATTTCTGTCACTAAATACTGATTATCTGACTTTAGAACAATTTCAAAATATCATCGTATACAATCCACGATCCACAATAGAAAATTCACGATCGACAATCCACGATCCACTATCCTCGATCCACATGAATCCAAGATCCACAATCCACAATCCACAATCCACAATCCACAATCCACAATCAACGATCTATAATCTACAATCCACGATAAACAATTCACGATTCACAAATCACGATCCACGATACACAATCCACAATCCACATTTCCTTTTGTTTAGGAAAGATATACACTGGCAGCGGTCCCAGGAAACCGGCTGGCCGGGCCTAACTTCTAAAGTAAAAGAAATGTTCGCCTTGTTAAAATAACGTTCCCCCGCCCCCGCCCCCCCCCCCCCCCCCCCCCCCCCCCCCCAGGGGGAATATTTAAGACAACGTAGATTATGAGTTATCTCAAAATCTCCAGAAACACAGAAAAGTCTCATTTTGGGCCGATCAAAAGTTTACAACTTAGCTTTATCTTTGCGGATTCCTGTACTCTGATTGGCTGAATTGTGTCACGTGATTCAATCGCATTCTGGCAATAATTGAAGCGTGCAATAAACTTACTACAACTTACTAGTATAACTATAGGTAGGTACTACAAGCGCGCGCGAGCTTGAACACGCTGCGCCTGCATGTAAAGACGTTATCACCTGTAGTAATACGCCCAGCCGGTAAGGATTGCTGGGAGGAATTGGGGCCAGCATCCAAGTAGCCTAACCGTTGCCAGTGTCTCCCTTTCCCAAAGAAAACCTGATGTCCCCAAGTAATATAAATATTTTAAACAAATATTTTACGAGTATCACCCGTTAAGTTGCTCTAACCAAATAAAAGCCCTCTCGCTTGCAGTATCAAGTCTGCAGTAGCGCGCGACCACAGTACGCGTAGTATAGACACATGGCTAATGTGTAATGGCTATGTGAACCCGTTAAGCTTAAAAAATATCCTGTCAACATAAAACCTTACTTTACTGTTAGTCAACATCATGTCATGAATACTTTTATTTATATTTATAATTTGCTAAAGCTACACACAATTATGTTAACATTTGATGCATTGCGCGCGCGCGTATTATATAGGCTAATTATAAATTTTCTATCCTGTACCTACATCGTATCGTGCGCTAATTAAATAACTTTGCGGAAGAAAATATCGCGCCACATTTCTTTCAATAATTCAAATTCAATACGGTACGTTCAGCTCATAATCCGCACTTATACTTTATTTGTTAGACTTAGTGTTAGGACTAATTTAGATTGTTACGCGTATGACCGTTTAACAATTTGTACTTCGTTCATGTGCACAATTTTTGCTTTTTCGGCGAACAATACGTTTGACGTTATCAGATTGAATTACAAATAGCCCACAAACTAACGCCACCTTGGCCTTTAAATTTTGCCAAAGTATCTCTGACATTGCAGCTCGGTATGGTTTACTTATCAACATCGACAAGACCAAATACATGTCCTACAACATTCCGAGGCCAGGCCTGTAAACTCAGATGAGAGGGTCTTTGTCAACGGTACTCCTCTAGAAGACGTAGATGACTTCAAATACTTAGGATCTTATATAGCTTCAACTAGCAGAGACATCAATGTTAGGAAAGGCCTTGCTTGGAAAGCCCTGCAGAGTCTAGATGCTTTCTGGAAATCTGACATGTCTAGGAAGATCAAGACCAAGATTTTTGGAACCGCAGTGGAACCTGTTCTTCTGTATGGCGCAGAAACGTGGACTCTGAAGAAAGCTGACACTAGAGGCAGAGCATTAGATGGGGTCTATACAAGAATGCTACGAAGAGTCTTTGGTGTCTCGTGGAAATCTCACACACCAAACTCCGTTCTATACGGAAATATTCCACCGGTGACAGATACCATAAAGACACGACGACTTCGTTTTGCAGGACATGTGTACCGTCTACAAGACCAACCTGCTCAGCAACTCCTTTTCTGGCAACCCTCCTATGGTCATCGGTATAGAGGACGACAACATAAAACCTTTCCGGACGTCCTACAAGAAGATACTGGATTGGATCCTGATAAGTTACGTTGGCTCATGAGTGATAGAGATAAATGGAGAGAAGCGCTGTCACGAAACTCGTTCCAGATTTCATCTGGATCGACCTAGGCAGGTAGGCAGGAGTCTTGACACCACTTTAGAGTAAGACGGGTTCCTGCTAGTTAATATAATGACCGTATATTTGCAAATCTAGGAAATAATGGATGCACCACCACCACCACAATACGCTGAGATAATGGGACCACCCCCTCCCCAGGGTGATTATCCTCCTCAAGAACAACCTGCTTACCCTCCTCCTCAACAGGTTATAAACTAATTTAATTACTTTTTTCATTTCCACATTCGTTTTCAACGCTGCAACAGGTATTTCTCTCTCTCTCTCTCTCTCTCTCTCTCTCTCTCTCTCTCTCTCTCTCTCTCTCTCTCTCTCTCTCTCTCTCTCTCTCTCTCTCTCTCTCTCTCTCTCTCTCTCTCTCTCTCTCTCTCTCTCTCTCTCTCTCTCTCTCTCTCTCTCTCTCTCTCTCTCTCTCTCTCTATCTCTCTCTCTCTCTCTCTCTCTGTATCTCTCTCTCTCTCTCTCTCTCTCTATATACAGCAATTCATAAACACGATCAGAACTCTAAAACGGAAAAGAATGTAGGTCGACAGTGTCAGGGATGTTGATGGTCATGAACTCGGTCTTAGAAGCATTCATAGCAAGACCAACTTGTGCAGCCGCATTTTCAAGGTCTGTC
Organism: Bolinopsis microptera; assembly: GCF_026151205.1. Taxonomy (NCBI): domain Eukaryota; kingdom Metazoa; phylum Ctenophora; class Tentaculata; order Lobata; family Bolinopsidae; genus Bolinopsis; species Bolinopsis microptera. The sequence continues at coordinate 7,618,811 of NC_087073.1, read as the reverse complement.
AGCAGAAGTTGGACTTGCTCTATGGTGTCTAAAAGTAAGGCCAAATCATCAGCAAAGTCAAGGTCTGTGATTTTGACCGCAGGCACTCTTCGACTTTTCCTAGGTACGATGGTAAGACCGAATTCTTCGGCCATGCAGCTTCTGAGGACATAATCAAGGACAATGATGAAGAGAAAGGGTGCTAGAGTGTCCCCTTGAAGAACTCCAATAAGTGTCCTAAAAAGTCAGTAAGGCCGTCGATGGTCTGGACACGAGAGAATGATGAGTCATAAAGTAGCCTGATAGCATCTACTAGTGGAGCAGAGATACCGTACGGAAACCATTTTGGTTTGGTCGCAAGAGGGGATCAATGAATGGGTAGATCCGGTTGAGGATGAGCTTGTTAAAAACTTTCGCTGCAACCGGTGCCAGTGAAATGCCACTGTAGTTTCCTGGATTAGTAAGATCATCCTTTTTGAAGATAGGAATGATAGAGGCCGTTTGCCAGGCTTGAGGGATCACACCATCCATGAGTGCTTTGTTACAGAATCCGAGGAGGTTTTCACGTAGCTGGGGAAGCTTCCAGACTGAGGGAGGGATGCTATCTAGACCGGGTGACTTGGAGGACTTGGCGGACTACAGAACCGTGTCGAGTTCTGAGTTCTGACATGCTGAAGGATGAGCAGCTGATGGGCATGGTGTCAGAGACTCGCTGGTTGAAGAAGGGGAGGGTGAGGTCAGGTGGAGGGTGTTCTGTGCCTAGAAGGGACTTGAAGTGCTCGAACCAGATGTTGAGCCGTTCTTCGGTAGTGCCTCCTGGCACTTTGCAGTATGGCACGGTGTCGGAGGATGTTAGTTGTCTGATGATGTGCCAGGAACTGCAATGCCTGTGCTCAGGGTTAGTTTTCTCCAGCCGGTCAGTCTGTTGTTGGATGTGCTGTGAAGTAGCAGCATTATAAGCTTCGTCCAGTTGCTTCTTTGCGTCTTCAAGCTTTTCCTTGGACGAAAAAGAGGGGGAAATCCTGTGACTCAGGGACGCATCCTTTAGGATATTGCGATGGTGTGCAATATTAGGATCGTTGTTAGGATTTTCCCGTTTCCTCTTACTCTTTTTAGGCAACACCATAAGTGCTGTGCTTGTAACGCTTTTAACAAGCAGGTCGTAGTCGGACTCGAGCTCCCGCTTCCTCTAGGAGTGCACTGTACCAGTTTTTCACTTCCACTGCGTACTGGTGTTTCAAGTTGGAATCGTGGATCAGTGGAGTCCAGTCAATGCTCCTAAGAGGTCCCGTGCTGGAGTTTTGTTGACTCTGTAGCTGGCTCGAACAAAACATGTTACAATCCGGTGATCTGAACCGACAGTTTGCATGATGTTGTACGCTTGACAGTTCTTCACACTATTTGCCCACTTCTTACGCCAGAGTACAAAGTCAATTTGATGCTTTGTTCTTTTTAGGTCTTCATAGGTCCAAATTTTATTAGCCGGTTTCTGGAAACGGCGGTTAGCAACTATCAACTGGTGTTGATCTACCAGATCCAGTAGTCGTTCACCGTTGTCGTTGGTTGACTGATGGTATGTGAAACCGTAGATATTACTGAGCTTCGCGTTGAAATCACCGCACACTGCTAGCATGTTGAAAGGAGGTACCTCAGAGATGATCCTGGTTAGAGCGTTGTAGAATGCAGTTTTTTCTTCAATATCACTGCAGTTTGTAGGAGCATAACATGAGAGGACTGTGAGGCGAGGATTTTCGTTTACATGGAGCAAGATGATTCTGCTATTAACTTTCTCTACAGATAGGAGAGATTTCTGGATTCTATGAGATAAAAGAAACCCAACACCACCAACCGATGCATTAACTGAATTCTTCGTAGCAGAAGCAGTGATGAGCTGATATGATAAGATGTTTTCAATTCTTAGAGATTCTTTGTGGTGTTGGCGATGCTCTTGCAAGGAGATAACATCATTATGATGCATGAAGGCTGAGTGAGCTAACTCCTGTTTACGTGATACAGGGTTGAGAGTCCAACAGTTGAAGGTGCTAACCTGAAAAGGGGTTTTCCTACGAACTAAAAGGGTAGTAACAGGGTTTGCTTCGACTATCAGGACCCACCCCTCCCGGGGGTTTTAGGGAGGGCCCGTCATAAAGAGAGCTAGCTGCCACTGAGTAGTACTAGTTAGGGGCTTGAACCCTAGTGCTGTTATCGTGTGTCATCATAAAAGTGAGGGGGATTTTGTCTATAATGGCTAGACGATGTTCCAGGCACGGCGCCACTGCAACCTGGATGTGACACTATAATCCAATACCCTTATCAGTACCTGTACAATCATGGGTGCAGGTCTTCAAAACCCGGCTTTTTTTTTCGAGGTATTTGCTCCTCTAGATCCGCCGTGTTTGGTTGACTCAGACAGTCGGATTCTTCAATGACATGCCGGTCTAGCAGGGTCACCTCGTGCAGGATGTGGCTCTTCACCACGCACGGACGGTCTAAGCACAATCTAAACCGAGCCCTGGCCCATATTAAAGGACCTTGAAACGGGTCAGTTCAAACTGAAACTGAACACGACCTTCCCCAGGAAATAATGGATGCACCACCACCACCACTATACGCTGAGATAATGGGACCACCCCCTCCCCAGGGTGATTATCCTCCCCCTCAACAGGTTATAAACTTATTTAATTATTTTTTTCATTGCCACATTCGTTTTCAACCATTCATTCGTTTTCATCCGATTTATTTAGTATTAGCTTAGTAATCAATTATCTAATAACATTTCACACAATCAGGCGTATCCTCCGCAATTTCTGCTGCAACAGGTAATTTGTGTGATCCTAGCTTTATTATATTTCCAAGTTTTGGAATAATCATCGCCATCTTTACCACTCATCCCAGAAATTCAAAACTTTTGATTTTTACCATCGATATCAAAAATGACAAAAAATGGATGGCATGAAAATGGCGATTATGGCGATGACCGCCCCTTTGTTGTTACTTATTAGTTTATTCTCGGTATCATTTTGCATTTACAGACGGTCATTCAAATTAATATCATTTACTTTTGTTTGGGAAAAAACACTGGCAGCGGTCCTCTTTACCCAATTCTGGGTTTTGGTCGAATAAGTTATTACTTATTTCAATCCTTCAACAATATCCTCAGGCTCAAGCTCAACAACATAATGTTGTGGTAAATATATATTTTTGAAAAGTTTTCTTTTTATTTCCCCTGTTTTATTTTTAACATGTTTTAAACGCTGAATATCAATAAGTTAGATAGTGAAAATTACATGCATAATATTGTTACAATTGCAGTAGCACAAAGGCACTCGATTTGTACATACTGTTGTCATACGTTGTACACAGTACAACTATAGGCGGTGTACAGTGTACATACGTTACTGATCTACTGATATATTCATAATAATTACCGAGCTATTTATGGTCTGTAACTGAACTGTAAAAGTTGGATGATAATTAACCACTTTACACTCGACTGTCACGTGACTTTTTAATACGTTCTCTAGTTGGCCCTGAAGGACTATTCGAAACCCTAACCCTACAGTGTACAGTCTACACTGACCCGAACCCTAACTCTAACCCAATCCCTAACTGGAGCATATGCTAAAACCCTAACCCTAACAGTAACGAGAAAATCTACACATTATTTTTACTGGTTATTTCCTACCTCTTTGTGCCTTAAAGCGAGGAATCGGGAGCAGGACTATTGAGTATTGAGCGGTGGACTGTTGAGCGTAGGACTGAGGTCGGTGAAGGTCGGAAGTAGGACTGTAGAGCGGTGTCAAATCGCCAGGGTAGGACTCTAGAGCGGCCGACCTTGCCCCTTATAATAGATCTCACAACATGAGGACTTTAGAGCGGTACGATCCTAAAATGAGGACTGTAGAGCGGTGGACTGTTGAGCGGTGGACTGTTGAGCGGTTGACTGTAGGCCTGTGAAGGTCGGGAGTAGGACTGTAGAGCGCCCCCCCCCCCCCCCCCCCTTATAGATCCCATACCGCTCTAGAGTCTAGAGCGGTACCCTCCTATAACATGAGGACTCTATAGCGGTTGAAAATTTGAAGATTGAACACTCAACGAAGCTAAGTTATACATTGTAACTTGTGATTGATTATGGTCATGACATTCTAGGATAATAACTTTATTAAAGAGTCATGGAGTTAATGAACATTTTCATTATAAATATTTCATTACTAATATTATAGTGTATCTTTATTTAAGATTATTGGTCGGTCTCAACGTTTTCCAAAAAATTTGAATATTGAATAAAATTATGTTTTTTAAACTCGTAATCAATAACACATGTGATATTAGGATGATAAAACTGTTAACACTCTGCATATTGTAGGTAGTTGTAGAAGAGGAGTAGGAATCGAATTTGATATACGAAAACTGGATACTCCGTGATATTTATACCATACCTTCGAAATCCTAACAAGATATCGCACTGCGATGGGATCTGATCTGAATCAGTCCCGTCACCAGATTGATGAACATGAGATATCCTTAGTAGGCGCTAAAGCGTCACGCGATGCGATCCTCATTCCTAAATTATGATCTGCACGAACTTGATCGGTACTCTGCTTAGCGAAATCACATTGATACGAACAGTTCACTAAAATACCGAAGACACGTATTACATTTTTGAGCAGCAGGGGAATATTTCAATCATTTGGAAGACGTTGAGACCGACCAATAATCTTAAATTAAGTTACACTATAATATTAGTAATGAAATATTTATAATAAGTAAATGAAAATGTTCACTAACTCCATGAATCTTTAATAAAGTTATCATCCTAGAATGTCATGACCATAATCAATCACGAGTAACAATGTATAACTGTTATAGGAGGGTACCGCTCTAGAGTCCTCGTTTTATGGGATCTATAATAAGGGAGGGCCGCTCTACAGTCCTACTTCAACAGTCCACCGCTCTACAGTCCTCATTTTAGGATCGTACCGCTCTAAAGTCCTCATGTTGTGAGATCTATAAGGGCGGCCACTCTAGAGTCCTACCCTGGCGATTTGACACCGCTCTACAGTCCTACTTCCGACCTTCACCGAAATACAGTCCTACACTCAACAGTACTCCGCTCAATAGTCCTACAGCCTTGCTAATCTCTCAAGAAAGTGCGACCTTCGTGTAACACTAACCGTGTAGTATGAGCTTCTTGTTCGTTGTGATCACGTGATATAATATTTGTTTGAGCGTGTTTCATATGTTTAGTTTCTACTGCTGCAGAAACTACAATAAACTAAATAATATCTTATTTTCTAACTTAACCGTAACATAACCTAGGTACAAGAACCACGAACAAACCTCGTCATAGCCTGGATATCGTGTCTGTGCTGCTGTCTGATTGGAGCTGCTGCTGTGTCGAAAGCTTACGAGGCAAAAGAGTGTTATGAACGAGGAGATTTCGAAGAGGGAAAAAGAGCTGGAGAGGTGCTCACTTACCTATTTGACATTTTAATCTTAATTTAGTTCCTTCTGCTACGATGAATTATTGCTTTCCATGTACACAAACGTATTTTACTGTAGAACGATTGGTGCGCAAACCTTCTCTGTCTCATAAATCACTTTCCCAGGAGGCTTTGAAATGGGCTATAGGATCGATCATCACACAAGTAGTCCTGGGAAGCTTAATTGGTTATATTCACTACAGTGTAGATCAGGCAAACAGGAAGTAGGAACCTCTAGTTATGTCCAGGAGATCTATTCAGAAGATGACGGATATCAAAAGATACGCTTTTGGTGGAGAGCTCTTTTAAGGTGAATGTATTTGACAACTCGAACCAGCTGAAGTTAAGGAAATGACAGACGCTGGAAAATGTTCTGATGTTGAGGAAAAGTACGGACGAATTAGGTACCTGAAATGTGAGGACTTGTTACTCGAGGAGAAATCAGGTAACGTTAGTGAGATTGACGTAGGTTGCACCCCGGAACTAACAGAAGAAAATGGAGAAGAACCAACGGGGGAAGATGGAGGAGAAGAAACAAACAGCACAAAGGAATGTGAATATGAGCAAAGGGACGGAACAGGCCGCTGAGATCTGCTTCGAGGGGACAAGTTCTTTGACAAAACGGTCTCCGTTGATTCTGAAAATTTCATGAACAAATATTGAAACCCTAATGAGTTCTATTGTTTTGAGCGAAATCAGTTTCGCAAATATCGCGAACTGAGATACTGGATACGGGCGATTTTGTTAATTTTTGTACGATTATTAATATTTGAACACAGAATCCTCAATTAGATAGATATTGAGCTGATAATCGTAGAGAATGTGTAGTTTAGGCTAACCATTTATATAAAGTTGGTTTCATGCAAAAATATTGATATTTGACCAAATTTTATGGGCCAAAATCGATCAAATTTGGTGCTTATGCCCAAATATGGGCATATAGTTTTTAGCTCATAACTCAGTCATTTTTTGGGGTCCCTGAGGCTTTGCCCAGTTGCCGTCATCCTGGTCTCACCCGACCTCGCAGAGGTAGAAGCACACCGTCTTTGATTTGTGTGTAATGTTTCAGTAGCAAACTTTTAGAGAGAAGAAGTTGCCAGCATCTCGCACCCGGTTTTTTATCGACCTTTGCCTGTCTAGATCCGTAGTGTTTTGTTGCACGTCTTCATCTGTTTATAGTTATACTGGAGTCACCCAGGACAGATTAACACACTTAATAGCAGCAACTCGAAAAGGATGTGATTCTTCATCACGCACTATGGTCATTGGAATAGGAGAGGTTATAGATTCACGATCACTATTCCCTGAGATTACAAATAATCTCTTGCCGCCAATTACCGTCCACAAATGAAAAATGATACCGAAAATGAAATTGGTCGCTCGTATTTCCCATTCATTCACGGCTTACGAATTTTAATAAGTTTCGATTAATTACATCATGCATATGTGTTTATCAATTATCCGTGCCATTTAACTGACACCATGGCATCAACTTTAACGCGACTTTCCGCAAAAACCGTAAAAGATATACAACTGAAGTCAAATGCTTTTATGCTTTTCAAATCAGCATGAAAAAATAAAAATAGGCCAAGGAATAAGAATTTTAGTGCCCAAAATTTGGACCCCCAAGTGGTGTAAAAAACACGAATTAAATAGGTAATAATTATAAATTAGTCGCATATAAACGCGCTCGTTCTTGTGCTGATATTGTTTGGTGTCAGCGAGTTCTATTGTCTACTTGTCCAACATAAAGCTACGGGTGAAGGTAAATGGAGTTCTTTCAGCTGAGTTTTTAAGTCTCCTCGGAGCTTTCCGAGGAGACTGTTTATCCGGCTGTCTGTTCACCCTTGTCTTAGCTGGTGCTTTGAATGAACTTAGATGGACTATAACAATCAGTTTAGATAGGCTGATTCCCCCGATTACTATTGCTGCCCTTCCACTTGACACTGAATATGCTGATGATGTCGACTTCAATGATGAAGAGGAAGACAACTTGAGAGCTATTTTGCCCCAGGCAACAGCTATACTCGAGAAATGGAACCTCTTTGTCAATGAACACAAAACGGATGTTTATTTAGCTAGTACGGGTGAAGTCGACAGTGATGGAAAATTATTGTCGGGGAATGAAGCATGGAGGGAAAGTATCACTCTAAGTCTAGGGTCCGTCTTCTGTAGCAAAGCTGATATTCAGCGTCGCATAAACCTGGGATATGCTGCTTTCAACAATTACAAGAAGGCCTGGAGTGATAAACTGCCTCTAAACAAACGTTTAAAACTGTACAATGCTTTAGTCGTATCGGTTCTTATGTACAACTCATCCTGTTGGGCCGTCCCCAAAATATTCCTTGAAAAACTAGATGTTGTTCACCGCAGACATCTTCACACTATTTTGAATATAAAGTACCCAGAAGTCATCTTCAACAAAAACTTGTATAAACGCTGCAATGCTGAAACATTGTCAGAAAAAGTGGCCCGTAGTCGGTGGAGAATGTTAGGACATGTTTTGCGGGGTCCTGTTGACGGACCAGCGTTTTCTTCCCTCATTTTTGCCGTCAATACACTGGACTTACCAGGGCACAGGGAGAAGAGGAAGACCCCAAAGCAATCTATTCTTGCTCATTGTGCATGATTTATGTAAAAGAAATCTTTATATGAATAATATATTTGATCTGCATTATCTCCGTAATTTAGCTTATGACAAGAGATATTGGGAGAAATTACAATGAAGTTTTTGATATTTATTTATTTGATTTAATAGTCTTTTGAGTCTTGACACCACTTTAGAGTAAGACGGGTTCCTGCTAGTTAATATAATGACCGTATATTTGCAAATCTAGGAAATAATGGATGCACCACCACCATACGCTGAGATAATGGGACCAACCCCTCCCCAGGGTGATTATCCTCCTCAAGAACAAACTGCTTACCCTCCCCAGGGACCACCCCCTCCCCAGGGTGATTATCCTCCTCAAGAACAATCTGCTTACCCTCCTCCTCAACAGGTTATAAACTAATTTAATTACTTTTTTCATTGCCACATTCGTTTTCAAACATTCATTCGTTTTCATCCGATTTATTTAGTATTAGCTTAATAATACCGCAATATCCGCTGCAACAGGTATTTTATGTGATCCTAGCTTTATTATATTTCCAAGTTTTGGAATAATCATCGCCATTTTTACCACTCATCCCAGAAATTCAAAACTTTTGATTTTTACCATCGATATCAAAAATGTCAAAAAATGGATGGCATGAAAATGGTGATTATGGCGATGATCGCCCCTCTGTTGTTACTTATTAGTTTATTCTCGGTATCATTTTGCATTTACGGACGGTCATCCAAATTAATATCATTTACTTTTGTTTGGGAAAAAAACACTGGGAGCGGTCCTCTCTACATACCCAATTCTGGGTTTTGGTCGAATAAGTTATTACTTATTTCAATCCTTATAAAATGTTAAGCTTAGATTTTAAGCTTTTAGATTAAAAAGATTAGATCTAATATTCACCAATTAGCGAATATTAGATCCTTTCAATCTAAAAGGTGTTAAGAACAGGTTTTTCTGCGACGGACTTTGAAAATGGCAAATGTAAGTCTGTACGGATACCAAACTATTCTCTAAAACGTTTCCTATCATTTCGCTCTCTTATATCAATTCCTACCAATGTTGGTTTATCTTCACAATGGTCATGAAATTAGAAGTGTATTATACCGCTACGCTAATTATATTTATATTATGGTATCAAGATACTAATTTGTTAAAAATTCGCTTGAATTTGAACTAATTGTTTCATAATATTGAAATAGTCTTAAAATTTAAAATATTAAATATTTGAATAGTTTTTTAAAAGTATTAAATTATTAAAGTTCAATTTCCTCAGGCGTTCCCTCCAGCTCCAGGTCAGCCCGGTTATCCTCTTCAACAATATCCTCAGGCTCAAGTTCAACCACATGCTGCAGTTGTGGTAAATATATATTTTTGGAAAGTTTTCTTTTTATTTCCCCTGTTTTAAGTTTAACATGTTTTAAACGCTTAATATCAATAAAGCAATAAGTTAGATAGTGAAAATTACATAATATTGTTACAATTGCAGATTTTAAGCTTTTAGATTAAAAAGATCAGATCTAATATTCACCAATTAGCGAATATTAGATATTTTTAACCTAAAAGGTGTTAAGAACAGGTTTTTCTGCGACGGACTTTGAAAATGGCTAATGTAACTCTGCACGGATACCAAACTATTCTCTAAAACGTTTCCTATCATTTCGCTCTCTTATATCAATTCCTACCAATGTTGGTTTATCTTTACAATGGTCATGAAATTAGAAGTGTCTTATACCGCTACGCTAATCATAATATGGTATCAAGATACCAATTTGTTAAAAATTCGATTGAATTTAAACTTATTGTTTCTATTCATAATATTAAAATAGTCTTAAAATTTTAAATATTGAATATTTGAATAGTTTTTTAAAAGTATTAAAATATTAAAGTTCAATTTCCTCAGGCGTTCCCTCCAGCTACAGGTCAGCCCGGTTATCCTCTTCAACAATATCCTCAGGCTCAAGCTCAACCACAAGTTGCTGTGGTAAATATATATTTTTGGAAAGTTTTCTTTTTATTTACCCTGTTTTAACATGTTTTAAACGCTGAATATCAATAATATATATATAAGTTAGATAGTGAAAATTACATGCATAATATTGTTACAATTGCAGTAGCACAAAGGCACTCCATTTGTACATAACTGTTGTCATACATTGTACACAGTACAACTATAGGCGGTGTACAATGTACAATGTACATACGTTACTTATATCCTGATAGATTCCTAATAATTACCGAACTATTTATGGTCTGTAACTGAACTGTAAAAGTTGGATGATTATTAACCACTCTACACTCGACTGTCACGTGACTTTTTAATACGTTCTCTAGGTGGCCCTGAAGGACTATTCGAAACCCTAACCCTGGCCTCTACAGTGTACAGTCTACACTGACCCGAACCCTAACCCTAACCCAATCCCTAACTGAAGCATATGCTAAAACCCTAACCCTAACAGTAACGAGAAAATCTACACATTATTTTTACTTGTTATTTCCTACCTCTTGGTGCCTTAAAAGAGTAAAAGCGAGGAATCACTCGCTAAAGATATTACCTGGCCAGTATCCCAAAGTAACTCTAATTCTATACGAGTCTATACCTACTGTTGCTAATCCCTCAAGAAAGTACGACCTTCGTGTAACCGTGTAATATGAGCTTCTTGTTCGTTGTGATCACGTGATATAATAACTGTTTGAGTGTGTTTCATATGTTTAGTTTCTGCTGCTGCAGAAACTACAATAAACTAAATAATATCCTATTTTCTAACTTAACCGTAACATAACCTAGGGACAAAAAAGAGGGACAAAAAGAGGGACAAAAAGAGGGACAAAAAAGGGACAAAAAAGAAACCAACCACCACAAACAAACCTAGTTTTAGCCTGGATATCGTTTTGGCTTATATTACCCTGTTGGTGCATTGGAATTGTTGCTGTGGTGAAAGCTACAAAGGCAGAAGAGTGTAATGAACGAGGAGATTTCGAAGGAGGAAAAATAGCTGGAGAGGTGCTCACTTACCTATACCTATTTGACATTTGAACCTTAATTTAGTTCCTTCTGCTACGATGAATTATTGCTTTCCATGTAAACAAACGTATTTTACTGTAGAACGATTGGTGCGCAAACTTTCTCTGTCTCATAAATCAATTTCCCAGGCGGCTAAGAAATGGGCTATAGGAACGATCATCACAGAAGTAGTCGTGGGAATCGTCATCTTTTTTCTAGTATTGGTACTAAGGGTAGTGATTGGGACTAATGGTAGTAATTAGTAGTAGTAAGTAGTAGTAAACCCGCGATGGGGTGGTATGTGCCTCAATAGGATATTACAAACATTTATAATATCAATTTATCATTAAATAATTCAACAATATCAATAACTTATGGTTGATCCTTAACACTTAGTAAATATAAAAATAAAATTAATCTACACTAAAGAATAAATAATCTATATTATAATTATATAAATCAACTATATCATGTATATTATCTCCCCACTAAACTCTTGTCATGTTTATTTAATAAAAAATCATAATAAAAATATTCTCATACTATCAAAGTGGTAGAAATCCAAGTATTTTTATTACGCGGTGCGCAAGGAATTTCGTTTAAAAAATGTGTAGGTAAGATAAGCCTAAGTGTGGCAGTGAAAGTTGAAAAATAAACTACAGATACTTGAAAAATATACTACAGATACTTGAAAAATATACTACAGATACTTGATGGTGCTACTCCTATATAAACCTTGTGCATCAAAGTTAGTAGAAAGCTTTTAGCAATGAGGTCCTATTTTTTAAAGATAGATTTTGTGTGAGATGGCAGTTTACGTTTTTCTTTGTCGTGAAAATAGTTATGATATTCTGAATTAGTAGCGCGAATAGCTTTCTTTTGAGCAGAGAATAAAGACTGAATGGAATTTAAAGATTTAATACCCCAAACAGTAGCGCAATAATACAGGTGAGATTGAATCAAGCTATTGTAATTATATGTATAGCATTTTTTGAGCTTTATTCGGAATGGAACTTTTAAGTTTCATCATTACGCCAGCATTTCTAAATATGTTAGTCTTTAACTGTTTAATGTGCTGGCTCCAACTAAGTTTTGAGTCAATTATGACACCTAACAAGAATTGCGCCCGTTGGCGTTAAGGCCATAAGCGGACGCTAAATTTCCATCAACTGTCTTTTTAAGTCCTATAATTACAATTCTATATCATATATTTGACCAAAACCCATAATCATGGGTAGAGTGGAATACCTCAAACAAAACTTACGAATTATGATTCCTGTTTATGATTTAGAATTTAACTCTTTCGAATCGAAAGTCAACTAATTTTTTCAGTCCCATGGACTGGGTTTTATTTTTGCAATGATGATGGAATTAAACAGGAATTAAACAGGAATTAAACATGAAATGACCAAGGAGAACCCTAACGAACTCGTCTTGGTAATACAGCAATTCATAAAGACGACCAGAACTCTAAAAATTGAGAGAATGCTATAAAAATAAATTCTTAAAAATTAACCGCTTTACAATTTCACGAAAGAAAAATCGAATATAATAATTTAAATACGAGTAAAAAAGTCATGGAGATGAGTTAATGACTATGAGTAGGAGACGGGAGGTGATTACTAGGACTTCTTTTCAGGAGGATGTCGAAGGTGAAAGGATTCTGTGAGGTACTTTCCAAATTCAGTTGCATGGAATGAGTTCATGATGGCCCCATATTCTTTGAGCATTATGAGGCTTTTAAGGTTGTCTGAGAGGTTGGACCGGACGCGGAGGGAGTTGTAGCTGGGGCATTCATTTATGACGTGGTCCTCGGTTTCAAAGATTGGTGTTTCAAAGAATGGTAGTTCTTCGAAGAACCGCATGACGTCGGTGTCTGAGGAGCAGCAAAAGCGACATGTTTTCAGTGCTGTGTTGTAGCGATCTCCAGTGTATCGACCTTTCTCAATCCTCAGATCGTGACTGCTAGATCGAAGTTTCGCGATGTTAGCTCTTTTGACCCTGCATGGGAGCTGTAAGTACAGTTCTTCACCAAACTCAGCTTTGACCGCAGTGTAGAATGACATTTTAGGCTGGTTGTGAAGATCCTTCTTCCAGTGGTTAACAAATGTTTCGTGTATGTGTTCACGAGCCGCAAGGGTGTAGGGTAGGTGTGGCTTAGCGACAGTGCTCGTCTTGATGATAGTAGACCATGCATCATACCAGGTAAGGTTCAATTGTTTCTGTTCCTGAAATGTATGGTGCAAGAGGGTGTTCACGTTACCTACTACCGCTTGTGATGCTCTACAGAAGTAGGCAATACATTGAGGGAGGACGGTTACTGTCCAGGGGGTTCTACCTGTATCTCCGTAGCAGAAGTTGTTATTTGCCTTTTTGTCGACACCCAATATCCATTTAAGAATTTTCAAGGGAGTAGTTTCAAGAGCATCTTTTGCTGCTGCTTTGGGAAGACTCGCTTCTTGATTTTTCGAGAGGATGGCTTTCACGATGTTGGTTGATGGCAGCCAAATAGGGCATCCAGATGTGGCCACTGCACTGGCTTGACTAAGCTATCAATGAGTTTTAGCATCGTGCTAGTGGTGAGGGCTCTCGTGTCAATAGTTCGTCTCAGAGAGAAGAATGAGCGAAGAGCTTTCTTCCTAAGTTCATCGATTGCTTGCTTGAAGGAACCGTTCAGGGAGAATTGGATTCCTAGATAGCAGTATTTTCTGACTGGTGCGATGTCCAATTGTTGCCTAGTTTGAAGCCGTAAGCACATTTCAGTATTCGTGAGCTTGTGTTAAATACCATCACGCTGGTTTTGTTGATATTCACAGACAGCTCCCACTTTTCGGCATAGTCATGCAAGCAATTGAGCAGTTTCTGTAAGCTGCCCGCATCCAGCACTAAGAGTACCAGGTCATCTGCCCATAGGAGGTGACTTACTTTTACACCGTTTAATAAAGGTACATCCAATTCCTCGATTTGTTCAAGTCTGATAGAGAGCTCGTGGATATATAGTTTGAAGAGCTCGGGGGACATTGGATGTCCTTGTTCTGTGCCGATGGTGACGTCAATGGCTGCGGATAGCTTTTGAATCAGCTTGACTCGGGTTGAAGAGTTATTGTACATGTGGCTGATGCAATCGAAGAATTTGCCTGTTATGCCCATGTTGCCCAGCTTGAACAGGAGTGCTTCCCTGCATACGCTATCAACATCCGTAAAAATCTCTTTGGGTTACTTTCGGGTCGATACCTAGTATTTCGGGATAAGGGTGCAGGTGGTAATTAGTGTCCAATTAGCTGATGTTTATTGAATCTTTATTCATGCCGAGTATAAGTATAACAGCTGCCTAGGAAATAATGGCTGCACCACCACCACCATACGCCGAGGTAATGGGACTACCCCCTCCCCCGGGTGATTATCCTCCTCAAGAACAACCTGCTTACCCTCCTCCTCAACAGGTTATAAACTAATTTAATTACCTTTTTCATTGCCACATTCGTTTTCAACCATTCATTCGTTTTCATCCGATTTATTTAGTATTAGCTTAGTAATCAATTATCTAATAACATTTCATCAGGCGTATCCTCCGCAATATCCGCCGCAACAGGTATTTTATGTGATCCTAGCTTTATTATATTTCCAAGTTTTGGAATAATCATCGCCATTTTTACCACTCATCCCAGAAATTCAAAACTTTTGATTTTTACCTTCGATATCTGATATCAAAAATGACAAAAAATTGATGGCATGAAAATGGTGATTATGGCGATGACCGCCCCTCTGTTGTTACTTATTAGTTTATTCTCGGTATCATTTTGCATTTACGGACGGTCATTCAAATTAATATCATTTGCTTTTGTTTGGAAAAAAAAAACACTGGCAGCGGTCCTCTTTACCCAATTCTGGGTTTTGGTCGAATAAGTTATTACTTATTTCAATCCTTATAAAATGTTAAGCTTAGATTTTAAGCTTTTAGATTAAATTATATCAATTCCTACCAATGTTGGTTTATCTTCACAATGGTCATGAAATTAAAAGTGTCTTACACCGCTACGCTAATCATAATATGATATCAAGATACCAATTTGTTAAAAATTCGATTGAATTTGAACTAATTGTTTCATAATATTAAAATAGTCTTTAAATTTTAAATATTAAATATTTGAATAGTTTTTTTTAAAGTATTAAAATATTAAAGTTCAATTTCCTCAGGCGTTCCCCCGAGCTCCAGGTCAGCCCGGTTATCTCTTCAACAATATCCTCAGGCTCAAGCTCAACCACAAGTTGTTGTGGTAAATATATATTTTTGGAAAGTTTTCTTTTTATTTTCCCTGTTTTAACATTAACATGTTTTAAACGCTGAATATCAATAAGTTAGATAGTGAAAATTACATGCATAATAATGTTACAATTGCAGTAGCACAAAGGCACTCCATTTGTACATAACTGTTGTCATACGTTGTACACAGTACAACTATAGGCGGTGTACAATGTACATACGTTGATGATTTCTTGATAGATTCATAATGATTACCGAACTATTTATGGTCTGTAACTGAACTGTAAAAGTTGGATGATTATTAACCACTCTACACTCGACTGTCACGTGACTTTTTAATACGTTCTCTAGGTGGCCCTGAAGGACTATTCGAAACCCTAACCCTGGCATCTACAGTGTACAGTCTACACTGACCTGAACCCGAACCCTAACCCGATCCCTAACTGAAGCATATTATGCTCTAACCCTAACCCTAACAGTAACGAGAAAATTCACACATTATTTTTACTTGTTATTTCCTACCTCTTGGTGCCTTAAAAGAGTAAAAGCGAGGAATCACTCGCTAAAGATATTACTTGGCCAGTATCCCAAAGTAACTCTAATTCTATACGAGTCTATACCCTATACCTACTGTTGCTAATCCCTCAAGAAAGTGCGACCTTCGTGTAACCGTGTAATATGAGCTTCTTGTTCGTTGTGATCACGTGATATAATAACTGTTTGAGTGTGTTTTATATGTTTAGTTTCTGCTGCTGCAGAAACTACAATGAACTAAATAATATCTTATTTTCTAACTTAACCGTAAAATAACCTAGGTACAACAAGGAAACAAACCACAATCAAACTCCGGCTTAGCCTGGATATCGTGTATTCTGTGCTTCTGTGGATTCCCGTGTGGAATTGCTGCTGTGATGAAAGCTAACGAGGCAAACGCGTGTTATGGACGAAATGATTTGGAAGGGGGGAAAAGAAATGGACAGGTGCTCACTTACCTATTTGACATTTGAATCTTAATTCAGTTCCTTCTGCTAAGATGAATTATTGCTTTCCATGTACACAAACGTATTTTACTGTAGAACGATTGGTGCGCAAACCTTCTCTGTCTCATAAATCACTTTCCCAGGCGGCTAAGAAATGGGCTATAGCATCGATCATCACAGAAGTAGTCGTGGGAATCTTATTTGTTATTATAGTCTATTAGGCAAACAAGTTATCCAACCAGAGTCACCGAGGATAAGACACAACAGAGCCTCGTATTCTCCGTACAACACTCTCTTGATAGCATTGGTCCTAAAAAGTTGGTTAAAGAACTTAATTCGGACATAAAGAGGTTATGTGGGGATGTACGGATAGTATTCGCCACTAGGAAACACCCTTTAATCGGTTTTAATATACTAGTGAAGAATCGAAAACTGGGACAACTGGAAACCCTTGATGTAGGAAAAATTTCACGTGACTTTGGTTTTTATGGTTTTGCAGCCGTACAAAACGGTTTTACATAAACCCTAATCCCAACCCTAACCCTAACCATAACCCAGAAGCTATTAGCTATCCATAACCCTTACCACAACCCTAACCCTAACCCGAGCCCTAAACAATCGAATTCATGTTTTACTAGCCTGTCACGTGTCCAAAACGGTTTTTTGCCCATTACTCTCCAGGGAAGTATTTTTACCCTACGTCATGGGGGGTGATTCGGAATCATCGTCCACAAATACACCGATTCAGATCAATTTCATACCCAAAGGGCCTTTTCACAAGAATTTTCTTAAAATTTGGGCGAGAGATTCAGTAGGAGCGGTTTGACAAGGACTCAAAGATCATGGTCAACAACATAAAACTGGTGCTAGACGGAACTCTAACATGCAAGGACAAGCATGTTATCTATGTTGCCCAGTGCCAGCTATGTTGCACACAAAATGCAAAACGGGCGTGAAGATACTTATTTCGGACAGACTCTCACCCCATTCCACATCCGTCTTAATGGCCACCGTAGTAAATTTATTTTAGATGGCCGAAAAATTTATGAACATTCTGCCTTATCCATGCACTGTTATATTGAGCACAAAAATGTCTTTAATTTTGAAACTTTCAGTTTTGGGATCGTAAAGAGAACAAAACCAATCACAGTGCTGGCAAGCACGACCGTTGCATTTATTGTGGGTATACTATGTTCCCCATTTACTATTATACCCCCTTTACTATTATACCCCCTTTACTATTATACCCCCTTTGGTACACGTTACAAGCCTCTTTTGTGCACGCGAAGCGTGCACTCCGGCCGGAGGCGGCGGCCGAAGGCCGCCGCCTCCGGCAGGAGTTTTCCAGGCATTAAGACTCATCGGAAGTCGTTCAGCAGATTTATTTTTAGTTCAAAACATTATAATTTGATGTCAAAGATGACAGGAATAAAAAATAGTTATGTTGAGATTTTTAAGAAATTTGCATAAAATACTCGCCAGCACTGTTATACGAAATTCGGTAAAAAACCCAAAATCGCCATATTCAGGTGCCTTAAAAACCATGTTAAAATCGAGTTAGAGATCTGAAATTTTTCAGGGCGTCTAGACGTTGACCAAATCGACTGCAAAAAAAGTTTCAGGTTTCAGGAGCATCGGGAAATGGGTTTTCTAGAACCCCTGTTTTACGATAGATTGTCGTGATACATATTCAGGGATAGACGCTTTGCCAGTCAATTGTAGCCTGTATTTAAGTGTCCATAGATTCAAAAGTATAAAAGATACAGCCATTTCCGACCACAGGTCTTGCAAATAATTGTTTACACTTTAGTTTACATTGTATACAAAAATTATTTGACGTCATAAACACCCCTTGATGACGTCATCAAGTTAACCGTTTTTAAAACTTGATTTTTGACAAAGTAATAACTTTTAAAATTAATTTTAAACCATTAAGGAGTAATTGTATTCAAAATCTGAGGAAATTTTCATCTTAGATAATTGTTCAAGCATTCTGAAAATCTACCGGAAAGTTTTTTTAGCTTGCTCCTTCATAAAGATATTCGTCATTGAAGTTTGTGCTTTTTTGAAGAATTATTTTATATAAACGTCAATTTTGCGATTTAGTATTCTCTGGTGTTGGGCCATGCCTTGGGTTGTGGAGCTCAGTTCTGCTTCCTATAGGTATAAATTGTGCATTAGGTTAGTTTTAAAGTTAAAATTCGAAAAGTTGCACACGTGGGGACACGCCCAAATTGATAGAAAATTGCTAAAATCACTGAAATTGCTGTTTTCGTCATTTTCTGTCAACTTTAGATTGCCGTTGTGATTACAGTTCTTCTTGAAATACTTTGAAACTTTTCATGCTTATCAAGCTATATATAAAACAATTACATGCAAAAATGTACGGCAATTCAATATTGGATGCGCACGCAATGTCCGCTCAAAGTTTGCACGTGCGAAAGGTGAGAATTTTGCTCATTCGTGATTTCCAACAAATTCTGCTTAATGCCACGACAGTTTAATGTCATTATATATGAATTTAATGCCAACTTGAATGAATATTAAGTGGCATATTCAGTCAGTGATCGACCGATATGCTTCCCTAAACACAAGGAAATGTTTTTAAAGGAAAAATTTCGAAATCGTTGAAACTTCCTCCTTATTAATGAAGATATCAGTTTATATTTCGACTTTATAAAGTACCCTGACATAATAATCAAAAAGAGATGATATTTGACCAAAACCCATAATCATGGGTAGAGTGGACCGCTGCCAGTGTCTCTCTTTCCCAAACAAAAGGAAATGATATTAATTTGATTGACCGTTCTCAAATGCAAAATGATACCGAGAATGAAATCGGTCGCTCGCTTTTCCCATTTATTTACAATTGTAATAGATTAAGAAGAACTACCCAAAGGCAGCTGTACTCGGCAATAAAGATTCAATAAACTTCAGCTTATTCAATAAGTAATAACTACCACCCTTGTCCCTTACCCCGAAATACTAGGTATCGACCCGAACGCAACCCAAAGAGATTTTTACAGCATCTGATTGATGTAATCAATCGAAACTTATTTATACAATTCGTAAGCCGTGAATGAATGGGAAAAGCGAGCGACCGATTTCATTCTCGGTATCATTTTGCATTTGAGAACGGTCAATCAAATTAATATCATTTCCTTTTGTTTGGGAAAGAGAGACACTGGCAGCGGTCCACTCTACCCATGATTATGGGTTTTGGTCAAATTTTATTAAACAGAAAAGAGTCAAGATTTTGTTCAAAATTTAAAACTATAACGTTTGGGGACTTAATAGAATGTAAATAAAACGGTAATTTGTAAATTTTTAGATTTGTTTATTTATCTATATATTTGCAAAACCTTTTAGCTTGTGTGTTGATAACAGTTGCTCTCTTATCAGTAAAATCGTTTAATTGCACTGCGACCACCGTGTAGCCTTGTAATACAAGTTAAGTACATGATGAAGGACACAGATTTACTGCAGCGTTTATCAGGACACTCTACATTTTTCAACGAAGCGAATGAGGATTTCGACGCTTTAATTTCGAATATTGCAGAAGCCACGAACTGTGAAAATAGAACAAGGTTTTCAGTTGAAAAGTTTGAAAAGCCAGTCAAGAAGGTTTTATCAAATTTGATGTATAATATGTACTATCAGTTGAATTCTGTCGTCGGAGAAACTCTGAATGCAATGAAAGATGTTGAGGAATTGAACAGGACACTGTTCAAGCTGAGATCAAGTCATACAGTCAAGCTGTGTTAAAAGCCTCGCCGAACAGTACAATAACGGAGGAGAGCCTGAAAAAAGTTGTGCAGAAGGCTGTGTTAGAAGAGGATCGCAGCAGGAATGTTCTCATTTTTGGTTTAAAGGAGACAGATGAAGAGAAACTATCAGACAAAGTAGACGAACTGTTTGAACAGATTGAAGTGAAACCACACTTCGAAGCTGTAAGGATTGGAAGGAAATCAGCTGACAAGACCAGACCACTAGACCAGTCAAAATTTTGTTATCAAATTCGAATACTGTACATCAGATTTTATCAAAATCGAAAAACCTGAAACTGAGTGAGCACCACAAAACTGTGTTCATTTCACCAGATCGGTCACCTGAGGAGCGAGCCAGACATCATCTGCTCGTTTTGGAGATGAAAGAGAAGGCAAAGAAGGATTTGAAGAGACGATATTATATCAAAAGTGGTATTATTTGTTGTGAGGACAAGATATCATAGTGAACGATGCATAATCATGAAGTTTTTCTTGTGTGTGACTTAACGGGTGATACTCGTAAATATTTTGTTCTAATTATATAAGACCGTCGAAAAGTCTAACTCGGCGCACGTCTTGGTAGTTTATAAACCTTAGGTGAGCCACAATTTTTTATATTTTATTGTCAAATAAAGTACATTGGTTCTTAAATTTTTATGAAATCCCAGTTTATATATTTTTAAAAAAAAATCTTCTGCTCTGAGGAGGAGAGAAAGTTTTTGTGGAGAGCCGCTCAGACATGGGCACCGTATTGTGTAAATTATTTAGGTATTTTTTATGCAATATCTTTGTCGCATACGAGCGGGGTAGTAAATATTGTGTTTCGTTTCGTTTCGTTTCGTCTCACATGTATGGTGGCCGAGGAGGGTAATTTTTAAAAATAAAATAAAAAACCATACTCACGTGGCCAAGGAGGGTCATTCGGCCGAGGAGGGTCATTTTTAAAAAATAGCCCTGCTCTGCCATGGCCGAGCAGGGCCAAACAATATGACGCAAAAATGGCCCTCCTCGGCCATGGCCGAGGAAGGTCATTTTAAAAAATAAAATAAAAAAACCATACTCACGTGGCCGAGGAGGGTCATTCGGCCGAGGAGGGTCATTTAAAAAAAATGGCCCTGCTCGGCCATGGCCGAGCAGGGCCAAACAATATGACGCAAAAATGGCCCTCCTCGGCCATGGCCGAGCAGAGCCAAAACAATATGACAGAAATGGCCGTCTATGCCGCTAGCCATGGTATTATGTGTAATTTTATTTCAAGAGCGATTTTCAATAGCGCGTTCTACAAATCGAGTTTAAAAATTTATCTTCTCCTACATTTTTTTGAGCAATCACCCTCAAATTTTCAGGATATGTTCTCATATTAGGATCAGTAAAAAAAGAACTCTAGAGCAAAAATTTTGATATAGGCCTTCAAATATTTTTAATTCGATTTTGAAAATCTTGGACCTCGATTTTAAAATGTAATAAAATATAATACAATTACATGTCACATAATTGGGTTACCTGGGGACCCCAGGCTATTATCAATTATGTTTATAAAGATTTGGCGGAATGACAGGCTGAGCGCGGCCCAGTAAATAATTGGGTAGTTAAGTTGAATGAAACTTGTGCTACAAATTTGTACGCAGAACTGCGTACTGCTTAGTACTTCTATTTATGCTTGAGCGGTACTAATGCATAATGTTCACGGAGGCTCACGCACGCAATCAATCACAAATAACGAGCGCGCGGTTTTTGGAATCTCTCCATTATTTAATCGGATCGCAGTGTTCACGGCCTGTACTGCACCAAAGACAGAAATATACTTTAAATTATCTAAATTTAGGCTCTAGTAATTAAGAAATGTGACATGTAATTGTAAGATAACAATTATACGCAATGCAAATAATTCCACCCTGCTGCGCTGCAGCAGGGCCATCAAGTGAAATGACCACCCTTACGTTTTACTTCGAACAACCATGGCTATATAGTTACGGCATGTAACCAGCATGTACAGGAAACCGAAGGATCAAATCTAACGCCGGCGACGGTTGAGGTGTTATACCACATTTTCTTCGTCCGAAGCTTTGCTGTATTGATCATGTACAGCTCCTCATTTAACCCTCACACACGATTTCTAGAGTATTCAGTTGAGTAGACCGGGGGCTACATAGGTCCAACGGAACAGAGCGTCAACGCGTACGACGCTTACCCCGTGGCTAGCGGCACAGACGGCCATTTCTGTCATATTGTTTTGGCTCTGCTCGGCCATGGCCGAGGAGGGCCATTTTTGCGTCATATTGTTTGGCCCTGCTCGGCCATGGCCGAGGACTGAGGAGGGCCATTTTTGCGTCATATTGTTTGGCCCTGCTCGGCCATGGCCGAGGAGGGCTATTTCTTCGTCATATTGTTTGGCCCTGCTCGGCCATGGCCGAGCAGGGCCATTTTTAAAAATGACCCTCCTCGGCCGAATGACCCTCCTCGGCCACGTGAGTATGGTTTTTTATTTTATTTTTAAAAATGACCCTCCTCGGCCACCATACACATGCACATTTTGACAATTTTGTAATTTATACTTACAACCTGGATCATTTGATAAATTTTGTCGTGTTTACATATAAAGCTGGTATGTAGAAAAGATAGTATTATGCTTTTATGTTTTAGTGTTATTGTCACTACTTTATCGTTGTAGGTTTATAACCTACCAGGACGCGCGCCGAGTTGGACTCGTCGAAGGTCCTGAGAATTGAGCCATAAGTGTGAAGTGGAATTCCTCGAGTATTTCCTGTCCATGGGTCCAAGGGACATACACATCATCGCGGTTTCTGTTACCTGGGGACCTCAGGCTATTATGTTCATAAACATAGAGAATAGAGATTCGGCGGAATGACAGGCTGAGCGCGGCCCAGTAACAAATGACCCCCACGGTCGCTTCACTATAGTGTATCGTCTAATACAGGGGGAGCCGCGCACTTCGTGCGCGGCGGGTCATACAACGTATGACAAAGGAGAGGGGGTGGCTCCAAGTTCCTTCCATAAAATCTCTATCTATCCTTGTAGGTTTATAACCTACCAGGACGCACGCCGAGTTGGACTCGTGCTAGTCACTGCTTATCAGCTTTACAAAAGTGTTTAGTTTGTTTCATTCTATACTATAATTTTCCAAGTGGAGTTGTATACCCCATCCATAATTACTGACATGCTACAAATTATAACTGATTAAATTTAGCCTTGGCCTTTGTTACAATTTTTCCATTCACACCCTTTTGTAAAAAAGCAATAGTGAAAGGTTACGAATGGTCGTTTTTGCAGAAAAAGAGAAGTTTTGGAGAACGAGGTGAGTTTAAATTGTATCACGTGGTGACCCCCACTGTCGCTTCACTATAGTAGAGTTTCTACGATACAGGCGGGTCATACAACGTATGACAAAGTTTAAATATGTCGTATTCCTTACGTCCGTTACCATGGGATTTTACTAATTCACTCGCCAGCGCGCTATCACGTGTTTTTAATGCCGTGATTTCATTGGTCACCTCTATAACGCGCATTGTTTGTGACAGGACAGTTTTTTCACATAATTTGTCAACCGCGCGTGCAATAAACTCAATTTAAGCTCCGCTTTGTGACCGAAATGGGCCCTAATATGGAATTTATGCAACGCATGGCCGGTAATTAGCTAATTGAATTTTCGGCACAAGGACCAGGTTGCATATTACATATACTTAAATACAGTGTAACATATTTTATTATTTTATTATGTCAATTAATTATATTAATTACGTCGCAAGAATGTTATCTGGTTCTTGTACCAGCTAGCTGCATGTTTGAAGAATTAAAACAAAATTTTATGACGACTCGTCATTGAGCTGTTAGAATTATAATAACAACATGTAAAGATGTAAAGATGTAAAGATCGGTAATCTTTAATATAAACGCTACAGTTGATAAAATAAATGAAGGCAAAAAAAATCATTAACAAAATATATCGCTGATCGCCTTATAAAAGTGATAAAATAACTGCAGTTGTTAAATAGAACTCAAAGAGTCTGAATGAAATTAACAATATCGGGAGCAATTAACAGTAACTGACCAAAACCACTAATCAATCATTATATTTTGATACTTCAGATTCTGTAATTATACGATTTTCCTCAAACCTATATAATACCGACCATGATCGATATTTAAGTATAAGATAGCTTTATTAAAACTTTTAATCTGTGCATGGCAAGTGTGGGTGAACTCCTATGTGACAACTTTAATATCACTAAATATCTAAAAATCTCTAAATTTCTCTAAATGAAATTATCCATCGCATCATATTATTATTATATTAGTGCAACTATAAGTGCCTAATTCAGTGAGGATTTCTCTATTGCAGTTGGATTGCAAAATAAAACACGTGGCAGAAGCATGAACTCGCTCATCAAAACCGGCCGAATTATATAGTCAATTTAATTCTGAGCGCCAAACACGTATCCGATAGTAAACAACAAAATGTTAATTCTCTGTCTTCTCTGTTCTCTTTACCGAATCAAACGAGGAAAAAGCGGAATCGCAAATCCTAAAGTTTCAAAATTAAAGATATTTTTTGTGCTCAATATAACAGTGCATCATGGATATAATATTAATTATAAAGGCAGAATGGTCATACATTTTTACTCGAAATCACTATCGCTGTGTTGACCAGTGTATTTCGGAAATAGTTTCCGCTTTTTCTTCGTTGGCTTTGGTAAAGTGGCTGCAAAATCGTCTCGGCGGATTTGGGCATTTTCTCCTAGCTTCCGAACCCTGAAAGAAATTGATATATTTAGATGTACTGATTACTTAATGATCTTTTAATCTAATTGTCCCTATCTACTGGAAATTATTGAATTGTTAAATAAAAGGAACTAGAATACTAGATGTACTGATTACTGTTGTGGAACACAACAAGAAAATTGAGAATAATCTTGTGCGAGGGTAGGGACCCAGATGTCGTTTCTAACCCAAATAAACTTTAAGGAGGCTTCTCATCAGTAGCCGCACCTCCTTACTCGGTTTCTGAACTGGAATTCTATGGGCTTCCAGACGGCCAGACCGAGTATTACCACCCCATCCTTCTAGAGTTCATCACAAGTAGCACCCACCTTGAAGATCTTTGACACCCAGACACACCCCATTGGCGAACAAACTTTGGATATAATCTTACATGCTCCCGAAGGAATCCCTGGTTTATGGTCTTTCTCATCGTCACCAGCACTTTCACTAGAGTCACCAGCCCTTTCACTGGAGTCATCAGCCCAATCACTGAAGTATACAGAAGTATAGTTGTGGAACACAACAAGAAAATTGAGAATAATCTTGTGCGAGGGTAGTG
The DNA here is from genome assembly GCF_026151205.1 of Bolinopsis microptera. Lineage (NCBI taxonomy): Eukaryota > Metazoa > Ctenophora > Tentaculata > Lobata > Bolinopsidae > Bolinopsis > Bolinopsis microptera. The sequence continues at coordinate 7,593,390 of NC_087073.1, read as the reverse complement.
ATATTTAAATCTAATTGTCCCCATCTACTGGAAATTATTGAATTGTTAAATAAAAGGAACTAGATGTACTGATTACTTAATGATCTCTAAATATAATTGTCCCCATCTACAGGAAATCATTAAACTATTAAAAAGTGATTACTTAATGATCTTTAAATCTAATTGTCCCCATCTACTGGAAATTATTAAAAAGAAGGAACTAGATGTACTGATTACTTAATGATCTTTTAATCTAATTGTCCCTATCTACTGGAAATTATTGAATTGTTAAATAAAAGGAACTAGAATACTAGATGTACTGATTACTTAATGATACCTAAATCTAATTGTCCCCATTTAAGGGGCCAATTAATTAAATAGTAGCCTCCTGAATAATCTTGCTTGCTTCAAGCTTTCAAGGTTAATATATGTGTTCTTCTGACATTAAAACCACTACAAACATACACATATAATACTTGCAAACGAGATGAACAGTACCATGCATCGAAAAGTGCCACAAAGAAAAGTTTATAAATCATTAATTTTGCTTGCTTGGATATATGTATTACAGCTGGCATTAAAACTATAGATAAAGTGAAAGAAGCGTATGACTTAATGAAAAATCAAATGACAGATGACAGATGACAATTGTAATCAAGCTGGCATTAAAACCATGCAAAAAGGAAAAGAAGCGTATGACTTTATGACATGACAAATCAAATGACTGGTGATCAGCAATTAGCACTGACCTGTTTTCCCACACCGAATAAATTTAACTCCTTGAACAATTAGAGTTCTTTTGGACACCAGACTATTCGGAAATCGGACCTGAAAGAGTTTTAACCTTACAAATTGAACAAAAAATTAACAAAGGATTGAAAGCTTAACTCAACCTTTCGGGAACAGAAGCAACACTCATAGATGTTCGTGGAGTATCAGAAAATCACTAGTTAAAATTTGTATCGAATAAGAGAAGATATCGATTTGACAAGAAAAGATTTATCGCAGACACGCGCCACGCGGTTTATTTAGACGCTTATCCAATGCGAAATTCAAATATCGCTCTTTTCGTGAAATTGATGGCGAGTGAATTAGTAGCGCCGGTTACCATGACAACTAGCAACGCGTGAGTTGTACCCCATCCATAATTAATTACATGCTACAAATTTTAAATGATTAAATTTTGCCTTTGTTACACTTTTTACGTTTGAGTTAATAAACTATGATGATTATATATGATTTTTTTTCCATTCACACTCTTTTGCAAAGAGACAATACTAATAGTGAAAGGTTATTGTATCACGTGGTGACCCCCACTGTCGCTTCACTTTAGTGAGTTTCTACGATACAGGGGAAGCCGCGCACGAGTGCGCGGCGGGTCATACAACGTATGACAAAAAGGTTACGAATGGTCGTTTATGCAGAAAAACGTGGATTTTGAAGATAGCGGTAGGTGGGTGATCTGAAAATGAATACGTTGTCATTTTGGAGGACTTCCCAGAATACCTTACTGGTAGGGGCCTAACTTCAACAAGAAATGCGGCCGCTTTTCTTTTGTGGATGGCCGCTCAATTTCCCGATCCGTGATGGAGTATTTGATCATATTCCATACCACCTGTGGACCCCAGTCTTTACTGTTTATAAGCATGCAGATATGGCGGAGTGACAGGCCGAGCGCCGCCCAGTTGATATGATTCCATATTTAATTTGAAAATCGTGTATATTTCTATGTAACCATATGTTTATTGTTTATGCAACCTGACACGGATCTGTGCAAAATAGTAATACTAACTCAAAATAATAATAATATGCTATCAATTAGTCCCTAGCGGGATGCGTACATGATGAAATTAACAATGTACTTGAACATTTCAGCACCGCGCGCCAACAATTGTTTAATTCAGATTTTCGCGCAAAATAACTTTGCGCAGGCAGACACGTGGGCGAAACGTACGCAGACACGCACGCTCGCACGCAGGTACGGTCGCAAAGCTACCATATCCCAAAAAAAACCTCGATCGCTAACCCTTGTCCTTGACTCTTTTGTGCCTTCGGCACTTGAGTCATGGATCGGGAAAAAATATAAGAGATACAAACGTCTCATGGTTTTCAACAAAATATTCGTTTCGTAAAACTAAGGTTACCTCTCCAGGAGGAAAATTTAAGACAACGTAGTTGTTCATGTTGAGTTATCTCAAAATCTCCAGAAAAGTCTAATTTTGGGCCGATCAAAAGTTTGCAACTTTAACTTTGCGGATTCCTGTCCTCTGATTGGCTGAATTGTGTCACGTGCTGGCTGCTTGAAGATTGGAATTCTGGCACGCGTGCAAATCACTTAATGTCGCGCGCGAGGTCAAGCCGTTTGTTTAAATTAAACCACCTCTAGTAACACCGTCAGCCAGTAAATTTTGCTGGGTATCAAATCGTATGACTGATGACGAAATATCCAATTAGGGCTGGTACAAGCACATTGCTGTCCAGTCGCAAGACGAGGTCGCCTAAACACTTATATGAGAATTTTCGCAGTACCAAATTTGTTATACCTTTTTGGAATGATCAGTGAGTTTCGCCTAGGTGCCAATGTGCCATATGCATATTTGATGTTGCGCGGCTTTTGGAGCAAAATTAGGTGTAAAAGTCACGTAATTTGACAAAATTTTTTGATTTTTGTTGTATTATTTTGTTATATCTTCGGTTCCTGAACATGAATCATGCTGAAAATTTGTCAAAACCTTCTAATCATATTTAACAGTTAACTACGCCGAAACTAAATTAGTTGGGAGAGATTGGTCTTGATTAAGAGGTCTAAAAATGACAAAATAGGCATAAATTCGTTGATAGATAGCTCAAATTCTGACCATGCATCGAAATTGCTCAAACTAATTTAGGTTCAGTAAAACATTAGTGTTTACGTAAACTTTGTCATACGTTGTTATATGACCCGCCGCGCACGAAGTGCGCGGCTCCCCCTGTATCGTCAGGACGATAAAGTGAAACGACTGTGGGGGTTGCAACGTGATACAACATAAGCTGACCAAATTTCAACAAAATTGTTATATGGGATCAACTTCACGTATTGTAACTTTTTTTATTGTTTCCGAAATAATGTGCTGGCCGAAATACGACATACGAGCTAAAAACCATTCAATGGTTAGTGCACGCGTCTAACGGTCGATGGCGCATGGCCTAGTGTATGCGCGGCGCGAGTGTATTTAAATGTATTAGCAATTAGGCAATAAGCCCGATTTGTATGTGACATGCGTAGTATCTAGTATTATTATTATATAGTGCACTGATGTGTACAATTATGAATTATAAAACATGAGTATAGTTCACTTTTTGCTTAAAATTTCTTTAATTGACGATGTCAATTCATTGCAGCTCGGTGCGGCACAGAAGCGCATCTCGCCGATCTAGCGTGAGAAGCCTCATTGAGTGTGCGGGCGCGGCACAGTAACGCATCGCGCTACAAACAATTTCTTAAATTACAAATAAAAACAAAATATAATATAAACCACGCACGATTAATTTTCCCTACGATGTACTAACCATTAATTTAAGTACCATTAATTCTTTCGAGTGAAAAGTGTGACTGGAAAAAATAAAACGTATTTACATACTATGTTTTTAATAAATGAGTGGGATTCGCGCATGATAACAAGAAATGCGGCCGCTTTTCTTTTGTGGATGGCCGCTCAATTTCCCGATCCGTGATGGCGTATTTATCATATTCCATACAACCTGGGGACGGCCCTGTCACCAAGATGTAACCCAACTCTCATATAAACATGCAAATATTATATGGCGAAGTGACATGCCGACTGCCGAGCGCCGCCCAGCTAATATAATTTTATATTGAATTTGAAAATCGTGTACACTTCTATGTAACCATATGTTTATTGTTTATGCAACCTGACACGGATCTGTGCAAAATAGTAATACTAACTCAAAATAATAATAATATGCTATCAATTAGTGCCTAGTTGGATACGTACATGATGGAATTAATAATGTACTTGGTTGGATCAGCGCCGCGCGCCAACAATTATATAATTCAGATTATCACGCAAAATAACTTTGCGCAGGTAGTCACGTGGGCGATAACAGTGCTCGCAGGCACGTACGCACGCACGCTCGCAGGCACGGTCGCAAAGCTACCATATACAAAAAAAACTCGATCGCTAACCCTTGTCTTTGACTCTTTTGTGCCGTCGTGCTTCGGCACGAGTCATGGATCAGGAAAAAATTTGTTTGACCAATGTAGCGCCACGCATCAATAATAATGAATAAACGAATCCAGAAAATTAACACATGGCTAGTTCTACGGCAATTGAATTCAATCACAAGTACGTGTTTCCCTATTTACAACATAATAGGGACCTCAGGCTATTATCATGTTCATGAACGAATAGAGATTCGGTGGAATGACAGGCTGAGCGCGGCCCAGCTCCAGTAAACAGTAAATCTCCGCCAAAAGCACACTCCCCAAATTGCGCGCATTGCTGTAACTTCTTTCAAACTTCATGAATCGAGATAAATTATTTTGCAATATATTCAGAGTTAATATATGCACTTATACAAATGACTAGGAATACTTTTGAAAGAGAATAACAAGCTCATTGCTCAAAAACGTTACTGACGTATTTCTCCATAAAGAGCACAATAGCGTGAGTAGCTTTTGTCGAGGTGCCTCGAAAGTGATCTAAAACGATTTCCCGTTCAATTTTGGTCGGAGAATGCCAACTTAGTGCATAATCAAGGAAGTTATAGACATATTTCATTTAACGGGTGATACTCGTAAAATGTTTGTTTCAAATATTAGGACCGTCGACGAGTCCAACTCGGCGCACGTCCTGGTAGTGGTAGGTTATAAACCTACAATTTGTATTACCATTGGGTACAGGCATAAAATAAAAAAGGAGCGCAGTATATTCCAAAGACAATACAGTTCCCCACGTGAGTCGTGAAACAGTATTGGTGGACCAGTATATACGGGGAAGGTTGAAACTTGAAATCAAGACAAAATGAAAAAGTTGAATACAGCTTAACAGTTAGAAATCAACAATATCACAGAAGAAAACAAAATGTTTCGTCAAAATGTGCGTGTATGACAAAAGAGAAGCCTAAATCCCCTTCTAATTAAAAAAAAGAAAGAAAAAAAGGTAGAACTATATCTAGATGGAAAAAATCTTCATTTTGAACTGTTAGTGTTATTAAACTTTATTTTAAATCTAAAGATAACTCCAAGTTGAAGGTTGTAAACTGACTAAACTTATAAATGCCGAAGTCCCTATTACTTGATTCCACGACAACAATTATTCAAACAAATAACCCCTCAAGTTGAAAAATAAACATGTAATTCAAATCGCTCCTACTTAATTCAAATTAATACCACGACTGTGAATCGAATCCTTTGAATCACATCGCTCAAAACGTCTCGACAGATAAAAATCCATATATCTAGTCGCAAAATCAAGTCAGAAACAGGGTCGCAAAGAAGACTAAGTAAAGGGTAGAGCCAATGAAGCGGTGTTTGAAAGATGGTAACATTATGATTACATCTCATATTCTGTATCCTAATATGTCCACACATTGTTAAAGTTGCGTTGCGGGAACTCGGCTATCCCATCTGTAACGAACACCTTCAACCTCATCCGTGGCCAGTAATTTACATCTTCGAGAAAAACTGAGGTAGGGAAGTGGTTATAATAAGACACAGAAATACTAACAGGTACTTCAGAATATCCTCTAGCTTCAGACAGTACTGCCGTCAGTTCAAATCCGAGTTAAAGCTAAACTAAATCTAGACTGTGACTGTTCTTGAAGCGTTAGTATTTGTTTGATCTATAGTCAGTCTAGTTAGTAGTAATTTTGTACTGAAAGTTAAAAGCCGTCTAGCAGACGGTTAGTAATCAATCTATAACTTATCAAAGTATTAAAATTATTGATTATATATCAAAACACCCTAGCTAGCCAATAGCTGAAGGCACTGTGATCAAGTAAAATCGAAAGGATTGACTCGTTAGAAACTTACTTGGAAAACAAACTGAAACTCGTATTGAGAGCCACCTGAAGTGAAGATTGTTAACTTTTTCTTGAAATCAAAACATAATTAAATTAAGGTATAACTTATTACGCTCAAATAAAGAGGCGATAATATGTAGATGTATTATATTCAACATAATATACAATTGCTAGTTTAGTTTTAAGCTAAGTAATTGTCAATAACTTCCAAACGCTTATCGCCAATATATACATGGGTGATTACAAAAAAAATGGAATTTTGTTCAGATCCCTTTATCGGGTCGATCAATTCATTTGTGGTCAAAATCAATGAAACAGTGTTAAAATTTGGACAATTTTGAACAGAAATACTGATAGTCAATGCAAAACACTCCATTTTTTGTAATCAACCGTTATACACAAGCCAATATAGTCAATATATACAATATATATACAATTACAGTGCTGGGTACTTACAAAATTATAAAGACAACTAAATAACCAGGTATCATCAATTTCCCAACATCAGAACCGAACCATGCAGGATATAGATAGCAGCACGGTATATAATGAGCTTTTACAGAATAACAACTAAACAACCAGAACTATTATACACCACCCCGACAACCGAACATTTGGCAAACACGATCATCAACCAAACCATCCAGATCCACATACCGCATGACCTGTAGTCTACTTCTAACTGCTTTGGCTCTACGGTAATTAAAAGCCACAAAATAGCAACTTTACTCAGAACCTAAAGTTGTGTTTTCAGCGTGGTGCAGTGTTTGTATAAACATTGAGTTCCTGGTATATTTTCAAGTACATACTACACTGGCTGATTTTATAGGTTAGACTGCGCCAATAGTTCAGCAAATATTCTGCATAATTAATGGATTAATGACTGCAATAAATAGTAAGGAAAACTAAAGATAGTTATGCGTTGCGATAAGTACAATTAACCCCACTTATTTGGCGGACGAGTTCAGTGATGAATTCCAAATAAAGCCCAAATAAATTTCGTAGTTATTGAGAGTCAAGGGAAACGTTATGCTTCAGAAAAATGATGCGCCACAGTTCTGTATTTCTGATTTTCTTTTCAATAATAACCCGTAACGGCGCACTGTATGAGGGTGCACTGTAACGGTGTACTGTAGGAGGGTGCACTGTAGGAGGGTGCACTGTAGGAGAGTGCACTGTAGGAGGGTGCACTGTAGGAGGGTGCACTGTAGGAGGGTGGACTGTAGTAACGGTGCACTGTAGGATGGTGCACTGTAGTAACGGTGCACTGTAGTAACGGTGCACTGTAGTAACGGTGCACTGTAGGAGAGTGCACTGTAGGAGGGTGCACTGTAGTAATGGTACACTGTAGGAGGGTGCACTGTAGGAGGGTGCACTGTAGTAATGGTACACTGTAGGAGGGTGCACTGTAGGAGAGTGCACTGTAGGAGGGTGCACTGTAACGGTGCACTGTAGTAACGGTGCACTGTAGTAACGGTGCACTGTAGGAGAGTGCACTGTAGGAGGGTGCACTGTAGTAATGGTACACTGTAGGAGGGTGCACTGTAGGAGGGTGCACTGTAACGGTGCACTGTAGGAGGGTGGACTGTAGTAACGGTGCACTGTAATAACGGTGCACTGTAGTAACGGTGCACTGTAGTAACGGTGCACTGTAGTAACGGTGCACTGTAGTAACGGTGCACTGTAGTAACGGTGCACTGTAGTAACGGTGCACTGTAGGAGAGTGCACTGTAGGAGGGTGCACTGTAGTAATGGTACACTGTAGGAGGGTGCACTGTAGGAGGGTGCACTGTAGTAATGGTACACTGTAGGAGGGTGCACTGTAGGAGAGTGCACTGTAGGAGGGTGCACTGTAACGGTGCACTGTAGTAACGGTGCACTGTAGGAGAGTGCACTGTAGGAGGGTGCACTGTAGTAATGGTACACTGTAGGAGGGTGCACTGTAGGAGAGTGCACTGTAGGAGGGTGCACTGTAACGGTGCACTGTAGGAGGGTGGACTGTAGTAACGGTGCACTGTAGTAACGGTTCACTGTAGTAACGGTGCACTGTAGTAACGGTGCACTGCAGGAGGGTGCACTGTAGTAACGGTGCACTGTAGGAGGGTGCATTGTAGGAGAGTGCACTGTAGTAACGGTGCACTGTAGGAGGGTGCACTGTAGGATGGTGCACTGTAGGAGGGTGCACTGTAGGAGGGTGCACTGTAGTAACGGTGCACTGTAGGAGGGTGCACTGTAGGATGGTGCACTGTAGGAGGGTGCACTGTAGTAACGGTGCACTGTAGTAACGGTGCACTGTAGGAGGGTGCACTGTAGGAGGGTGCACTGTAGTAACGGTGCACTGTAGGAGGGTGCACTGTAGTAACGGTGCACTGTAACGGTGCACTGTAGGAGGGTGCACTGTAACGGTGCACTGTAGGAGGGTGCACTGTAACGGTGCACTGTAGGAGGGTGCACTGAAGGAGGGTGATTTATTAACATAAAATGTCAGTGTTTTAATCACTATTCACAACTTCAGTCTCTCAGCGGCAACCCAATGTGAACCGTGTATTACAAAGCTCAACCAGCAAGTGTACTTCCGTGCTGGCCCAGAAAGTTGTAGTGGGTGATATTTGTCCATCCATAAAGCTCGCTTACAGAGCTTATACCAATTACCATCGAAATTGCCGATGATAGTGCTGCTGGAGGGAAATTGGAGGCAGTGTATAAGTGGTGGAAGGAGTTGCTCCAAGTTGGACCTAAGTATGGTTATTTTCCTAACCCATCTAAAAGCATTCTAGTAGTGAAGGACCCTCAGATGATCGACCAGGCCAAGGCATTGTTGGAGAGTTCAATATGCAAATAACATCAGGCACAAGGCATCTTGGTGCAGTACTTGGCAATACAGGTGTCAAAGATCAGTACATTGCCGATAAGGTCCAAGGGTGGTGCGAAGACATCAAGATGCTAGCTGATATTGCAGAATCTGAGCCTCAAGCAGCCTATTCAGCCTACATCTCTGGCATACAACACCGATGGAAGTTTGTTCAAAGGACTGTTCCTCATATCTCTGAAGAGCCGCTAGAACATGAAATAAGACAAAAGCTTCTGCCAAAGATGCTGGGCAGGGAGATTTCAGACTTAGAGAGGGACGTGTTAATTCTACCAATAATATTAGGAGGATTGGGCATTGGTAAACCCCACGAGGAATGCCAGTCTGAGTACACAGCTTCCAAGCTACTCACCACCGAGCTCACAAAGGCAATAGTGGACCAACAGGAAGTTTACACTGCATCCAGTAACCTCACCAAATCAGGGAAAGTAATGATAAAAAATTTGAAGAATTCCGAGCTCCAAGCCAAGTTTAACGCTATAGCTGAAAGATGTGGCACCTCCTCTAAGAGAGCACTACTAGCAGCAAGAGAAAAGGGAGCGTCCAGTTGGCTTAACACATTGCCACTTCAGCAGTATGGCTACACTCTGAACAAAGAGGAGTTTCGTGACAGTGTCTGCTTACGCTACAGCTGGTGGATACCAAACACTCCCATCACCTGTGGATGTGGGAAAACAAGTGATCTTGACCACCTTCTCACCTGTAAGCTAGGGGGTTATGTGATAATGACCCACAACAACATCAGAGACACATTAGCAAATCTCCTTCGTGAGGTATGTCATGATGTGAAAGTCGAACCCCAGCTACAGAAGGTAAATGAGGGTGACTGCCTCAACCCCAAGACTATAACAGGTGACCAAGCTCGGCTTGACGTATCTGCTAGAGGAGTTTGGACTCCATTTGATAAGACCTTTCTTGACATAAGGGTTTCACACCCCAATTGCTTATCAAACAGGACCAAAACTCTTCAAGAAGTATACGAAGAGAACGAAAAGGAGAAGAAGGATGAGTACTTGGAGAGAGTGTTGAACGTAGAGAAGGCCACTTTCACCCCAGCCGTATTTCTCACAACTGGAGGCATGTCCAAAGAATGTAAGCGGTTTCTAAATAGAGTGGCAGACCTCATCGCCAGGAAAAGAAAAGAGAGGTATTGCGATTTGGTAAGACATGTAAGGACAAGAATAAGATTCGCTATGTTAAGAACCACACTCATAGCTCTACGAGGGTACAGAGGAAAAAAAATGGACAGCAAATATGAGACACCACTATCAGAATGTCTCTTATAACCTCATCACTGCCCCTATGATGGAGTAGATGTGTATATATCTGATTGTTGATATTTCATATTATATAATATTGGTAGCAGTGGACAATTTCCGTTACCTCTGTATTGTGCTCTGCCAATTGCAACACTTGAATTACTTTATTGTATATATACTGTTTGACACTAATACTCTTTTGATTACCATCGAAATCGACCTTATAAAATGCAGAATATTTTTTCCCGATCCATGACTCAAAGTGCCGAAGGCACAAAAGAGTCAAGGACAAGGGTTAGCGATCGAGGTTATTTTTGTATATGGTAGCTTTGCGACCGTGCGTGCGTGCGTGCGTGCGTGCCCTCGCCCCCAGTCTAGTTATCGCCCACGTGTCTGCCTGCGCAAAGTTATTTTGCGCGATCATCTGAATTAAACAATTGTTGGCGCGCGGTGCTGAAATGTTCAAGTACATTGTTAATTTTACCATGTACGCATGGCAAGTTTCCATAACTAATTTTTTGTGATCAGCGGTAATAACCGCTTTTTTTACGCTAAAAAAGCGCTTATTGATAAAACCCACCGTTATTTGGCGATTATAAAGCGATTATAAACGGTCCCGTTAATAAACGATTAAAAACGATTATAATCGCTTTTTCCATAAAATATTTTTGCAAAAGCGATTATTAGCGCTTTAAAAGCGACAATAAATCGCGAATTAAAATTATTAGTGATAAAAAAACGCTTTTATTTTAGGGTTGTCGATTATTATCGCTCCGTAAGCGCTTTTCAAAAAAACGCTTATAAACCGTTTTTTGGACCGTTTTTAAAACGCTTTTAATCGACTATAAGCGATTATATTCACTAGGGAAAGTTCCAAATTAAAAAGCGCCTACTAATCGTTAAAAAAACGCTTTTTTATTTTAAGTTAATAAGCGGTTTAAATCGATTATAAAACGATTATAAGCGACAATAAGCGATTTTTTGAAATCTGCTAAAAAGCGATATTTTCACTATGATCAGCGCTTATAACCGCTTTTCTTGAAATTTTCCTACTGAAAAGCGTTTATAAGCGCTTATTTATTTGCTGTCTATAAGCGATTATAAACGATTATAAGCGCTTTTTTAAGTATTTGAAACGAGGAAAAAATTGTCAGGTACGAGATATTATAAGCGATTATAAGTGATTATAAAGTATCGTAAATGTTATTGTCTTCAATTGTCGCTTATAAGCGATTATAAACGATGAAAAGCGCTTTTTGACGCATTTTAAAACTATGATCAAAATATGTTTTGATTTGATTTATTTGGGGTATATAAGCGATTATGTAAGCGGGGTATATAAGCGATTATAAACGATTATAAGCGCTTAATTCTTTACGTATTTTGAACGAGGACACAATTAACAACAAAAATTACGCGATAGCCGGAGGTCCCCAGGTAACGTCTCCGTCTCCGTCTCCGTCTCCGTCTCCGTCTCCGTCTCCGTCTCCGTCTCCGTCTCCGTCTCCGTCTCCGTCTCCGTCTCCGTCTCCGTCTCCGTCTCCGTCTCCGTCTCCGTCTCCATCTCCGTCTCCTTCTCCTTCTCCTTTTCCTTTTCCTTTTTGAATTCGATTATTTAGGGCTAGGGCTCGGGAATTAGGGTTGTGGTAAGGGTATCGGATAGCTTCGGGGTTATATATTATGGTCGTTAGGGTTGGGATTACGCAGGAGGAGCAAAGTGCAAAGAAACTGCCACAAACTGCTACAAACTGCTACTAACTGCTACAAACTGGCTCTTACTGCCACAAACTGGCACTAACTGCTACAAACGGGCACTGACTGCTACAAACGGGCACTAACTGCTGCAATCGCGCCCACGCATTGCTCCTCCTGTGATTAGGGTTTATGTAAAACCGTTTTTTACGGCTGCAAAACTATAAAAACCTTGTACCCCCATCGTTGTTTCATTATACCCCTGTAGAGTTTCTACGATACAGGGGGAGCTGCGCAATTGTGCGCGGCGGGTCATACAACGTATGACAATAAAACCAAAGTCACATGAAATTTTTGGGCGAGCGAATTAGTAAAAGCCAGCTCGGCATTTTGCCGCAATCTACGTGGTTGCGAGAAGGATTATTTGATGCGCGGCGCAGCCCAGTAGTGCATCGCGCTACAAGTAATTGTTCTAGTTCTACTTTATTGTATCCCAGAGTGGTATTTGACGCACGTTACTGGGCGGCGCTCAGCCTGTCATTCCGCCGAATCTCTATTATGAACATAATAGCCTGAGGTCCCCAGGTAAGACGCACGTTATAATTGTTTATATTAGGCGTGCAGAATTTTAACAAGAATTTCAACAAAAATTTTGCCGCGGTTAAACCACGCACGATCAATTTTTCTAATTGCCAAACACCACTCTGGGATATACTAGTGACTAGGGGGTGCACCATAAAAATAAACTTGCTCGGATTTTAAAAATGTTTGTACCATTGTTTTCTAGAGACTGTGAGAATTTTCACAATACCAAATTTGTCATTACATACCTTTTTGGAAAGATCAGTGAGTTTCGCCTAGGTGCCATATTTGATGGTGCGCGGCTTTTGGAGCAAAATTAGCTGTAAAAGTCGCGTAATTTGACCAAATTTGACCAAATTCGTTGATTTTTGTCGTATTATTTGGATATATCTTCAGTTCCTTGCATGAAATCATTCTGAAAATTGGCGACGACCTTCCAATAGGGCTTTCACAACTGTCCGAAAAATTTGGTGGATATTGGAGTTGATATAGTGATCAAAATGGGGCAAAATACGCTGCTTTTAGCTGTAACATAATGTCTGATGGTTGGATATGCTTTAAACTTTTCGGACACTTTCCTTGTAAGTCTATGAGTAAGATTACCAATTTTTGTTGCAATCGGAGGTCGGGAAGGATACTTAATATCTACCCAGGAAAAGTTACCGGCTGGTGGTGGTACTAGAGTTGGTTTAATTTAAACAGACGGCTTGACCTCGCGCGCGACAACAAGCATGATTTGCACGCGTGGCGCATTCCAATGTTCAGGCAGCTACCACGTGACACAATTCAGCCAACCAGAGTACAGGAATCCGCAAAGTTAAAGTTGCAAACTTTTGATCGGCCCGAAAGGGGACTTTTCTGGAGATTTTGAGATAACTCAACAATTACGTTGTCTTGAATTTTCCTCCTGGAGAGGTAACGTTATTTTTAAAAGAGGAACATGTTACAAAAAACCGGAAGTCTCCAACTCTTTTACTTTCAAAGTTAAGCCCCATCCGGTCAGGGTTCCTGGGTATTTGTTTGAAGAAAATTGTGCTGGCCGAAATTAGCGCTAAAAAACCATCCTACAGTCGGCACGTGCGGCTCACTGTCGATGACGCACTACCTAGATATACAATAAAGTAGAACAATTACTTGTAGAGCGATGCACTACTAGACTGGACTGCGCCGCGCATCAAATAATTCTTCTCACAACCACGTAGATCGCAGCAAAATGCACTATTGGGCCTTGCCGAACTGGCTTTTATTAATTCGCTAATTTGCTCGCCCAAAAATTTCATGTGACTTTGGTTTTTATTGTCATACGTTGTATGACCCGCCGCGCACAGGTGCGCGGCTCCCCTGTATCGTAGAAACTCTACAGGGGTAAAGTAAAACGGCGATGGGGGTTACTGGGCGGCGCTCAGCCTGTCATTCCACCGAATCTTTATTCTTTATGAAACATAATAGCCTGGGGTCCCCAGGTAACGATGGGGGTCACGACGTGATACAAGGTTTTTATAGTTTTGCAGCCGTACAAAACGGTTTTACATAAACCCTAATCCCAACCCTAACAACCATAATATATAATCCCGAAGTTATCCGATACCCTTACCACAACCCTAACCCGAGCCCTAGCCCTAAACAATCGAATTTAAAAAAGGAAAAGGAGGAGGAGACGGATACGGAGACGGATACGGGGGCGGAGACGGAGACGGAGACGGAGACGGAGACGGAGACGAAGCTATCCGATACCCTTACCACAACCCTAACTTGAGCCGCGCCCTAGCCCTAAACAATCGAATTCAAAAAGGAGACGGAGACGGAGACGGAGACGGAGACGGAGACGGAGACGGAGACGGAGTATCATATCAAATTGTTGTTATTCTCTAGCCGACGGCTTGCTAGTTAAATAAATCGTACGCGTAATCAGTTTCAATCCCGGCCTCACGGAAAATCTTGAAACACGCGGTATCATAAACGTATTCGTAAACGGATGAAAGGCGACCATGTTACTAGTTCTATATAGATTATAGCTATAAGTATTAGTAGAAGTGTTACTGAGAGATGTGCACTTTGTGTTCATGTGTCGGCAAGAGAATAACCTCATTTGATTTCCTTTTCCTTCTCCTTGTCTCCTTGTTTCATTGTCTCCTTGTCTCCTTGTGTCCTTGTCTCCTTGTGTCCTTGTGTCCTTGTCTCCTTGTCTCCTTGTCTCCTTGTCTCCTTGTCTCCTTGTGTCCTTGTGTCCTTGTCCCCTTGTGTCCTTGTCTCCTTGTCTCCGTGTCTCCTTGTCTCATTGTATCCTTGTGTCCTTGTGTCCTTGTGTCCTTGTGTCCTTGTGTCCTTGTGTCCTTGTGTCCTTGTGTCCTTGTGTCCTTGTGTCCTTGTCTCCTTGTCTCCTTGTCTCCTTGTGTCCTTGCCCTTGTCTATTTGTATCCTTGTGTCCTTGTGTCCTTGTGTCCTTGTGTCCTTGTGTCCTTGTGTCCTTGTGTCCTTGTGTCCTTGTCATTGTCCTTGTTTCATTGTCTTTGTCTCCTTGTCCTTGTCTCCTTGTCTCATTGTCTCCATGTCTCCTTGTCTCCTTGTCCTTGTCTCCTTGTCTCATAAGCGCTTATAAACGCTTTTCAGTAGGAAAATTTCAAGAAAAGCGGTTATAAGCGCTGATCATAGTGAAAATATCGCTTTTTAGCAGATTTCAAAAAATCGCTTATTGTCGCTTATAATCGTTTTATAATCGATTTAAACCGCTTATTAACTTAAAATAAAAAAGCGTTTTTTTAACGATTAGTAGGCGCTTTTTAATTTGGAACTTTCCCTAGTGAATATAATCGCTTATAGTCGATTAAAAGCGTTTTAAAAACGGTCCAAAAAACGGTTTATAAGCGTTTTTTTGAAAAGCGCTTACGGAGCGATAATAATCGACAACCCTAAAATAAAAGCGTTTTTTTATCACTAATAATTTTAATTCGCGATTTATTGTCGCTTTTAAAGCGCTAATAATCGCTTTTGCAAAAATATTTTATGGAAAAAGCGATTATAATCGTTTTTAATCGTTTATTAACGGGACCGTTTATAATCGCTTTATAATCGCCAAATAACGGTGGGTTTTATCAATAAGCGCTTTTTTAGCGTAAAAAAAGCGGTTATTACCGCTGATCACAAAAAAGTAGTTATGGAAACTTGCCGTACGCATCCCGATAGTGGATAGGGACTAATTGATAGCATTGTATTATTATTTTGAGTTAGTATTACTATTTTGCACAGATCCGTGTCAGGTTGCATAAACAATAAACATATAGTTACATAGAAATATACACGATTTTCAAATTCAATATAGAATTATATCAACTGGGCGGCGCTCGGCCTGTCACTCCGCCATATCTGCATGCTTATAAACAGCAAAGACTGGGGTCCCCAGGTGGTACTGTACTGGTATGGAATATGATAGAATACTTCATCCCGGATCGGGAAATTGAGCGGCCATCCACAAAAGAAAAGCGGCCGCATTTCTTGTTAAACTCTGGATTTCACTATATAATAAAATTAAAGTAACTCACAAATTCTAGATATTATTGTTGTTATCTGGAGCAGCATCTGTTTGGTCTGTGGTTGGGTTTTCAGCAGATGGGTTCCGTGATCTGCAGCGACGTCTAGGCCTTCCAGTCGCTGGGTCAACATCCGGGGCTGTAAGACTCTGTCGCGGTGGGTTTACTTCTACTGTTACAGGGTCGGGCGGGTTTTTACCCACATTAGGAGATGCACGAGGAGATGCACGAGGAGATGGTTGTGGGGGAGGTACCCCGGCTGTCGATGTACGCCCGGGGGGTTGAGGTGTTATAGGTCTTTTTTGAGGTCGTGGACTTGGTGGAGCATTCCTTGAGAAAAGTTTAATGAGCAGAAAAAATACAATTTTGTGCAGCTATAAGATCCTTATTATTTGCTCACATGATTCTCATTGAAAAACGAACTAACAGATATTAGCAAATTTGAATATGCAACAAGGCTAACGGGTTTTTAAAAATCATGTGCTGGAGCTCTAATCGAATTTTGAGATAGATTGCCTTGATTGTTTGAAGAGCCGTTAACATACTTGTTAACATACTTGTTAACATACCTGGCGGTCGGTGGAGCAGCTGAGCACAATCCAGAAGAATAGCCAGATGTAGTTCCATTTGCAGAGTAGTTAGGGTTGGACTTAGTGACCGGTTTGGCATGTCCTGGACTAGCAAATTTGTTCCTAACTGATTTACTTATCTCCAGGCCTATTTTACCTGATATCTTCTTCAGTGGCCTTAGCCACAAGTTCTCCTCGAACGACTTTGTGAATTTTATGTAAGCCCACGGGGAAAGACCTAATGCGAGTAAGCCGACCGAGTAGCCTATGTCTAAGAACGTGGTCACCCAATCCTGTGTAAATGTGGGGGAGTCCTTAATTTTGTCATCGCACCATATATTTTTCTTTTCATCCTCCCTCAACGAGGTCAACTTTGCTTCATCAAGATTTTTCCAGACCAACTTAGCCACTGATGTATTGCCTGGAAAATGACGGTATTTTAAATCGCGGAGACTGGAGGTGAACCTTAAGTGTCATGCCTGTATTATAGTGTTTAGTATGCATAGTATATTCCACTCAATCCTTCAATCGCCCGTTTCACGGTATAATCGATTTATACGATATTTATTTCTGATTTATTTCTTCACTTCAGTAAAAGGGCTGATGACTAAGTTGTGTATACCATAATTAAAGATGAAATAGTACTTCAAAATATCTAACGCTCTTTTTGTCACTGCAACGTTTCGTTTGTTTGCAAACTAATTGACATTTAAAATCAAAACATTGGTACTAACCACCGACAAGAGATGTATTGTAAACCTCCACAATTGTTAAAGGCACCGCAACAAAGATGTATAGCGTCAAGATAAGGATCACGGACACTGGCACCCTCTCTTTTGCCTTTTGAGAAATATTACCTGAAATAGTCAATACAGCTAATGTTTGAAAATAATCATGGATGCAGATGTATTGTGAATAAATACAGGATTAAAAGGTGAACCCTTGGTAAAAGGGTACAATACATTTTGTAACTTGTATTAGTAGTGGGCATTGGTTTGGTTGTACGCTATTTCAGTTGTTTTAGTTTCTATAAGGTTATAGCTAACGTCTCATTTAAAAAAAAAACTTTTTACTTAACTTTAAATTATTTTTATTAGGAAAAAGCTTGAGGGAAGATAGCAGTTGCATACATAAAACGAGTTTAAGTCACCAATGCACAATCTGAAGTTTGTGGACCTCAACTAAGCCTATCACTTGTTATAATAGCTATATCTGAGAAACGATGAGGTTCTGACTAAGATCAAGAAGTTTCTTAAATTCTATTCTTCAGTTCTTAATTTTAATGTTTCATTCGGGATCCGGACTCTACGGCGGCGACGTACAAAACAGGACTCTACGGCATGGAGATGTGAAAAAACAGGACTCTCACGCTTAAATTTCTCTTAAATACTTACTAGTTTGTTTCTTAAGGTGTTGTTTGAGACTTGCAACGCTGAAGGTTTTGGATTTCATGGAACGCATAGGAACGGATTGGCTCTCGTTGACCGTCACGAATTGGTCCGCGGGGTTAGCGCCCCCCGTAGAGGAGTTGGTGATTTTCTGAAATTGTATTAACATGAAAATATAAATCTGAGACAAAATTAGTGTATAAATTATTAACTTTTTATCATTTACGTTGCGCACCGTGAGTATAGCTTAAGAAATATTTTCAAAAGGGTTAGGCTTCGAGTTTTAGAAAAATTTGAAGAAGCGATGGATTTTACTAATACTAGCTGGGGTGTAGTATCCTATTCATTATAGGAGTAATTTTATAATATAGAATTACTCCTAATAAATAGGAGACTGCACGCCAGAAAAAGGAAAGCGACCGGATCAGCTTTTCTTGTCGGACCAGAACCGGACTGCATTTGAATTTTTTAACCGGACCGGTTCTTTTTAGTTTTTCTTCTTAGAACCGGATTTGCTTTTTATAAGACAAATATTCGATGCATTCCAAAATATACCGGTATACCACACTGAATTTCAAAATACCGTTATATCAGAACTGCTTGTCCATATAAAAATGCTAGTGGTTAATCATCGAATTGACAATTGAGCAATTAGGGTATCAAGGCTGTAGGACTATTGAGCAATTAGGGTATCAATTAACATTCTTAAAACTTAATATGATTATCACAATTATCGCAATGAGGATTCTTATCGCTATCAGAAGGAGCCTATCATAAGAGCTTCAGTTAGTTCAGTGGTGTATTTAACCTAAAATCAGTGGTGGTGTTTTAACACTTCACAATTAGTGAAAAGGAAGGTTGGAATCAATGGGTGCATATTTACATGACCGGTTGACGACGACTGAAAATCAAATATATTTTAATTTTAAGTAGTATTTTTATTCAAAAAAATCCTTGTTTATAAAGTATAAACCGATACTGCTTCGTGTTACTTGTGTCTCCCTCGTGTTTAAAAGCTAAGATAAGAGTAAAATACAAATACGACCAAAATGAGAACTTATTCCAAAAATCATGAGCTTTTAAAATTAAATTCAGAATGAAATTTGACAAAGATAAACATCAGAGGCCAGGTATCGTAGTTTCGGTCATGGTTGTATACACACGATCTAAAGGTTTAAACGAACAAACCTCTCTATTTTTCTTGATGATAGTGAGTTGGTACACGATGGCAGAGTAGCAGACTATGCAGCCACTCAGAGGCAGAATTAGGCAGATCAGCACGTATATGATCATGTAGATCTGGCAGCCCGAATCTGCAGGGATGTCACCATCCATATAACCACCGTAGAAATATCCCCAACCCCATTCCTGTCAAATTTTCAGAATTTAAAAAAGTTTCGTTTAAATCAATGTTCCTATATCGGGTAATAAATAAAACTACATATCTGGTAATAAATAAATGATAAAAAATAAAAGTGCCGTTCATCACTTCATCTGGTAAATGAGAATTGATCAAGAGGAAATTACCTTGGTGTCATTATTTTGGCTGTACCAGAGATGTGAACTGGCATAAACGGGTTGAGATGGGTATACACAGAAACCAGTGAGCACTTTTTCTGTGTGTACCGATATGGAGGTACACAGAAAAGCGGTGCCGAGACCAACCACTATGATGGGTATGAACCACGACAGAAAACAAACAATCAGCTGAAATAAAGTGGGGTAATTATTTTAGTTTTTCCGTCTTCTGACAAAAGTGCACTCAAAGATCCGAGGTTTAAAATTACAATTTCTCATTTTTGGCAATTTCAGGATCTTAGGGGCTTCCCAAAGTGTGGTTTCTGGGAGCTGACGATTGTTTCTGATGGTTTCTAACGATTTTCCGGGATGGATTTTGAGTAAAAAAGAAGTTTAGATAAAAGAATCCAAAACTCAAAAATTGATCTTTAAGCACATTTGTCAGAAATCGGCGGATCTGAACATGCTATCGGAGATGGAGGCAATCTAGCATTTGACACTACACCTTCCTCCCATGCTGAAAACATATTTAGGAGAAGAGATTTGGAGCTACCTTATGAAAAAATGATAGGTGCGAATGGCTCATCCAGAGGAAATATTTAATTGGTATACAGTAAAACCCGATTTATGGCGAAGATTAAGGGACAGATAAAAGCGGCGGTAAATCAGCGTTTTGATTGTTCACAGTTATATTATGTTAATTCCTAATTTGGCGGAATGAAATAGCTGCAGTAAACCAGGGTTTATGTTAATGGGGGAGCGGTAAATCTGGGTTTTTGGTAAATGGGAGAGCTGTTAATCTGGTATTATGGTAAATGGGGGAGCGGTAAATCTGGGTTTATGGTAAATGGGGGAGCGGTAAATCTAGGTTTATGGTAAATGGGGGAGCGGTAAATCTTGGTTTATGGTAAATGGGGGGAGCGGTAAATCTGGGTTTATGGTAAATGGGGGAGCGGTAAATCTGGGATTATGGTAAATGGGGGAGCGGTAAATCTGGGATTATGGTAAATGGGGGAGCGGTAAATCTGGGATTATGGTAAATGGGGGAGCGGTAAATCTGGGATTATGGTAAATGGGGGAGCGGTAAATCTGGGATTATGGTAAATGGGGGAGCGGTAAATCTGGGATTATGGTAAATGGGGGAGCGGTAAATCTGGGTTTATGGTAAATGGGGGAGCGGTAAATCTGGGTTTATGGTAAATGGGGGAGCGGTAAATCTGGGTTTATGGTAAATGGGGGAGCGGTAAATCTGGGTTTATGGTAAATGGGGGAGCGGTAAATCTGGGATTATGGTAAATGGGGGAGCGGTAAATCTGGGATTATGGTAAATGGGGGAGCGGTAAATCTGGGATTATGGTAAATGGGGGAGCGGTAAATCTGGGATTATGGTAAATGGGGGAGCGGTAAATCTGGGTTTATGGTAAATGGGGGAGCGGTAAATCTGGGATTATGGTAAATGGGGGAGCGGTAAATCTGGGTTTATGGTAAATGGGGGAGCGGTAAATCTGGGATTATGGTAAATGGGGGAGCGGTACATCTGGGTTTTGCTGTACTGGGGCTATAAGATACCTGGTTGATGACAGTGAATTTGTCAACGTAGTAAAAGGGGTATGTTATCGCATAGAATCGGCTGTAACTCAAAAGGAAGAGTGTCATCATGGGTACACTAATAGCGATGCTGCTGAGCGGCGAGAGGTACTTACAAGTGTTCTGAAATACATGAAAACTTTAATTAAGTTAGGAAAATAACTTTCGACCCAGGATCAGTTCAATTTTGAAAGAAATCAAAGATTTCCGGAAACAAAGTGGTCCGAAACTTATCGTACGGTGAATACTGAATACAAAAACTAAACTATACCCCACACACGATTAGCAATCAGAGTAATATTGTTTTAACCTGTAATGGTTCGAAGGTTCCACCCCCACTTATCAAGATGGTGCAGATACAAAACAGGGTGGCTATACAATAGTTCAGCAGCTGAAATAAGGGAGTTACAAAAGCAATAATTTACTCCTGCCATAAGTTATGGAGTTACTTTAAGGGACATTTTCAAAACCATTCTTTTGAGTAATTTCAGAGCCCTTCCTCTCAGTTAACCTCAAGAATATATATATTTGTGTCAAATAAATAGTACTACTAGATCTTGGATCGCATACCCTAACCTGGAAACATAAGTATGAACCCTGAAATAATTAACTTACCAGCATGTAAATGTCAAGGGCATCCGATAAGAAGACGAAGAGTCCTATGAGTATCTGAAGTATACCAGCGAGCAGAAGGGCCGCTGCGACCCATACCAGATACTTGGAAAAGGAGAGTTCTCTGAACATCACCGCCACTGGACCACCCTCAAGGCCTACAAGAAATTGCGTTTTCTTTTTTTATAATCTCTAACATATTAAAGCAATTCAAGAGGTAACACAAGGTACATTCTAATGAATATTGGCGGAGACTGTATGAAACTTTAAAGACTGTTGCGGGGCAGATTAAATGCAGCTTATGGTAAAGATAATAATGACAGCAGCTGGAAGAAAGAAAGACAAATTGTGCTTACAGTCTTTTTTTTCTGTTAATTTTAGACTGTCAAGGCCTCGACTAGACGTAGGAGGTACGGTTCCGGTGTTCCCTAAATAAAATCACATTTCAATATTGAAACAATAGACAATTTAAAGAATGAGTTTTGAAGCTCACATTTTGGTTTGGCCGTCGCATCTGGGTCCTTGGTAACTCCAGGCACTTTTTGAGTAAATCCACCTAAACCGTCTGAATATGAAGTGAGAATAACTACCAAAATAAACACAACTGCTTTCTTTTTAAAACCACAGAATTACTTTTTTCAATTGAAATAATTGTAAAATTTAATTGGTATAATATTTACTCATTTGGGCCGATAAGGTATCTCTGATGACTAATGGAATGTTTCAAAATCTACGGTAAGTCGGAAAAACGTCTCTAAAGACGAACTTTAAAATATTTTAATGAAATATAATCAACACACAAACACTTACATGCTGTGACGTAGTTGAAGCAGCATACCAGGATCAAGCCTGTAAATATCGCAGTTAGTTTCAGTCACCAAACAAGAAATTGAGCCAGAAAGGTAAGAGGTAAAACAACGAGGAGGAGAAGGAGGTGATTGAAAGTAAATTGTTGTCTTTATTTAATCAATGTTTTTCGTGTTGTATAAAAAACCAGCCCATTAATGTAGTACCTGTTATGAACACGTGTTTGATAACTTTTGTCATTTTCAAGGGTAAAATCAGGCGTGCAGTCTTGATTCAATAGATCGTTATAGTGCCATGCTTAAAATGTACATATAGGTGTTAATTCTTCAATTGTTGTATCAATTTGCCTATTTTCCTTATTAGATCAGAGCTGATAATATTTTTTGAAATAAGAATGACATTCCTCCTCTGTAAAAAAAGCATTTCAATCTCGGAGAAAACTTAGTTAAAATTATAAAAACTTTTATCAATTTTACTCAATCTTAAACTGGAAATCCTAATATAAATCATTCAATTTCATGAAACAATGATGGTAACGTATGTCTCTATTTCATATTCACGTTTCCTTGAAAGATAACTGGTAGGATGTTATGACCAGTTAACATAACACTGACGGTATTTAGGACGACCAATACCAGCGGGGCAAGTTAAAACATACTGTTACTTTCATTCTTATCCACAACGAGGTGGCTATTTGTTCTAGACAACCATCCCCTTGATCAATAAACCTCCTCCAATCTTGTGGCAACCAACACACAGTTGCTTGGGAAACAGTTGTCCAGGACACACAGTTAAGAAGCACGTGTGTGCTAAACATCTTGGTGGGGGTCGGTCACGTGGTCTTGCCTACAAAATCATCTCCGATAGTGGCACTGTAATACGCGCACCTCCACAACGTGTACCACTCGGTATATGTTTCACGTAAAACCGGGCTGTTCTTTTCCAGGCTATTTGCAAATTTTATAAAGTTAAACCGCTCAGTTGTTCTTTCTGACGTAACAATGCCATGGCTCATTAGTAGATTAGAGCTGTCCTGTGTGTGCTTCATTTTCTGATCTAAAAGCGATAATGATGTTTTATTTTGTACTAGCGTGCTGAATGTGACATCTGATGGCCTTTAAACAAGTATGTATTATCACTGCATGCTCTTCAAAGACATGAGATATTTTATCGCAACAATAGGATGGTTAAACTTTTAAAATGTCATTTTATATTTGCTTGCTGGGTAGAAAAATATAAGTTTAATTAATATTCAACGCACCGTTCGCGTACATTACTTTAGCGGGTGGTACTTTATGAGCTGCCGTCATTTGTGATCTTTCAGATTGATATTTAACTTTTTCTTCGATTTTATTGTATTCGCTATTTAGGTAATTGATTATTAATTGATTAATTAAGTAATTGGCTTCATTGTTCAAAACTGTTTAGTGTTTGACGCCCCGTGACTGTCATATATGTATTATAGCGAGTATATACTTAAATCTAGTGAGTATGCGGTGTTTCCACTCTTTCGTTGAATTACCTGTTAGATTACATGCCGTGAATCAAAATGTTCGCTCTATTTTGTCACAAAAAAAGGAGTAAATCGATGAAATCATTGCTATCATAAGACCAATGATCCTCACCGGCATTATGATGATGCAAAGATAAGCAAACTGAACGGCTGCCAGTGCCAGTATCAATGATGGACTTACTGTACTAAATCCTTGACATGATATAACAGTTTGTCCTTTAAGAATCCTAATAGTAATGATCCCGTTGCTTTGCAAATCATCTCTGGCAGTAGGAACCGACCGGTCTATGGTTTTGGCTGCCGGACCGGAAACGACCGGATATTCCGGTTTGCTGCATATGTTGCCGGACCGGAACCGGGTAATAAGAAGAAGAAATTTAAGGCTGCCGGAAATTGCCGGAAAATTGAGATTAATCCTTGATTGGGGGTTTTTTATCAATTATAATATGTATTAAAAGCCATGTGGACACAACGATAAAGTGTTTACAGTCCGACTAACTGTGTTCATGCCCTACTTCAAATTTCAACCAATTTTCTTCTCTTTGAACAGCAGTCACTTGTTGATATGTTGTGCGAGCAGTGCAGAGGTCACTGATTGATCTGCTGTATGAGCAGAGCTGGAAACGAGTTGGAATAAAATCAAAACCCACATTGCAAGAATTCACTGCGCTTTTCCTAGCACAAATGTGCAAATTGCTTTAGAAGTAAAGCCCAAGATCCAGCAGCCAGCTCTCATAAGTTCGTGGCGTCGATGTAACCGAGGATAATGTCCTAAGTTTTTAATGGCATAATGGCATTTGTTTTAATCCTTGACATAAGGGGTTCCTCTGCTTGAAATGCTCACAGATAAAGCATAAATGATAGCTGTTTTGATACACAAAATCTCACATGAACGGGTCTTGAACATTCGCTGACAGATAACAAGCGACCGTGGAGGCGTGGAATTCACTGGTCACTATAAGAGCACTGACTGGATGCCCCTTAGCAAGAATTTAGACAAAAATACATTTCAGAAACATTTAAAAAAGAAATTTCCGGTTAAATATCCGGCTAAATTCTTGCAAACCGGACCGAAACCGGAACCGGACATTAAAGCCGGATATCCGGCCGGAACCGGATTCAGCCGGATATCCGGTCAGTTCCTATCTGGCAGTATGATCGAAAATAATATTAATAAAATGAATAAAATAATATTAAGACAGTGATGCTCCCAGGACAAATTAGAAACGGTTAGTGAGTCCATTTCCCCGGAATATGTTCCAGTAGTGTGCCAAAAATGTTTTATAAATCATGTGTTATCATGGTTATGTGACCGTGTGAGGACCTTGTGTGAACTACGTGTCAACAATGTCTGCATCAACCACCATTGTGCATTAACCGTGTGCCAACCGTTCATTTGATGTGCGTCAACCGTGCCTCACTTGCTTTTTATGAATGACCCCTAATGCTCTTATGGTTATAATGTTCAATAATGGTTGTTTAATAGACTCCTAAATATTATTCTTAGACTATGAGATATAATCACGATTCACGATCGACCGTAGAGCTACTATCGGGTCCCACAACACAGTTCAACGGTATACAAACTATTATACGAAGGCTAAAAATATAACACAAAATACAAAACATCCAATTGGCTTTATTGAACACAACGCATGATTTGACAAGAGATCCTGAGAGCACTGTTCTTTTAATTCGAACAAAGCAATTTCTAACAATAAAGCTGAATTCCGGTAAGTCTGCCAGGACAATAGAGGAGGGTAGGAAGAGGAGGGCCAGTCCGCGGTACGTCATGAATACGGTATCCTACCACATTAGCCAGCACCGAGCACACCTTTCATAAATATAATAAATTAATTTCATCCTTTGTTACCAAACTAAGATATGTCCTCACACCACAATGAAACCCACCCAAAAGCTGTTTTGTAATAATATTTTCTTTTTCAAATTAAGGATAAAATCAACCCTTCATAGATTAAAGGAGCTACCAACGTGAATGTATAAGAATTAAGTTGACTGACGTTTTATATGACGGTATAGTGCTGAATGTAAATTTATTTTCTTCTACAAGAACACTGTGCCTCATTGTGTCCGTGATAGTTTACATAAGACCTGAGTTATCTGTTATACTCTTTTACATACATTAAACTTTTTAGATATTGCTTCACTACTTACGAAAAACTGTCGATATCATCATAGTCAAAGATTTAAAAGTAGACGATTTTAAGTTCAACTAGACAATGGTAAAATGAAGACAATATGGCTCTGGGAAAATTGTCCATTACATTTGCTGACAGAGGTTAAATCAGTTATTCGTGAGTTGCACTTACGATTAACATAATTGTAAGATCAAGGAAGTAATCTCCTAGAGGTTTATCGTAGCACTGCTAGACAGATCAAGTTCGTCAATACTCCTGTGAATACAATGAAGACGTGGAGGAGGAGCATTTACTTGTGGAGGAGGAGTATTTACTTGTGGAGGAGGAGTATTTACTTGTGGAGGAGGAGTATTTACTTGTGGAGGAGGAGTATTTACTTGTGGAGGAGGAGCATTTACTTGTGGAGGAGGAGTATTTACTTGTGGAGGAGGAGTATTTACTTGTGGAGGAGGAGTATTTACTTGTGGAGGAGGAGTATTTACTTGTGGAGGAGGAGTATTTACTTGTGGAGGAGGAGTATTTACTTGTGGAGGAGGAGTATTTACTTGTGGAGGAGGAGTATTTACTTGTGGAGGAGGAGTATTTACTTGTGGAGGAGGAGTATTTACTTGTGGAGGAGGAGTATTTACTTGTGGAGGAGGAGTATTTACTTGTGGAGGAGGAGTATTTACTTGTGGAGGAGGAGTATTTACTTGTGGAGGAGGAGTATTTACTTGTGGAGGAGGGGTATTTATTTCTATCTGACTATTCATATATCCATGTGAACAATATTAATTAGACATACAGCACATTTTTCATACAGCATAAAGCCATTCCGATAACCATAACGAATTCAAAGTCTCTTTGTAAGTTTGCATGTCTGTGATGCACAAATTTGACTTTTCGAATAGCTAGGTTTAAGTTTTCGACTAACGATCTAATCGTACATAGTATGATATTCTAGAAGAAGCAGCGACCTCCCTTTCACAGAGGGCTGGAAATGATAGATCTACATCGTGCACTCAGCTGTCTGAACTCCCATCAACTCCGTCAAGTGTGGAATGAGGGGTCTCTATTCTCCCCTATTAGCACTGGAACCTGCTCCTCTGCTGCTGCCAAGGTACGTTCAGAGAATCAGGGTTTAGTTCCCTTACTACTGCTGCTGCCAAGGTACGTTCAGTGAATCAGGGTTTAGTTCGCTTACTACTGCTGCTGCCAAGGTACGTTCAGTGAATCAGGGTTTAGTTCGCTTACTACTGCTGCTGCCAAGGTACGTTCAGTGAATCAGGGTTTAGTTCGCTTACTACTGCTGCTGCCAAGGTACGTTCAGTGAATCAGGTTTAGTTTGCTTACTACTGCTGCTGCCAAGGTACGTTCAGTGAATCAGGGTTTAGTTCGCTTACTACTGCTGCTGCCAAGGTACGTTCAGTGAATCAGGGTTTAGTTCGCTTACTACTGCTGCTGCCAAGGTACGTTCAGTGAATCAGGGTTTAGTTCGCTTACTACTGCTGCTGCCAAGGTACGTTCAGTGAATCAGGGTTTAGTTCGCTTACTACTGCTGCTGCCAAGGTACGTTCAGTAGATCAGGGTTTAGTTTGCTTACTACTGCTGCTGCCAAGGTACGTTCAGTGAATCAGGGTTTAGTTTGCTTACTACTGCTGCTGCCAAGGTACGTTCAGTGAATCAGGGTTTAGTTCGCTTACTACTGCTGCTGCCAAGGTACGTTCAGTGAATCAGGGTTTAGTTCGCTTACTACTGCTGCTGCCAAGGTACGTTCAGTAGATCAGGGTTTAGTTCGCTTACTACTGCTGCTGCCAAGGTACGTTCAGTGAATCAGGGTTTAGTTCGCTTACTACTGCTGCTGCCAAGGTACGTTCAGTGAATCAGGGTTTAGTTCGCTTACTACTGCTGCTGCTAAGGTACGTTCAGTGAATCAGGGTTTAGTTCGCTTACTACTGCTGCTGCCAAGGTACGTTCAGTGAATCAGGGTTTAGTTCGCTTACTACTGCTGCTGCCAAGGTACGTTCAGTAGATCAGGGTTTAGTTCGCTTACTACTGCTGCTGCCAAGGTACGTTCAGTGAATCAGGGTTTAGTTCGCTTACTACTGCTGCTGCCAAGGTACGTTCAGTGAATCAGGGTTTAGTTCGCTTACTACTGCTGCTGCCAAGGTACGTTCAGTAGATCAGGGTTTAGTTCGCTTACTACTGCTGCTGCCAAGGTACGTTCAGTGAATCAGGGTTTAGTTCGCTTACTACTGCTGCTGCCAAGGTACGTTCAGTGAATCAGGGTTTAGTTCGCTTACTACTGCTGCTGCCAAGGTACGTTCAGTAGATCAGGGTTTAGTTCGCTTACTACTGCTGCTGCCAAGGTACGTTCAGTAGATCAGGGTCTAATTCGCTTACTACTGCTGCTGCCAAGGTACGTTCAGTGAATCATGATTGAGATACTGTAAGTAATGCACTAATGCATGCACTATGCTCGTTATCGATGATTAAACCTAGAAGAAACCAAGATAAAACTCGAATAAAACGTAGCTAATGGTGCTCTTTTAAACAACTCTCATTGGAATAATACGTAATAGAACTACAAATAAAAGCGAGACCAATGTGCAAATCATAGCCAACAAAATCAATACACAAAGTAGCACATAAGTAGTCACTGTTGATAATGAATTACACAAACCTATGTGAGAATATGAGGCTAATTATACACTATACAGGTGTTATACAGGTGTAATAGACACTTTACTATGACTACGTTAACTATCGAGCATATAAGCGGAGGTAAAATGTAAAGCCATTTATCTTAGGAAGGAAGCCACAAAAAAATGAAACCGGGATCAGTCATTTGAGTATCTATAAATGCATATCTCGGTGATACGTTAACGTGTAAGTCTGAAATAATGAGTTAGCAGGACTATATAACATAATTATTTGTTGACTATTACTTCCAAAACATTATCAATTGTAAATTTAAGGTGAAAAACGTAGGCGATAAACATTCGGAGTACAATATGCACACGATATCGCATTACAACCACGATATACGCACTGTGTCTGTGTACAACCAAATTATTTGTTATATAGAAGCGTTGAAAGTATTAAATATTTAATACTTTCAACACTGCTATACAAATAATTTGATATCATGAATACGATGTTGTCACATTGAAAAGTTGAATAATTCCTTTCCTGATGAAAGCCTTTTCCTTGCTGCATCAAACGGGATCAATAGAAATTTACCCAAGAATACATTTCAACTATGCGACTCATAAATAATATTCCAATCCGTATTGTACGTGTCAGACATGTGACGTGATCTTCAAGTCTAACAAGGAGCTATAACAGCAGTAGATCACCAATATCCCAGGTGCCCCAGCTGCTCCCTGTCAAGAGATACAAGATAAGAAGTCACTACGACGGTGTCTTCTCCCTCGACTTCACCAAGGATGGCACTAGACTGGCGGTGGGCTACGGATCTGGTGACGTCACGCTCCACGATACCAAAACAGCCAAGCTGACCTGCTGTCCCAGTAGGAAGAGCGAACAGTTGCCGGTTACAGGCCTGCAGTTCCGGAGTCAGGATAGGTCCGAGATGCTGTACTGTCTCGCTAGTGGACCCATCTTTCTTCAGAGGGTACCTTAACATTCTTATTTAATTGAAATACTAGATTTCTGGACCAAAATATTTTTAGATTGGTAAAATCCAGGTAATATATTTTTCTCCAGCGACTACCGTACGTAGATTTTTACATAGAATTTGCTGGAATCATATTCATTAAATTACCTAAAATTTGTAAGTTCCCCTAGATCAAACATTAAACAGGTCAGGTATTTAAAGTTTCACTGTATATTGAGATAAATAACATGTGCACGCCAACTGCTCAGAGTTACAACAGTCACTGATGATGTTCCTGTTAAATTACAATGTCACCGGAGCTAAATTAAATGCCTCGTTATGGACCAGTAGTAAACTAGCAGTTCAATTTACAGACGCCTCGTGAAATGTAACTTTACTGTGGAATTAATAACTTAAAACGCATAGATATTAGATATTTCAATTTAGATATTTCAAGATACATATCACGAGGCTGTCTGTACCGGTTGATCTGTTTGTCAGAAATATTAATATTAAATCTAATTTCTCGACTAACATTACCTTGACTATCCAATGCATCTTCAGATAGAGGACGAATCAAACGTTGTGGACGTTATGACTACAGATGAAGGTAAGCAGTTATCATACTGTACGTTACTTTGTTGGCTGCCAATTTCCCAAAACCGATCACAATGCTTATGCCGCTCCAATAATGTTTGCGGCGATGTGCGTTTCTTTTGATAACTCTGATAATTCCAGCCCTCAAACTAATGGACTGATTAGGCTAATTATTTAGTGCCTACTATAATGGATCACAATTATGCATTGTTATAAATTATACCTAATGACTTTCATGCTTTAAAATTGCTATTTTTATCAGTGAACCCAGTAAATAGTTGTCAATACGACGCCTTGTCTTAAATAATTATACTGCACACTGTCTCAGGGAAGGAGCTAATAGTATTTTGTTAGTAAGTGTTTACAGATTCAAAAATGACCATCCTGAATCCTGATCAAAGATGTACCTAGCCGATTAAATTGTAATATGCACTGAAAACAACGTTATCGACATAAAACAGATCATATAATGTCGCTCAAATCATGATTATCTTTGTACGTACAATTATTGTGCGTTACCATGTCGTACCAAATCTCTGAAATATAATAGAGACACTGAATTTATCATAAATTTTGTCTCAAACTTCTTGAACGCATAGTAGTCCACATCCTTAATGAAAAATCTAAAAATAGCCTCTTTGTTGTGGCCAACATACGGCGCCAACACCTATAAAACAAAGTGAAGGCTTCGGAGAGCTAACTGGCCACGGCAAACAAGTTAAAAAAGAAGTGTGGTTTGGTTTTGTTTCAATTCACACCTCATGAAATTGACCATGTATGAGCTGACCAGTGACTGACCAGTGACTGACCAGTGACTGACCAGTGACTGACCAGTGATTGACCAGTGATTGACCAGTGCGGATTGTGATTTAACCATCCCATCGCGTTCTGTGACCATGAGACGGATGAGCTTGTCATTTAGACCCCCTTATATTTGACGTCAGTAATGCTCTGGTATCAATAAAATGCTGAGGGGAGGAATTAACAACAGGATTTTTGACATTCATGACGCATGGAGATTAGTGAGTACCGGACGTTCTTGAGATAAGCGTATTTTTAGAGTTATTATTAATGTAGTTTAAATGATCTAATCTGAGTAACCTACCTCGTTACTTTGTTTCAAAAGCTTGTGTCACGTTTCCCATGCTGCAACATTCACGGCATGTAATTCTGAAAAAGCAACAAGTTATCAGTCGTGACAAACATGCACATACTTTGACCTGTGAATTTGTACTTCATTTAAAAGATAGTACAAGTTATGAAGTATGCTTGTGTCTTACAATGCGTTTCATGATGCCTCTCTGTGATTGATGGAATTTGACACATGTTAAGTTTTAAACATTAGTTTAACTTGTCGACCACATTTAAATGTGTGAGTAATGGTTGAGGGACTGATTATATAGGAGTTAAACATGACTTTTAAAATGAGATCTACTCGAATAACCAGGTTAAGGTTTAAAAACAGATAAATAATGTCAATGACCGGAAATCAGAAAATTAATATTTAAATAGTTAATAAATAAATAATAAGTTGATTTGTTCAGAAAACGAGATAAACACTCTAGATGTCAGTGAATTTGGTTACTACTTCTGCACGGCAGGGAAAGATAGGAACATCAGGATATACGACTGGGAGAAGTTCAAGGTGCTGCCATCTCAACTACATCTTTAATTTACTTTCCATTTTAATTTGTTTGCCAAATGGCCTTGGTATATCGAGTTATATTTTATCATCCCTCCAAATTTTTCCCGTGTCAGCTATCCAAGCAGCTACATTTCAGTGTTACCAGTTTATTGTTTAAGTCGTATATTAAATAAGTATTTTACAGGCTGGTTAAATATAACGGGTTAGGATAGTGGATAGCTAGGGGTATAAATAAGTGAGGTCTTTGTGTAAATTCGGTTGCAAATGCAAACATAGTTAGATTTAATCATATATAAGAATCTTGAAAATAATTTGCAACATAACATTTATGTCCTTAAATGAAGAGCGGTAAAACATCAGACATCTGATTTAACTAATTTCTGATGACCACATTTCCTCCGCATTTTCTGCATTTCCACATTTCCAAATTTCCAAATTTCCGCAGCCGTTCTCAGTTCTGGGTCCTCTAACAGAGGGAGACTACATAGGCCCTCCCGAGGACACTCTCACTCAACACGGCAAGAGGATATTCTCCGTCAAGTTCTCTGATGAGAGTCCTTATCATCTGGTGTCCGGAGGGTGGGACAAGTAAGAAATCATCCTTTATACTTCATAGTTCATACTCAATACTCATATACCTGTCACTTGCAATTATCTGCGTCGAATTTTTAATTTTTCGAATCACCCTGTGATTACCAAGAAGAGTTCGTTAGTGTTCTCCTTGGTCATTTCATGTTTAATTCATGTTTAATTCCCTATGAATTTAATGGATTTTAGTTGGAATTTAGTGGATTTTAGTTGTCTACGTGTTCGTCCAAGTCTCCGCTTTATTGAGTCATCACTGTGGAACAATACTGGACAAAATAGTCTTATCACAACATGGTACTATTGTGTTCTTTAATTCTGACGTGGGTAGAACAATGTTCTCAATAATCTATTATTAAGAAAATTAAAAAGCATTATCAATAGAAGGAATAATTAAATGAATGTCTCATTATTTAATCGACCGGGAGGAAACCCGGACAAAAGGCAAATCAAGATTAATGTTTTGTCCGAATAACGGAGGCGTGATGAAAACATTGCCAGACAGTACAACAAGTATTCATGACCAAAACAATGGTATGTTAATTATAATATCATGCAATTGGAATGTCTGGTAGAAATCAAAAGAGATTTGCCTAAGGCGTGGATGAAGAAATATAGTATAAATGTGAAATGTCATTGTCGAATCAGATGAACAGATTTCATTCAGCTGCCAAAAATTTTAAATAGAGACCAGGGGAGGCAAAATAAGTGTTATTTTAATCGATTTTAGTCGAATTTATATTTTTCCTAAGCATCATTGTTGCCTTAGAAAGGTAATCCAGTGATTATCTTGAAATCATAGCAATTTGAATGTGCACGATCAAATAATCTCGATAAAATTCCCAATAAAAAACAATATTTCTTCGTGCTTTAAAAACCCAAAATATCTGCAGCTCAGTAAAAGTTTGGGACTTGAGAACAGGTCAAGTAGTTAAGAGTATGAGTACAGGCAGCAACTTCGGACCTAAGTTGTGTGGTGATGCGCTGGCTATAAAGGGGGACCTGTGCGTCACTGGATCTCTACTTCCTGAAAACGCTATCGAGCTTTGGAGCATAAAGGTAAGATTGGGAAGTAACAAGGAAAGACTATTATCTATATTTTTTGAAATAAACAATAAAAATAACACAACTATACATAAACTAATTATACCTAAAACTTAATAAACATTTTAAAAGAAATAAGAGCAAATAGAGAAATTCACAACTTGGTGAAAATATAGCCATTGCAAACGTACGAGTTCGTGAGCGTTCTCTTTCTTGCCCCCTTAGCAGGAAGAAGACTGCTGGTAGCGATATTACTGAAGGAAACAGACTTTTTAATCTTTTTAAGCGAACTGAAGGATTCTTGATCTGACGAAGAGTGTTTTCTGGACGAGACGGAACAGAGAGTTGAGTTGTCTGGGGAGGTTTTCTTAAACCTTCGTGGAGGTTTCACTATGCCTCTAGGAGGGGGAGTTGGTGGTTTCACTGAAGGTGATACGTGTACCAGGGGCTGGATAGTTGGTGTGATAAAAGGATGGGTTGCTGGCTTCATCTCAACCACTTGCCGTGTGTCGTCGCAACTCATTGCTCTGGTTCGTGGTTTTAAACCCGAGCTCATTGATTTAGATTTAGGTTTCAGACCAACACTCAGACGTTTCTTGGTAACTTTCCGCACTAGAATTCTCCACAAACTTCTCCTTCGTCCACTGTCTGAGAAGGGAACCTTTACATCTTCAGAGGATCCAGGAGGGGTTTCTAAACCACTTGATTTCTTCAAACATTCCCCTGGTTTGGGTAAAATGAGGTTATGACAGTAGGCATTTTCGTAGGTAGAATCAAGGTAAGGTGTCGGCTTGGCTGAGTAAGGGAACTGAAGGACGAGTTTATGTGCAGGTACTATCCGTGTACCGGCTCTGTAGTAGTGGTTCTGTGGCAGGTCCTCCTGATAGGGTGGAGGGGGGCAAAACACTTGGTTAAACTCAGGAGCAGGAGGAGGAGGAGGAGCGTGGAACTGAGCGGGAACTGGTTTCTGGTGCATGCTGGTGTATCTGAAGTTGGGCTGAATTGTACTTTGCAAAGAAGATATAACTGCTAAACTGATTGAAGTCGAACTGATGATGGATAATGGATAATGGATATATGACAGATATAAGAGGTTTATATATCTTGCTGCAGATAAGTTTGTCGTACCGCTGTCTCCGGTTACCTCGTTAAAGCAAAGTGTCTGGTCATATGATCAGTGACGTACCTAAGAGTTGCAGTGACCTGCAAGACGAAGGACCGACGAACTGCACGTGTCATGTGTCCTTGTCATGTGATTTCTCACATGTAATCAGA
Organism: Bolinopsis microptera; assembly: GCF_026151205.1. NCBI lineage: Eukaryota > Metazoa > Ctenophora > Tentaculata > Lobata > Bolinopsidae > Bolinopsis > Bolinopsis microptera. Next base: position 7,558,561 of record NC_087073.1, on the reverse strand, counting down.
CAGTAGTTGATTGATTTAGTGATTAACTACTGACAAGATGCTAATGGTATTAGACAGTCAGACAATAGTATTACTACGTTATCCACCCTCTAAGATTACCCAGTGTTCACCTCTCCAGTTCAAACACGTGGGTGTCATGCAGTTGGGTAAAGTTTCCAAACAGTATAAACAGAAGCCTAATTTAAGCAGTGATAAGCAAGTCAAATTTGATTCCAAGTTTCTATTTGTAGGGATTCACTAGTCGGACAAACCTGATATCATTAAACACTCTCCCTTTAAACCATTAGCTTGCCCCTGCAGACTGTTGTCTGCAGATAACCCTTCAAACTTGCATGGTTCTTAAAACATTACGTAACCATTTCCCCCAGGAAGGAAGAAGGATCGCATGCCTGCCCTACGAGAGCCCCAAACTCCGGGGAGAATATGTTCTTGTAGTGAAGTTCTGCGGAGACAACCACGTGATTGCAGGCAGCGCTACTTGTCATGACGCTCAGGTTACATTTTAATAATTTTAACATGTTTACCAGGTCGATTCATGTTCTGTAGTTCGACACGTAGTATACAGTTCTATAACTAAAGTCCACCAGAAACCAATTCTCTCGAACTTTGGCACGTGTCGAACTAGAGTCAAGGTAACGTACTCGAGTTCGACACAATGTTTTTCGATCATGTGGAGATGTGGTTTTAATGAGTGTCCCAGAATGATGGTACGACAGGTTTTAGCGAGCAGTGCTCGTTATTTAATGGATAGGTAGATTACCTATCTTGATTCCTGACTGGTCTATCATTACGTATTATTCTATTTTTGAACACATAATATTAAACCTTCTTACCTTTCTTTGTCGAATTGACCATATTGCAAGTCCTTTGACAGTGGGACTGAGGCGTTCAAGTGACAACATGGCTTGATCACGTGCAAAAATGGCTTGATCAGTTTCATAATGATAGTCCCGTCTATAATAAATAAAGTTTCGTGATTTCTCTTAAACGTGAGAGCTGATCGCTTTAAAACAAATTCCGCGAACTTATCAATTAACCCCCTTTGATCGTACTTGCAGATAATCTCGATAGCACAAGAAAAAGTGGTATCTCGGATAGATGGTTTCAGAAGATCAGTATCCTCTCTGGCCGTGTCCAGTAGCGGCAAGGTAGCGGTGGCAGGGGGAGCTCCCTACATCTCCTTCGTGGAGACCATGACCACACCTTTCTTCTTAGAGACCTAACAGGCGGGCATTAAGTAGGTTTATTTATAGCACAACCAATTAAATATATATCCTTGGGGTTCCCAGCCGCAATCCTTACAAACCTTAATAGGCAAAAAACGTCCCCACTACTGTAGAGACAGCTGATTTTCATGCACGTATAACAAAGGGCTAGTCAGGGAGACAAATATAAATTTGTACCAGCCGTGACTAGGATCTTGTTAACGAGTTTTCTAAATTTTCACAAAAAATGTGTCACCTGTTGGCCGATAAAGCGAGTAGGGTAATCGTTGTGCATGGCCCGCTGGTACTTGAGCTAAGTTTCGATTCTTTGACAGACCTTCGGATTCAGGACAACGCCTTGATTATCTGACCACGGGTCATTTGGCATCCCTTTGACTTATTATTATTTGATAAACCGTCACTTTTGGAATTTATTCTCATGAAAATAAAAAGAATAGCAGCAGAAACGTTTAAAACGAAAGGAGAGATAATGTCAGGCAAGGACTGTAGAGTTTATGAACTAAAAATGAGATTAAAGATTGGGAAAATGTTTGGTAATATGAAGGATACTGGTAAGTTGATGAGATATTTGCTTGTCAGGTTTTAAGATTTTCTGAGACTGCTCATGCTTGAAATGGTATAATTGTTGATTATATCATCATCACGTTATTTTAAACTCGATGCCATAATTCTTCGTGTACCAACAACGCTCATTCATCTAATTTATTAAATTTGGTAAATATATGTCTTTACTGAGAATGATACATCACAATACTGATTAAATGAATTAATATAATTGCTGTGTTTTACTCGCTTCTCCACTTTCTGACAGCTCAATCAGTAGAACCACCTTCATTCTACAAATAGCATATAACTAACAAAAATCATATTCTTTCAGTCATAACCCCCCTTTTTAGCTACGCCAGCAATTGTCGGTGGTCGCATTTCTGATGCTATATTTGATAATAATAACAATCAGTAAAGCTAGAGAGACTTTTTACGTGATGAGAGGGGTACTAGATAAGCAGGAGATAACATCTTAACCTCCTTACTTGCACAATACTATAGTGTAAATTTTATTGGTCACATCTGAAATTGCTTATCAGTCAAAAATAGCTACAAGCAGTAGTAAGTTTGGATGTTTTTACCTATCCCAGCCCAAAATAACTTTAGGATAGTACAAAAATAGCATCTCCTTCGAAATTTATATAATTTTCACTATAAATGTTCACGTCTCCTGGTTTGTCTCCTGGTCTGTAACTGATGCGTGGTCCCTCTCTAGTGCTGACTCCGTCATTGTCAGTTGTCTATTGTTTAACGAGCCTAAATAGATCATCCAATCTAACAAACAAAGTAAGTATGAATAATTGAGTGGATTCAATTAGACTATAGCTGAACCACCTGTCTCATTCTTATACATCATTTACCTTTTGTACAATTACCCTCAAATTGGATCAATTTCTATTGTGTCCGATTCAGAGTTCTGATTTGAGTTGGTACATCTGCATTCTGTATATACTTGAAAAGATTGAAACTGGAAACCCTCATTGTCCACTACCCACTCGCTCTATATCAAAAGTGGACGGATTTGGAGTTAGCGTCATAAATACAGAAATCATTGAAAATTATGTGCCATCTCCGGTTTTTTGTTTTAGACACATCACGCGAGAGTGTGACACACCCAGAAACCCACAGTTAATCGGTCCACTATTAATTTCATGGATGCAAGTTCTAGTTCCAACTTCATTTGCTAAGTGAAGATATTATAATCCATTGTTTGGGGTATCAGCCGGTCGTCAGTTTGTTCGTTTTTATTTTCCTTTCAAATTCAACAGTTTCACTTGACAATAAATGTTGCCATCGGAAAGTTGAAGTTCAATTTCAAAGAATTTTCATCACCATTCGGCCGATTTAACACTGTCCCATTTGCAATAAAAAGCGCAAGAATGTCCGGAAAATTTATGAACATATTAATTAGACTCCATCTCTCGTTAACACTAAAACCGATGGCGGTAGAATTGTTAGTGGCCAGGATTGGCTGTCAGGTCGCATGTAGTTAATTGTATATGCGTATCACTTTGTAATTTTTGTAGTTATTTATTGGATGTGATTACTGGACCCGGTTGGGGGAAGAAATGGAAAATTAATCTCCCATTAAATGAATATGTGAGAATATGTTAGACCTATTGTCATTTGCTTGCTCTCTTTAGTTGCTTGTCACGGGTTAGTTAGTTAATATACGCAGTTACTGCGCCAATAAACAATGGTTAAATGGGTAAATATCTGTGAAATCATTCCACGTCTAAAAGTTTGAACACTGAGAAAAATCACAGCATCCTCTGAATTACGTAACCGTCACAATTTATTTACCGATTCCTTTGTCGTGTAGCGGTGATAAAAGGCTGAAGTTTACTTTCACCACTTAAAAGCCTTGAGTTGACAACGTGCAGTACTGTATACATCTATCGTACTATCGGGGCTTTGTAGTCATCGTTATCTCTAGCAGTCTATGTTTTGAGCCTTTGGTTTGTAAAAGGTTCGCCCGCCCTAACTCTTTAAGATTAAGCTGCGGGCAGTTAAGCCCTAACTGTTGCCGCTGACTTTCTATCTTAGCCTGGAAGAGTGTTGCCAAATAGTTAGAAGAATGAATTGGTCCACATTACCGAACCAGTGGACCAATTTAAACCAATTTAAACCATTGTTCACAAAGCCCGCGGACTACTGCACCACAATGCGATTTATTGGAGTTCATCTAAAGAGTTCTAGGAATAATAACCATGGGCTGCTGGGATCGCAACTACCTGCAATAAGGAGGACCATTTGTGTCTAATCCTATTGTTAGATTACGTTCGGATCTTTTGCATTATACAAAGTTAAGTGCTTGTTGATGGTAAATCACTAGAAACCCGCCATTATCGGAAGGTTGGTATCTAATTAGGCTCATTCACCGTCGCCATATAATTGCTGCCTTTTGTCAGAGATCGATATATCTGATTATCAGCCTGCTCAACAGGGCGACCTCGAACAGGATCGGAATGGTATCGGTGCCTGGATCATATCCGTTAGAGGTCCGTGAATAGACCGGACGATTGTCCATGCTTCGCTTTTTACTTTTAGTCTGTTGCGCCGATTGTGCTGATTGTGCCGATATCAGTTTACCGCTACAACTCAAGCAATTACACTTGGCATCAGCCTGAAACCTTGTAAATCGTGCCAGTTACCACACTTATCTGAAAAACTTCAATAGAATTTTTATTCACAATTGGTAAATTTTTTACGCTTCGCTGAAAATGAAACCTGACTATTTTCTAACAGACCTGATTCATTTTTGGTCAATTTTTCTCGTTAACTGAGCTTCTTTCGGGAGAGGGGTGGATAAAATTGGGATTTATCAATTAGAGGTCTGACAACCAGAAAATGTTTCTAAAAACCTCGAAGTAAAATGAACTAGTTTTTACTTCGATACATTCTAAACCCGTTTCCTGGTAAAATACCAGAGATCTTTCTGATTATTGCGTTCAACTTATTAATAAGTCAAAGCACATCTGGGGAAAATCTGGGCCACACAAAAATAACTTTGGGCACGAAATAACTCTGGACACATCTGGGGCAAACACGTGGAAACTGGAGTCCCATGTATCTCTACCAAGTTTTTATCATACGCACATCAGGTGCAATCCAGATGTTCCCGTGGTGGTCTTTGGGCCCCAGATGTTCTCGGAGTGGTGTTTGTGCCCTAGATGTTCCCGGAGTGGTCTTTGACCTTTGTGCCCCAGATGTTCTCGGAGTGGTGTTTGTGCCCCAGATGATCCCGGAGTGGAGTTTGTGCCCCAGATGTTCCCGGAGTGGTATTAGACGTTAGTGCCCCAGATGTTCCCGGAGTGGTCTTTGACCTTTGTGCCCCAGATGTTCTCGGAGTGGTGTTTGTGCCCTAGATGTTCCCGGAGTGGTCTTTGACCTTTGTGCCCCAGATGTTCTCGGAGTGGTGTTTGTGCCCCAGATGTTCCCGGAGTGGTGTTAGTGCCCCAGATGTTCCCGGGTGGTGTTAGTGCCCCAGATGTTCCCGGAGTGGTGTTAGTGCCCCAGATGTTCCCGGAGTGGTGTTAGTGCCCCAGATGTTCCCGGAGTGGTGTTTGTGCCCCAGATGTTCCTGGAGTGGTGTTTGTGCCCCAGATGTTCCCGGGGTGGTCTTTGTGCCCCAGATGTTCTCGGAGTGGTGTTAGTGCCCCAGATGTTTCCGGGATGGTGTTTGGCCCCAGATGTTCCCGGGGTGGTGTTTGTGCCCCAGATGTTCCCCAGATGTTCTTCGACAGATTATCAATATTAGCAAATTTACATTACCTTGATTCTGTGTTAAGTAAGTTCTCTGTTTAGTCACTTTTGTTTATTAAGTTATGCGTTTAATATGTACGATGTAGCATCTGCAAAATAAGCTCAAAGGAGAGTATACTCTATCCTCAGAAGGGTCACTTGTAAGTAAGACTAGTCTAGTGAATTACCTGATTTTGTATCCCAACACCGATTTGGAGGGTTAAAGTTAGGTTTGAAGGTATAATATGGTTAGGGTTCATGCGGTGAGACTATCAAATGTACAAGAACCCAAAACACTTATAGATTTCTGAGATCCCTTAACAATAAACATGTAAACCTATTAATTCTGGACTTGAACTGCCTGAATTGTCTGATTCTAAGATTAAATGCCCTTACTGACTTTGCCTTCAGCGGGGAATTTATATTTTCTTATTCTTAAGGTTTTGAATATTTTTGTCTGGTTGATCGAAGAGAGCATAATTTTCAAAGCGGTTCTCATTCCTTGTTCTATAAGTACCTTGAGGATAGCTTGTCTATTGAAAGGTCTCGGCACCCGATATCCACATACAGCTGAAAGCGGCCGATTGACTCATTCAAAGTGACCATTGAGATAAAAGCCTGAAAAGATACTCCAATTATTGATCAAAGAAGGTGTACTAATACTTTACTAACGAGTGCGTTTGTTAGGATCCGCATAGATAACACATTCAGATAAACAACTTGCAAGATTCTACCGTCAAAGCAATTGGGTACGAACATATTGTAGCGGTCATGGCACGAGCAGAAACAAGAGTTGGAACGTATTCTGTGCTACTGTTTCACTTGTTAACGTGCGTGTTTTTGTTGCTTGGAAATGCCCCGTTAAAACTCGCGGTCTTCCTTACAGTTACTGTTATTTTTAAATATGCATGAAAATTCAAATAGGTGGGTTAGGTCACAAATCTTCACGAGCACAAAATCTTTTATATAAGTCGTCAATAATAGGAAAACTGACATGTTATATTTCAAGGAGGAAATGATGGGTCGACGACTCTAGAGTCATATATTAGGCCATAATTCGAACTAAAACTGGGGTACAGACTAGAAGCAGGATTAATAATAGCAATATACACTGCATTGATTAATGATTATCATGACTGCCAATTGCTTAAATACATTTATCGATTCTTTATTGTCCATTTCGGCCAATCTCTGAACATGTTTTGTATCGGGTACTTCATGCTTATTTGAAACTTAAAGACTGATTATCGTCACGAGCCGTACCTGCCTAGATCTCGCGACTATAAATTAAAACTTCCTATAAATATTTAAGATGCTGGTATATCTACCATAATAATATGAAACCTTCCTCTTGATCAGTATAATTTCTAATACTCCGTTATACCCGTACTGTCAACCCGAATTGATACCTCCGTAAGTTTAAAGCACTGAGGTAGCACGCAAATATACCCAGACGATAATCGGGGGAGCCCAGCCGGTGGCGCCAGTTTAATAGGACAGCTCTGCGATACCAACTGAGCTGGCCATTCAAATGCTTCTGTTACACCAGGTTATACTGAAACTGTCAAACAGCAAATTATAATGCCATAAATTTTTACCAATTTGGAGGCACAATAACGGACTCTCGCAGACGGATATTGATTAGTATCCTTTCTGATATACGGACAAAATGGTATGCTGCAACGACATGTCACTTCAATACTGCTGATTCCAATAAACAGCGGCGCCCGGCGGGACCGCTTTATTGGCTGGAAACCGGATCCAGGGATTTCACGAGATCAAACACTTCAACGAGCATTTACTATTCTCTGTCTAAGTGAAGTGAGAAGTTCTATTCTAACTTATTAGTTAAGTACTCAGGTTTTAGCCCTATTCTATCAACACTCATGACTTATCATTATGAATATGATTTCTATTTACCCAAATTCAGCAATTTTTATGTCTTTTGGGCGCAATTATTAGAGCAATTATCATTTCTTATCCTTCACAAACATTACATGAATCAGTTATTAGTCAGTCATACGGGTTGCTATGGCACGTACTATATCTCAATACAAGTTTAAGTTAAAATAAAGCTCTGCTTAGGAATCAGGTTAAGTTAAGTTAGAAAACATGATGCGTACTCGGCAGTGAGGTCACTGTTTTCACCCAACTTACAATTCTCTTTATCAAGCATAAATTGAATATAATTGATGGAGCATTTCATAATGGTAGAAAACAGCTAAAACCTTAAGTAAGTTTCAGACAATAATGACGCGAGGCTTCATTTCTGTGCTCATGTATTTGCACTGAGATCAAGTTTAATCGTTTCAGTAAATATGTTAAATCCTCAAACGTGAACAAATATTTCATGTAGTATATTATATATATATACTGAGAGGAATCATAGATTTGAAAAAATGCAAACAATTAAAATTAGGAAATGCCGTAAACCGAAAATTAAAGAACCCAGAATTTCCAAAAAGAATGTAGAAAAAGTTTAGGATGATCTCAATGTTTTTCCGAATCGAAGACTTGGTAATTGCTAAAATTCGCTACCAACATTTTTGAATATCATTGATCGATATTGGAAACTGTCAAACAATAATAGGTTGGCACTTGGCATTGATGCAGCATGGCAATAATCCCGCCACAGTCTATTATAGGGAGCGCCCAGGTTAAATGGTGATAAATATCTTGACGTCCCCAGTCTCCAAACAAAACTTTCATTTTACGTCTTTATCTAAACTCCGGATCTCTTTTACCCTGGTGAACTGACACGATGAAGAGAGCACAGCTTGACAGCTATAAAAATCAAAATTTATATCTTGTAAATTGTTATAAGTTAGACAAAGAGAACTCATTGGCTGGTTTGCTTGGTACATGGCAATCTCACCGTCTCATTTACCGAAGTCAGGCACCAGCCACTATCCTCAGTTCTAACGAACAATAATATTACTGCTCACATGTGGCCAGTATAAACATGTTCTCCGACCTCCGAACGAAGCTAACGCAAGACACGATAAGTGACAGGATAGTCCAAAGAGCTGTCTGGTCGAGGATAGCAGGTCTCTATTGTGTGAAATGTTACAGTAAACAGTATATACAGTAAATACAGCCAGGACTTGTCAATCACTGGAGGTGTATCCAAGCGTGAACCTATTGTACAGTCTATACAAATGTCACAATGAAGACTGTTTTGTGGATCGTAATCATGTGTTCCGAGCTCCGTGACGCAGGGGGTTGTGTATCCATCAGCTTTTTGTGACATCCGTGTCTGATCACTGCACCACTGTTTCTCACTGGATACTATAATATGTTGGTCGTTCTCTTTTTAAACTCATTCCAAATTTAGCATTATCTGGCTACTGGATAAGACTGCATCTTTTGTTAGCTGTTAAGATATTGACCTCAAATGACTCAAGTAGACATTTCAGTGGTGTCACTGTCACCTAGATACCCCACTTCTGTTACGGACAATTGAGAATATCTCAAGAAAGCAGTTCGTGTGATCAAACCTGCATGGAATCCAGTGGCTACAAAAGTTATCTGATTCTCCTTTGTTCGAGGACATAAAACGAATCGGGACGAGCTCGGCGGGTCCCCTTTCATCCTTTGTTTTGCTTACCATGTTAAACGATTATCTGTATTTTGTTGAAGTTTAGTGAAGCTTGACAAGTATCAGCGGAACAAAACCAGAGACCAGTTGTTGTGAGAGTTTAAATTGATTTTTAATACGAGCTCAACAAGAAGTACACTGTCTTTGTGTCCCCAGGGGACCACAGACTTCACCTGTGTGGACCAGTAAACTTATAGCTTTGTGGTGGTGTTGTGTTTCTTTATTTCAGAGCAGTGAGGCTGCTGTTGTAGCAGCGGACGGAGTCTTTGTTTCAGATTCGTTGTAGTACAGTCGGGATTTTGACACTGTAGGTTTTCGAAAATTAAGTTTTTACATATATCCCGGTCCAGTCCTTTTCGTTTTTTGCAACATTTTACCTTTAAGCTTATGTAGCTTCACAATTACAACGAACTTTTCTGTCGAGTAACGCACAGATATTAAATAACTTGGCCTGAGTATTAAACAGGCTTCCATTTTTTCATTTTTCATGCTCGAGTCGTCACTAGTACTAACTTTCCTGGCGACTCATTTTATCCAAGCAATACGTGGAATCCAAGTATTGAATTTATCAACCCATCCCCTGATTATACTCCCAACTTTTCAAATAATCAGGGTAACCCAGCATTGTCCAGATCATTTTGCGGCTCATTGTTCATTGTTCGCCTAATAGTCCATTAGCGGTACACCGTTACTTTACGGTATTTTTTGCAGAACAAAGAAGACATGTTAATCGTCCCGCTGGCCATTAAATTTTCTTTGTTCAACAAAACCAGCAGAGGATTTAACAAAGGCCTAGCACAGATCCCCAGACGTTGTAACCTGAATACATTTCCCGCAAAACAAAGCAACGAAGTAGACAGTAGACGTTGGTTTTGTTCGAGGCAACTTGATCCCAATCGTACGTGGGACAAGTTGGGTCGAGTTTTCATAGAGTTCAAGCTTGATCTTGAGGGTGGGGATCAAGGTTCAAGAGTTGGGATTAGGCCTTATGTTTTAGATAGGGGTTATGAAAATAGTTAAAAGGAAGGTTAATCAGATTCATAGTTTGAGTAAGGATTAAAGTGCAGAGAACTTGTGCACGACAACATGTGACCCCTGAAGCTCTGAACCCCAAGTAGTGTCTGTTGAAAGGAGAGTTTGGTTGTAATGACTAATGAGTATAGCTTAAATTAGTACATTGCATGATGACATTTGATCAGGGTCACAATCACTTTTCAGATGCAAATAAAACACCTTTAAAATAGGACTATCTAATCTATTTGTTTCCCATTTGCTTCCCTGATTCACATCAAAGAAATGGCAGCTTTCTCACATAAACACTTTTAGAAACGTTGATTATTTCATCTGTGCCACATTAAGCAACTGAAAGTTGGGTTTGTGCCAAAGTTTAGTTTGTGGTTCTTTGACGGGAGGATTGAAGTAGAACTGAAAGTTGGGTTTGTGCCAAAGTTTAGTTTGTGGTTCTGTGACGGGAGGATTGATAACTGAAAGTTGGGTTTGTGCCAAAGTTTAGTTTGCGGTTCTGTGACGGGAGGATTGAGAACTGAAAGTTGGGTTTGTGCCAAAGTTTAGTTTTCGGTTCTGTGACGGGAGGATTGATAACTGAAAGTTGGGTTTGTGCCAAAGTTTAGTTTGTGGTTCTGCGACGGGAGGATTGAGAAGGGAATGATAAAATGGTAATGAAAGACTTTCTTTACCGGCTACCACAGAGTGCGTTATATAAGGAACATCACTGATGAGAGAGTAACATGGCTGATTGACGGCACATTTAATCTTATTATCTTTGTGCAATGTAAAGACAATATAAAATGGGCAACATTACTGAACAAAAGAAAATATGATCCAATCCATCAGTTCCATAATCTTTGAGCCACCACTACGCGAATCTGTCGCTTTCGCTATTAATAAAGTTCCAAAAGATAAAATCTTATTTTGTAATTGAGAAATTGCCCCATCAAATAGTGTGGTAAGGATATTGTATCATCTTACTATAATATATCCTGCTAGTAACCATAAATCACCTCGATGCATGTTACGTGCGAGTTCTCTGAGCTTTATTAAGTTGTAATGGAGTTCACTACATCTGCCCGCAAGCTAATTCTCACATGAAATAAAGTACTGTGTTTTATTGATGTCACAACTGGCACAATAATAGTACTGATGTCAGATCTAATTTTTCGTAAGTAGAACAGGAGTTAGTTTCGATTGTATTTTGTTCTACTTATTGTTTTAGCACAAATATTTTGAAGTTTTGCCGCAAACCGTTGTTGATCGAGTTGTTGTGTTCACATTGCGATACACAGTTTTAAAACTGATTTTCTACTAAAACATATTATAATATTGTTGAAACCACAAATAGGAGTCTACAGATAACGGTTACCATGGGAACCATAACGGTTACCATGGGAAAGTAACCTAAATTATCTTTTGAAAATCGAGCTGTTCATCTCGTAGGCAGCTGAACAGAGTGTGCAAAATGTTTTAAATGACTTCATTTTTATTATATGACCTAAGAATCGACTCTTAAGCTGTAAATTGCTCATATTTTAGCTTTGTGGTGAAAATTTAGGTTACATATACATTTCTAACCACTGCCGTCATCTACTGTCTTGGTCTTTATTTTGTAAGCTACAATCCCTATTGTGATTTCACATATAAAAATAGGAAAATGGAGAAAACCAACTGTCACAGCATGACTACAATTAGCACTGAGCACTGAGCAGTACATAACTTAACATATTGAGGCATCTCAGTCGACCCAAATAGCTCTCCAAATCCGGATCTAGTCCGCCCGATAATATGGTTAAGTGCAGATTATCTGGTTAAAACACAGCTGTAAAAACTTCCGTCTAATATGTTTTGTATTTCCCAGGTCATTAAAGCAGCATACTCCGCTATTATGTAAAAAAGTAAAGACCACAAACTAAGCTGATAACTTTATTTGATAATCCTGTGGCCATGTAAGATTGCCGGTTATATTTTACACTGTAAAACGGTCCACCGCTATTCATCGCGTAATATTTCTAAGAAAATTTAGTTAAATATATTATATCATAACATTAAACGAAACAGATTAAATATATTATGTAGATAGCTGTTCTAGCCCATCTTGTTGATATTAGTTAAATGTAAATACCGGCTATTTAATTTCAAGGCTCAAAACGTGTTTTTTAATTTCCACCTAATCATTTTTCGAAGTCAGAACCTCCAAGTTATGACAGAAAGATCAACAGGAAACCTAAAAACTCATGCCAATATCAGCACCACGTGATCAGACACAATATTAAAGATTAATTACCAGGATTAAAGAAATAATGTGGCCTGAAATCCATTAAACTTTTCGATTAACTCGTTGTTCTACAATGACATTATAACATTTCCGCTGATCTTCGTTGAAATCATATCCGTTTTATGTAACCGATAATTATTTGAAATTTAACCGCAAAAACTCAATAAGTCTAGTATTGGTTATGAGTTATAGGTAGTAATGGTGGCAATATAAATAGCACGTGTGACCCACGCAGCACCCGAACAACAGTGTTATTTACTACAAAGAAGGAATTCCGGCCATTAAACCAGGACTATAGTGTTAAGACACATGTGCAGTAGAAAGGTGAGGTAACAGCTTTATTGGCTATTTCGTGGACCCGTTAGCTCGTTAAACCAAGCTTATCAGCCCTCTTGTTGTTTTGTTGCACCTCTCCGCTCTCAGCTCCAAACAATTTTTAAATTCTAAGTCGAGACGTCTTTCTTTTTCGACTCAAGTGACCACTCGAGTGATAAAAGGTGACAACAAGTCATAATCTTGTGACGACCAGCTTTTTTCAAGTGTTTTTATGGACTCCAATAAGTCGTTAACTCAAATTATCATCGAGGTGAGTTTCTACAAGTTTAAGGCTGCTTTTCTATAATTATTATTTTCTATACTAATTAATACAGTTTTAGACTTTTTGAGTTCTTTTGACTCAAAAAGAATCAATTACAGAATAAATTACTTTGAACCTTAGTGCTTCATGATCAAGTTTATAGTTCTTAATTGGCTCAGCGCTTCTTCCAATTAAGTGTTTTATTGAGCTAGACGCTTCATTTAGATCCAGTTGCCACACATTTAACATGGTGTTTAATAGGCTGGAAAGGGTGCCCGGCCAATCAGCTGGAAAGGGTGCCCAATCAATTAAAATTCAGAAATGACAGCTTCACCCAGGTCATGTGACAGCTAAAGAGGCTGTCTGTGGGCCAGATGTCAAGTTAGTTATTGGCCCGGCCTTTGCAGTTTGCTGTCATATATTACCATGCTTGAGGAGAATTGAATCGATTCCTTTTTGGCTTGCTTAAGGAACGTGGAGGCTTTCTAGACTGCTAGCTCGGATCCCAGGATACGAGGAATAAAGTGTCCTGGGATCCGAGGTGAAATTTATGATGGTCTCATGGTAAATTAATTTCGATGCGTTATGTTGGTACCTTGCTTTGTACGATGCATATTCATGGTCCTTTTAGGCTGTCACAAGATTCATAAATGAGTCGAGGTTCAATGGAATGTAGGACTGAACTCAGCTGATCCAAGCTGCTCACAATACGCTAATTTCTCTTACTATAAAGATTCTGCAAACTCCGGAGTCTGAACTCTAAAACCACATATTCTCTTTACCTGCTATTATACAATTTAAGTGTTCAGTATTGTCCACCAAATTTGTTGCATATAATTATAAGGTGAGCAAGTATGATGAATGAGATAACCAGCACTCAAAGAATCATCCCAAAAAAACATGTTGGAACTTTCAAGCTGTCCTTTCAGCTGATTCTATAGACAATGAGGTCAGATCCTCCATTGTCGGCTGAGATATCTCCACAATGCTCCTGAACAACCAGCTTGTGACTTTAAAACCACTAAAGGGTGAAATTTCTGTGTGAGGTGGGAGGGTCGACTGAGCAATTTTGTGAACCTGTACCAGGTACCTGCTACCAACGTGATACTTTGTAGTTATCGACACCACAGAGCTCATCTTCCCGGCTCACACTTTCTCTTTACAGCACCTCGTACCTCAGACGACTGCCAGACTTTGGGTAAGGAGTGATATGACCACCATAAACGTCATCAAGTAATTAACATGCAAGCTTGAAGCACCGTGGGAAATTGGAGAAGCTGAAATTGGGGAACCAATCAATTAGTCTAAACCACCTGAGAAATAGTAACATTCAAATTTCCAATGACCATATATATTGTAATATAATTGTCGTAGTAGACATTAATTAGGCTATGATTCTCACATCTCGGTCAGTTTCCCCATCAAAGAGGATAAATTGTTCGTCTCTTTTCCATATTTGGTAGAAGTGATGAACCCCCTTTAGCAAGGTTCCACCAATCACTCTGATTTCACCGGCAACCTTCCCCAGGGTTGCCACACCCCAGAGGTAGGCAGAGCATCTCAATGCTATCCTCTCGTGGGCTATCTTGGCCCAGCCTCTCTTAAGGGGGGGGGGCCAATGGATATTTTTTTGTGAAACTTGATTTCGAGATAGCAGTTGACCAACAAACTAGGACCGGTGACCGAACTTTTGAGGGGGTCCCGGACCCCAACCGCCAAACGGTGCCCGCAGGGCAGCCACGCCCATATTTGGTCCAAATTAGGCCCAATTTAGCCAAATACTCTGAACATGCCCAAAACCCAAAATTTAGGTGCTCTACTTGTAGCTAGTGGTCTCCTGAACTCGTATATGAAATTTCATCAAGATTGGACAAAAAATGACTGAGTTATGAGCCAAAAACCATATGCCCATATTTGGGCATACGCACCAAATTTGGTAGATTTCGTCCCATAAATTGGTCAAATATCAATATTTTTCACTGAAACTTACTTTATATGAAAGGTAAGCCTAAACTACATATTCTCTGTAAGTTATAGCTTTATATCTGTTTAAATGTGGATACTAAGGCGAAAAGACCACAAAAAATGAACTAAATTGCCCATATCTTGGTTCGCGATATTCGCGGAATTGATCTCATTAAAATTGTAACAACTCAATCAGTTTTCAAAATTTTTCCATGAAATTTTCGGAATCGACTCAAAATCGCATTTCCACCTTAGTTTGAGAACAGATTTTTGATTAAGGCCTTAAAAAAAATTTGGCGGCCAAATTCTGAATTTCTCCGGGAAAATTTTGGAATTTGGCCGCCAAATTTTTTTGGAGGCCTAAATCAAAAATCTGTTCTCAAACTAAGGTGGAAATGCGATTTCGAGTCGATTCCGAAAATTTCATGGAAAAATTTTGAAAACTGATTGAGTTGTTACAATTTTAATGAGATCAATTCCGCGAATATCGCGAACCAAGATATGGGCAATTTAGTTCATTTTTTGTGGTCTTTTCGCCTTAGTATCCACATTTAAACAGATATAAAGCTATAACTTACAGAGAATATGTAGTTTAGGCTTACCTTTCATATAAAGTAAGTTTCAGTGAAAAATATTGATATTTGACCAATTTATGGGACGAAATCTACCAAATTTGGTGCGTATGCCCAAATATGGGCATATGGTTTTTGGCTCATAACTCAGTCATTTTTTGTCCAATCTTGATGAAATTTCATATACGAGTTCAGGAGACCACTAGCTACAAGTAGAGCACCTAAAATTTAGGTTTTGGGCATGTTCAGGGTATTTGGCTAAATTGGGCCTAATTTGGACCAAATATGGGCGTGGCTGCCCCGCAGGCACCGTTTGGCGGTTAGGGTCCGGGACCCCTCAAAAGTTCGGTCACTGGTCCTAGTTTGTTGGTCAACTGCTATCTCGAAATCAAGTTTCACAAAAAAATATCCATTGGCCCCCCCCCTTAAAAAAAAGAAACAAAAAAAAGAAAGGTTCCCGTCCCAAATGTGATCTATGAATCGAGCAGAGATCATGTTCACTTCTTAATTTATAGCTTCTATGTACAGAGTTGTCATATGAACTCTACGGGCCGGATCAGTTTCCTTACCCAAAGTCTCACAGTGCTACTGACATCATAATAAGATGCGTCATTGCACGAGAAAGGCAACCATCCTATTACTGCTAAATATCGTCCCTTTAACAGCGAGAGAATTGTAACTGTAAGAGCAAGAGATTATTGAGCCATGATTAGAACAGCCTCTAAATTGTGCAGTAACACATCACTCTAAGAAACCTGTTTAATTGAGCTAATAAATTGTTCTACAGATACGTGTAATCCAGAACAACATGGCCTTCAACCACGTTAACACAAACATGAGCTCCCTCAGATAATTTTATATGGCCTCTTATAAGTTACTTTGTGATCTCGCTAAGCTGTTCATCAATCGTAAGGACCATTGTGATAAAGGTAGGTAAAAGGCAGCTTTGTTGGTTTGTCTGTTTCATACTTTGATCGATCTATCATTCTGAGTCTATGTAGTCTATGAGTCTACCGCACAACGCTACTACTTCCCTCCGTGAAATACAAGATATTTTAAGAAGTCGACTTTAAGTAGCTTTATAAGTATATAATAATAAAAAGATATAGCTACTTAGATATCTTTTACTACGGTTGGATTTATGAAATAGCCATTCCGTCCATACTTTTACCCAACTGAAAAGCAAGTTTACCGACTTAGTATTTGCCTCTGTGGGTGGCAAAGTAAAATTAAAATAGTGAGAATGACCAATCGTAACACTAGGGGATGACTTTTAAACCCTGCACTTTAATAGCATAATATGCAAAACTCGTCATATTTGCACACGGGAGGGATTCTTGTCACGCGTTGCACGCAGCCAATGTGTACAGGATCATTTAACGTGATGAACCTATAAGTAAGAACTAAAGTCCCTAGTTAAATGTTCCAGTCTCCAGTTTGGAACGCTAAAATCTACCTGCTACCAGGCAATGTAACTTCCTTTAAGTTTAGAGGATGAATATAATAAGTGCTACATGTCGGACAATAAGTGACAGTTGGTCAGTTGGTGGCTCGACAGTCTAGGGTTCAGATTCTTCAGAACCCAAACTTTGCCTTATAAGAGAGCATTGAAATGTGTGATAAGGTTTGATTGTTCAGTTTAAAGAGGATAAAATAGGCGCAGATCAGCGATCTTCAGCCACACCAATGACAGTATTGGTGTAGCATGAGATGCTTGTTTGTGTAGAAGAATGGCTCCCTGCGATCAGACGATCACTGCTCTGCTGTTCGTAGGGGAGAGACTATCGCAACGATACCATTTGTAATTCAGAACTCTGTTCACAACAATGCTATAACAAATGAATAAACCAATAGCGTACATAGCCTCTCTCTCTCTCTCCCTCTCTCTCTCTCTCTCCCTCTGATGCAAAAGAATTGACGATGCTTTGTGATACGAGGAGCAAAGATATAAAAGTAATTCTATTGGACACCAATATAAATCGTATAGCTTTGCTTTGCAAAATAAAAGCTATCTTTTGTCTGAGGCAAATCTTTGTTGGTCTCATTATAGTGCCCTCCCGGCGAATCAAGTACCTCTGCTAAACACAATAAAAATCTCTCAATATTTATTTGCCAACGCCACACTTGCTCCTTTTTGTTCAAACAAACAGAAAAACATATAATTGAAGCAGCGCCTTTAGCTCCTATTGGCCGGCCACAAGTACAAAATCAACCTACATATAATCGTGACGATTTTCAAGAGGGCATCTATGATCAATATACCTTAAATTTCTGCGCTAGTGTTTCAATAGTTGGGAGTTTGAGACAGGGTATTTAGTTTGAGACAAGGTATCTAGTTTGAGAGACAGGGTATCTAGTTTGAGACAGGGTATCTAGTTTGAGACAGGGTATCTAGTTTGAGACAAGGTATCTAGTTTGAGAGAGGGTATCTATTTTGAGACAGGGTATCTAGTTTGAGAGACAGAGTTTCTAGTTTGAGACAGGGTATCTAGTTTGAGACAAGGTATCTCGTTTGAGACAGGGTATCTAGTTTGAGAGACAGGGCATCTAGTTTGAGAGACAGGGTATCTAGTTTGAGAGACAGGGTATCTAGTTTGAGAGACAGGGTATCTAGTTTGAGAGACAGGGTATCTAGTTTGAGAGACAGAGTTTCTAGTTTGAGAGACAGAGTTTCTAGTTTGAGAGACAGAGTTTCTAGTTTGAGAGACAGACTTTCTAGGTTGAGAGACAGAGTCTGAGTATCTAGTTTCAGACAGATAACCCACCCCTAACTGCTTGCGTCTGCTTATCATTGCCTTTACGTAGCCAGTCCAGACAGATCGTCTCGAATATTAAGTAGGAACTATTGTGGATAAAAACCTAGCGTAACACTCTGACTAGAACAGCTATAGGCCTTTGTTCCTGGCCGTTCTGCTCCATGCCACTCCATGCATAATTCATGGTCGTGCGTATGACTATGAAAGTAAACTGTTTATGCTTATAGGTGCTATGCGACCTAAAGAAGAAAGATCAGATGAACAGTTCCCTCGATCAGGACGTGTCTAGCTCCAGCAACCAGGCTAAACAGTTGTACTTGTCTCCATCAGGTGAATACCTCCTTCTTTTATTGTTGTTTGTTTGCATCACGCTTCCCGTTATCAGCTATCGGGAATCAGTGTGTGTTTCTAACTATGATTTATCAGTAAAGCCAATGTTTTACTTAATCTTCTGACTACCTCAATTCTGTGATTCCAAAATTAAATATCATTTTCAAATTGAAAAATTTATTCATAGATCTATCTCAAATATTTGATAGTTATAGTGATAAGTCAAGTTTTTCTATTAATCAAACCAAACTAGGAGTCCCCTGAATTGATGGTCGTATATATATTTTCATATGCTGGGGAGGAAGGATTTCGAGTTTATTATTAAGAATGCCATACAGTCGATTAATTTGGCTATTATTAACTTGGAAGCCCACGAACAGTATTTTGTTAAACCTAGACAATCAATAAAATAGGATTTGATTTTGAATTTCCGAAGAATCTAGCTCTTGACATCTGTTCCAGAAAAAGCGTCTGGCGCAATATCATTTAATCGTATCTATATTCCATCAGAGTACAGGATAATCTAAGGTAAATAATAATGCAACAGAGTCATGATTGGCACTGAAGAGCAATTTAGGATCATGGTCAGTTATTGGTCGTAACCATTGACATAACCACTAATGAGGGAGAAACAAGAAGCGTGATTTTCATTTTCAAGCATACTTAGGGGGACAGCCTTCACGCAGTGGATTTTACGCAGTAATCAATATTTGAGACTGTGTTGGTGCACAATCAACTTGAATTTCACGCCTGCTGTATCTGGTTGCTATTTAAGCATTAATTCTCCTCCTATTTGAGCTCCAGTTTGTGGACAAGCGGAGCATTCTACTGACGGTAACTGTCAAAAGATCGCCTGATAAAGTGATTTCTACCCTCTAGTCATGCTTTATTTTCATGCTCCAATCAATAATTAGTGCTGCTTCACTCCGATTTAAGCAACACCCACACATGAGTGGTTCTGGTAGAGCACTGATTTACTGTCTTGTATCAGACTCAGTATCTAAGACAAGGAGTGCCAGCTTTAGGAAGGCAGTACAGTTCTCTGGACTGAACTGATCAGGGCCACAGTACTGAGTAGAGGTGATGGGAGCTGGTTACCGGAGATTGCACGACAATCTGCCACACGCAGATCCACTCAGATACTTTAATTGAATGTTTTGGTTATTATTGTGTCAGTTTAGCAGTCACGTGACCGCTACCTGTCTGTTTAACCCGGCTTTAATTCGCAAAATTGGTGGGCTGGAACTAATGATAATTCTACGCAGACGCTTGTCGCGTGCCACGCAGGACAATCTCCCCAGATACCCTCAATCGCCGTCAATTCTGACAAATTCTTTGGAGCATGGTTTGGTAATAAGAGTTGGGGTGAGTATCGAGCTTATCCTCTTCAACAGAGCAGCTTCACTTGACAGTTTCAGGTCAGGTGCTTTAAATTCAATCTGCGTCGTCCACCGCACCTTTCATTTAATCATCACCTTGTCCCCTCAGCTTTCGAGACACTCGATAACTATAAGTCTGGACAGCTTGAAGGCATTTCTTATGTTGTTCCGTCGTGCCCATCCACGCAGATAACGGCTCAAAACAATGCACATCATCACGAACCATTTTAATAAGGGTGACGGCTCCAGTAGCCCGCCATCAGCACCACAATCACAGTGTTATGCGGCCGTTTATATTGATGATTGTGGAGTTCATTGCGTCGAGTATGTAGTGATAAAGGAAACTGTGATTGTGATAACATGTGGGGCATATACTGGCCGAGCCGTGGGGAATTAGCCATCCTCAATAGGAATACGTCCATTATATACATCGTGAGAGTCATAAGGTAGATTATGTTCTTATGTTTCCGATTGGTCTAAAGTTCAAAGAAATCCATCGATAAATGTCTCCGGGCAGATTGCGAACAGGCTCATTGTTTGCTGGGCTATAAAAGGTTTTGATTCCGAGTATATTGCATTATTTTATGATACTGTCGACCATGTTCTAAACATATTTCTTGGTCAATAAAAGTTTATTTTCCGAACACCACGCGTTGTTTTCAGAAAAGTGCCCAGTGGTTAAGGTTTTATAGTGGTATACAAAGGGCGCTCTTTAATGAAATGTTTACTGTGCATTTTAAAACTAAAAGACCCTATAAAAAATACCATAGCCTTCGTGAAAAGCTAGCCTATAGATTTCGAGCTTTTAGAGTAATTTGTAGCCGCCAGCTTTTCGCGGGTGGGGTATATTATCGATTTACTATATAACTTTGAGGGAACATTAAACGTGCATATTTCTATAGCCACCTATTTTCCAACTAGTGTGGGTTTAATGCCTGAATTTTGTCGCGTAATGTACATGTATTTAAAACCGCATATGAAAATAATATATTTCTTGAAAGGGTGTCACGCATAATTTGGTACTGTTTTCAACAAATTCTCATTTCTGTTTTTCCATTCGCCGTGGCCGTGAACTCTAACCTCCAAATCAAGCAACCCATTGAACATACCAAATAGTTATGTTTAGTACATATTATCTGAACACGAAATCGTTAAACCCTAAATATCTCTACTTACGTTTTATAGGTAATCAAATCTGATGATAACATTATCATCGTGTAGTAAGCGTGTGTTAGTCCAGATAGAGCTGCGCTTTAGTCGAGCCTAAAATATTGACATATTAATCGAACTTGTATAAAACATAAATATAATCTTCTACAAGCTGGTATAATGTTCACTTTAGTAGCGAGAGATGTTATAATTATATACCTTGAAGTTAAACTTAATAAAACAATACCATTATCGTATTATTAGAGTTGAAAAATACGTGAGATAATTTTTTAAATACGCCGTATTTTGCGTATTTTTGCTTAGAAATAAAATACGTCAAAAATACGTTAAAATACGTTTTTCTTGAAATTTCATTCAAAGACTAAAGTTATGTCATTCGTTTGCATTTTTTTCAGACACATACACATTTCTATTTAACTTCAACGCTTTAATGCTTTGGTATAGCACGTGCCCAGTACTCTGAAGTCATATGCGAGGTGAAAAACGACAGAGCTACGCGAGTTTTGATAAAATCGTAAATTTATATAAAGCAATAGTACTTATTACTTTATTGGAGCTATCAATGGTACAATAACACTTATTACGTATTTTATTCAACGAAAATAAAATACACCGTATTTAACGTATTTTTGATATTTTATA
This sequence comes from Bolinopsis microptera, assembly GCF_026151205.1. Classification (NCBI taxonomy): domain Eukaryota; kingdom Metazoa; phylum Ctenophora; class Tentaculata; order Lobata; family Bolinopsidae; genus Bolinopsis; species Bolinopsis microptera. The sequence continues at coordinate 7,536,767 of NC_087073.1, read as the reverse complement.
AAATTCGTAAAATACGTATTTTTCAACTCTGCGTATTATAGTATTATGAAGGATCGGCCAAAAGTACTTGTGCAAACGTTTGGCTTTATAATACCTTCCGGGAATTATATCCACTAAAACTCGGGGACACCGAGGGCTGATAATTTGCTCATTTTTCCCGCAAGAGAAGCGAGGGTATTATCAGCCCAGACTCAGACTGGCTGGCGGCAAGTTTCAAAACAAATAACACTGGCGTTCTATATATTAGACACTATATTGTATGATGCGCACGTATCGGATTACACCCCTTCTGCAATCGGAACCGGAACGTATTATAAAATATAATACCTCCGCAACTTCGTGCCCGCAAATTCCCTCCAGCAAGCTGTCGGGAATTATAGCGCGCAGCACTCAGTGGCGGAGGTATTATAGTATTATAATTTTCAATTCTACGCCATACCACTGGTATGATGAGAAATACGTACTGTACGTACCTTTAAAAATAGCTGTACGGTACGTACTTTTAAACTTGGGCTGAAAGGTACAGTGCTTGCAATTGCAAAAACCACGTTCACACGACAACTTTCGTGGAAGCTGAATTCGCAGATCGCTGCAGTTCAATTTATACCATTAGATTTAGAGCAGTTGTACTTGTACAATACGTGCGCTCAAGAATCTTCCAGAGGGGTTGGACCATGTGACATTGTTGGTTGAAAAAGTTGGCAGATGTTGTTTACGCGATTTTGAGCGCATCCTCATTGTGTGAAACAAACTTTAGACACTACGAATATCTTAACTGAATAAAAGAAGGCTGAGGCTGAAGCCTCAGCTTGCTGAAAAACTAGTGTTTATTTACTCCAATAAGCACATTAAAATGTGATACTAATTTTATCTGTCACTGCTCAGTTTTATCTCTCACTGTTAATTTATTATCTTAATAGTTCATGTTTCTCTTTGACTACTATAACCTCAAATAAAATTATGATAATACTAATGGAACATTGCAAGTACTCCACTGACTTTGAAAAAAGTTAAATTTTTTCCCAAAAAAGGATGTACCCTAAAGGGCCTGTACGGTACGTACCTTTAAAAGTTGCTGTACCGTAACGTACTTAAAGCCGAGTACCGTACGTGCTTCTCATTATATCATACCAGTGTTACTAATAGTTGGAGCGGCTGATAAGGATATTGTTTAATGCTAGTTTCTAACATGCCCCAGCTTTAAAACGCTAATAAAATAAGATATTTATATTATTATTAGTTGTATACTGTTTCTTCTTGGAAATCATTAAATCTCGTTCCTTTCTAAGCTGGCTAACTAAACTCTAACTACGGCTGCTTGGATAAATAATAAATAAATATAAACTATATGGTTTTTATTTCGAACACCTTGATGATGTGATAAGTTAATGTGGTCACGAGAATTCATTATAATTTTATGATCATCGCAATCGCCACCATCCAACCAATTTAAAATCCCCCATAAAGTTTAATAAACACATTTTGAGTTCACCTATAAGAATCAAGGCGGTATCTTTCCGCTGAATAGAGAGGGAGAAAATTAGCCATCAAACAGTTGGTCAATAGTTTTACAACTTTCAATTGATCCCCGTGATTAGAGAGCAGCCTGGAAACTCCCTAAACTAAAACTATAAGCGTTTGAGTTTTGATTTTACCAGATGCTCCCTCCTTTCCCTTTGTTACCAAGCTGTTTAGCGCCTTTGAAATTTTCATTACAATACTCGGTCAGACAAATTGAGTTGAACTCTAAATTCTTCTATTTGACACCCATCTTGCCACAGAAAATTGGCCCCACAATTCTCCTCTCTAGAAAATATCCCCGACACCAACCCTCCTGTTATCAGCTCCCTCATTTTCCATTAGATTAAGTGTTGTCTGGTATTGAAATAAACCGTCGGGCATTTAAAGTAAAATAAAGGGACCATTAAACCCGTACAGGTTTAAAAGCGCCAGTTGCCGGCCCTCCCAAACAACATGATATGATACCACTTTAAACCCTGCTACGATATGGTGTCTCAGTCTGCAGAGTAGTAATAAAAGATTCCTTTTCTTTCAAGACAATGGTTTTATGTTGGAATTAATTGCAGCTCTTTTGAAAAATGACAAAATGTTGAAGCAACTCCGTGCGCATTGTTCTGAGCCACTGTTTACCTTAAAAACCTAGCTCACACTTTAATTTATTGGTAGAACATCGGTCGGCTTTTGACCTATTCTTTGAGAAACCATTACATAATAGCAGGTTATACTCACGCTTTGCTGCTGTTATCGATTAATTTCTCTCTCTTTCCGCGGAGGACGATACATTTAGAGATTTAAGCCCTGATTGGGCAGTTTCCAGGGCAGCTGAAAGTAATATCACTCGTGTGGGCTCTAGACGAGTAATTTATATTGAATCATCACTACCCAGAACCGTAAAGCTTACTGTACTGTTCAGCTAAATGTTTGCCAGTGTTCACTTAACCTTGAAATTGCTGCCCTATTGTAATTTTACTTTTAAAGCTAGCAAGATTTTAGCCAATGAAAATTGGTTATATCTTTGATTATAAATTAACCTGTGCAGGGCGGAATAATGACTTTGTCTTTAGGAAATGTTTCTCACTACAGCCACTTAAATCTCCCGTGGCCGTCTACGAATAAACATTTTCCCATGATCAAGGAGTTGAGTTGTTCACAGTTTACCTTTAGTTCATTGACTAACATGAGTAGCAGAAGGCTGACCACCTGAACTCAACTAATTCCCGACCCGGAGTCCAGTAATCATGAGTACCCACTAAGCCCGGGCAACTCACTAGTGGGCTAGTGGCTGGGTTGAAACTCAATAAAACTGAGATAAGGCATAAATCACATTCGGAGGGGAGGGAGAGGGAGTTCTGCAACTCGTCTTTGGGAGGGGTGATGATCTTAGATTTGATTTTTTTTCAGCACTTGTAGTAGAGGCAATGCCGAATATTAATAAGCCGCGGCGATTAAACTCGCATCACAACATGATGTGATTTACGAATCATGACTGTTCGAGATTTGGCCATTTGAAGCGCGCGTTTCGCCGGCCTTCTTATCGATATTAATATTCCAGGACGGAAGACCATTTTATCCTTTGTGTGAAAACACAAGCTTTCAGACAGCGGCATCGGTTAGCTTGTAGATCGCTTGGTAATCGGTATGCATATTTCATGAGCTATGAAACAGATCAGCCCAGCTGGAGTTTTAATTCCATCTGTAATTCTAGTCGGACGAATCCTATTAAAGTAGACTACGTTTTGTCAACTTGCTTTGCCTGCACAATGGTTACATCAAAAGAACTGTCCCAGACTTCTTTCATTTGGACTTATATAATAATTAATTGATCGATTATTTTCATTTCTTGCCAATGAACTGGAAGCTTATTTCGCTGATGCAGGGTAGACTTTGCTGTCTACACATATTAAAACAGTAATCTCAAAGTGGAATGAATATAACAATTTAAAGTTAAGGGTGAGAAAGAAACGAAAAAAATTGCTATTTTAGGAATAGAAAGGCTTACGCCTTACAGAGGCATCCCGCTTTTCTTAATTTTCTACTTAAAGGCGAAATTATTGATTTAAATTATTTCCCTGGTAGTAAATCAATCGGATTTCACTATTTAAATATATTTCACAATTGAAATAAATTAAAGCGGATATTAATTTTAACAATTAACAACTTCTGTTTTTGTGCCACTAGCTCACGTCACCCCTCATGGTGGCTTCGCTATTCCACCTCAAGTATCTGGAAATGTAGATCTCAACACCAACTAAAGATGTCTTTACGCGTCTTTCTCATTAGCCCATTGAATGTTCAGTGGGCACAGCGTTGAGAGAAATCATTCGCCATGTGGTCGCTTTAAACATTGTGTGAATATAAGGAATATATAGGTCTATCAGTTCAGTTTTAATGGTTTTGACACAGTATCTCCATCAATTAAACAGGTACTCAGTATCTCCATCAATTAAACAGGTACTCAGTATCTCCGTCAATTAAATACTTAGGATTTAGTGCCGGTTATCGCCCCTCTTGGAGAACTAGTTTTATCAGCTCATTGGTCTGTGTTAATCCGACAAAATAAACACTTCACTATGGTTCTAACTAGTGACTTGAATTGAGCTATTAGTTGGTACACTTAAAAGTTCGAATTTATTTTTGAAAATTATTATTCAGATTCAGCTACTTGATCAAGGATATACAGCGCAAATTCCATACTCCAAGTCCATTAATACTAACCCACTTGGCTTTTATCATAGGGGGATAATCTGTCAAGCCAATCAGCCTTTTTACAGTAACTATGATATCTTGCGACTTTACCTTCAGACTATATGATGGGTTTATTACTAAACACAGCTCAGAAAGGTTGGCATATTGTACAAAAGGTTTTGTAAATTGGTTGCTCCCCTCAACGTCTACACAATTATATTAAATAGACTTTTGAACAACTTTGGACGAAGTACCTTGACAGGAAAGATAAAGGAGGGCCCGTATACAACGCAATTTAATCTTGTTTTTACTCTCCCTTGGCTTTGTTCGCAGTACATTGTACTTAGCTATTCAGCTTTATTCAGCAAGTACGGTCCACTGACGGACCAATACTCAAATTAGGATAACGGTCAAATATCCATCAGCCTACCTAACTATAAGTGCTTTCTATTATTCCAATTTGTCATCACCCTTACTATAAGTTTAATGGGGTCAATAAAATGTGTTACTGAAAGTGGGCCCCAGGTACTAGACAGATCGATCATACCGTCTCACCAGATCAATAAAAAGTTGTTCTATAATTTGTGGTGTGTAATGAAACTTTTTAATGTAAGAGGAATTCCTGTGAGGACAACGCAAATTATTTGAATGCCCACTGGGGGACACAATAATAAATGTTTAATCCACTTTCTCCACGTCGTTTGATGAATCTTAAAATCTCGTAAAAGGGAGAGCGCTCTGATGCCTGCCATCCCCTAATTGTATTCGTCGATTTCAAGCCACAGGCTCCTTTGTAGTTTTTGTAATTCATGTGTTGTCGTAATAAACACCCTTTGTGCGTTGCCCTTTGATTGCTTCTGTCTACTTTGTTCCTCCAAGTTCGTTATTTAAATCTTAATGGTAGTTCGACAATGGGTAGCTCCTTTTGTGGGTCGAGGTCTGAGTGAAGCCAGATCCTCTCCTGCATTATCATAGTGAAGTAACTGCTGCACTGTCCTCTATGCATTATCGCTTTATTCTTTACGAAATGTAAGTGTTTTCTTGTAATGCCACAGCACTCACTCCGCATTAGGAGAATGCCTTTTGTTGGAGCTTTCAAAAGCTTTAAAGACCTTAGGTTCTATTAATGCGTTTCAATCCTTTCCGAATATTTTAACAAACCAAATTCAGATACAGTGCTATAATGATATATTTTCCTTCAATCGCTCATATTGATATATTGCACAGCTGTCTGAATCCTCCTTCTCAGATCAGAATAACCGCTTATTGAAACGATCCAGTCACTAAACAAGCTCAGTAGGACCCGGATTTTAGTGTCTGCTCTCATCATAACTCGATAAGACTCAGAGCAACAAAACTTCCTGCTAAGCTTACTTTAGAGCAAACAAGGATGAGGGACGGTTAGCGGCAGTGGCATACGGCTGCTCAATACGGATCTGGCTGTCGGGCTCCGATTAGTGGTTGATGTGGTGAGGGCGGAACAGTTTGATAAGATTTGCAAATCAATTTAGATAGACAAGGAGGATTTGTAACACCTGGTGCTAGGCTGCACCACCTCTGTACAAAACAATTAATAATTAAAAAAGCTTATCTACTGGGAAATGTTTTTAATTAGGCTAGTCCGTAAGTACTAATTATCAAGGCCAGCCTCGTTAGCTATAAAGCAAAGTGAAGCAGTTAATTACCTATCACATCTAGGCCATTTCAGTTTCAACTGCCTGCCTGCGTGCAGTCAACCGTGACAATCTTTATTAGTCAGCTTGTAACTGCAGCTACGCTTTATTTGTTTATAATTTTCCGGATGGTTTTCGATTCATATTTTTTCCTGACTGCTGGAATAAAACAAATCGTAGAAAAAAACATCGACGAGGATATTTATAGTTATGGTTTACAATTTACATGAAATGGATAAGATTTAGGTCTGAAATTCTAAGTGAGAACAAAGAAAAATAGTTATCACAGCGTCATTTCTAATTTTATAAGTGTTCAGCTTAGCCAGATCGATTGTGGGTATGGTTTTCTATCCGAATGAGACCGTTGCATGTGCACTTCTTGAACATGTGAAGTTTTATGTTTCCATCTATTGATTTTTATTATTATTGTTAAAATTTTGCAACAACAATTGCATGATTGTAATTCATTTGCAGCCGCAAAACTCGAGCTGCCATGCTTTGATTGAAGACAGGAAATAAATGTACATGTTTTTTAGATTGGAAGCTGATTACTGTCATTTTTGATGGCAAAGCATAAAGTTAGTCGCGTCGAAGTTCACAGTTTTTGCCATCCAAGTGGGTGTTTAATTTTAGTTTTTTCTCCTTACAATATTTGGCAAGCATTTGGCTTAATTTATGCTATTCATACCTAAGATTTGAAATGGCAGAGGCTCATATGTTTTGGGAATAAGTGCCCGTTCCCCATCAAAAGTGTACGTCTTGACGACGCAAATGGAAAATCCGTCAATTTTGCAGGTTTACCTTCATTGATTTTCGCATCTCGAATATTTCTCGCCATTTTCACCATGACAAGTAAGAAGAAGATAAAAAATTAGACTCAATGAAAAATGTCTATGTCCCCCGCTCTTATTTAAATCTTTAAACACTTCTTCTAACATTGTGATGAATGGAGGTATAAAACACTCATGATAATATTGATATAAACGACTAGTTCATATAACTGAGATAAAATCTACCATAAATGCAACATTGTACCACTTTCCGTCCCGACTGATACATGTTGCAACAACCAGTGGCTAGTCACTTGCTCGCTCAATTAATAGTTCCTTGATGGTTCCTTGCATGAATTAGAACCCAGATCATACCCTGACAGATTATAAATACGACTATATGTTCATTGATATTAAACACAGCGGATCACTTGTCAAGTGGCTTGTCTGATTTTTAATAAAACCGACAACCACCCTTAACCTCGAGCGATTGGTTTTGAACCGTGAAGTATGTGCCGTGGTAGAGAGGACTCGCCTGCGAGTCAGGATATTTTAACCAATGTTTGCATGCGGGTAAATGCTCCTAATGTGACAGTCGAGAGTTTAAAGCGGTTTATGCCATTTTTGCAGCCACAATTTCGATCGGCAATTTGTTTAATTTTCCGACTACTGTTATATTATAGTCCGGATGCAGCGATGGACTTTCGAATGATTTCGATTACCGGGTAACCACGAAGTGCTGAATGATCCTAGTGTAACTGTAAATGGGGTTATTTATTCATACCGTTCTAACTCGTCTGACTCTAAACCACTTGCACTAGCCTCCTAGTTTTTGACGTTTGAACTAGCTTAATTAGGTTTGCCAGTTTGGTTAAATCCCAAATCTCAGACACAAGCACGTGAGTACTTCCAAGTAAAACATCACCCGCATCATCCCTAAATTACATATCCGAGACTACTCTTAATTTGAATTTTGCGACATATATGATGGAACCCAGGTCTGTCAGGTCGAGATAGATCTAATGAGACAGCTGAGTTTTATACTTTTAGTCAGGATAGAACCGTTCACAGATAGATACTATAATAGTCAGACGTGTAGTGACTTGTGGTTAATATACCTAGATACCTAACTAAGGTGGTTTACATGATATTAACTCAGATTACAAATAGTGTCTGACGGACCTGCACTGCATGCTGTACGGCTAGTCAACAACCATCTAGTCATGACCACGTCTCTAAAGCACTATCTATTCGGTTAACGCTGTCCGAAGTTTTTTGTAAACCTTTTTAAAAATTTCAGAATTAAAAGTCCTCAATTTTGCTAGCCGATTCATGTTTTAATTTTAATAACACACTGGAAAATATGTCAAATTTGGATGAAAATTGTAATTTTCGGTGGTAAAATATAATTTTTTTTGCAGTGGCTGATGCTGTAAATTGCAGCATCAGCCACTGCAACAAAAAACAGCAAAACAGTGTAATGCTATATGGCAGCTGCCTTTTTGACCCACCTGTTGGTATCTCAAATAATAAATGGGATGAGGTCCATCCCAGATATTAACCCCCCGCCCCCGGATCTATACTATTTATAACAAAGATTTCAGCTCCTACTTCTACTTTATAGATCCAGCCAATTGATACTAAACTAACGCTTCTTTATTAAAATTAACCAGTTCATGATGATGAAGCTGACTTATAAACCTCAAGTGGTACGAATTGTTGCTGTTAAGTAGTAAAATGAATCAACGCAACGGTAGATTCTAAACACTATATTGAACCGATAGTTTTATAGTCCATGCTCTGAATCAAGATGTTACTTAATAGTATGGTTGATCTAGAACAAGCCGACGTGTAGTGATTTATATTGTTAAACCAGCTGCACTAACAGTCGATTTAAATACAGGTCAAGTAGTTGAATCTTGTAGTAAAAGTGGCCTCAACCGTTCAAGATATAAACTATTTATTTTCAAATCTCAAGCGACTAAGTACAATTTAGACATTTTAATCGTTTTTAGTATCTCATGCCAGGGAGACATTGAACTAAGAACTTAGCATTACATATTCTAATTCTATGATTGTTAATATGATTGTAATATATTGACGACATTTTATGGTTAACCATACTCACCATATTTTGAGAGTCGAGACTATGGCGACTGCAGCACAGCTTGAAGCTATGAATCTTTTTAATGCCGAGAGACCTGCATCAAGAGACGTGTGAAGAGGGCCATCTGTTTATTGGGCAGAAAATGGGGCAAACGACTTAGTAAAAACCTAATAATGCCAGCTGTGAATAGATTAAATGCCGCCAATATTTGGTTAATACTTAAATATTACCTTGCTCCTGCAGCAATTATCGTGGTAGTACTAATCGCTCAGTGACCATTTGCCAGATTATTTGATCTGAGTTATCACTTTTTCAGGTAGTTGTAATATGGATTAAGCTGACATGTCACACCTTGACAGGATCGGTTATAAAATCATCCACAAATCTGCAGCTCCAATGAGATTGCGCGGCTCGTCCCACGTGCTCGAGGTGCTCACTGTGTCAATTATTTAGCTCCTTGGTATTACATTTGATCAATCTGAAATGGCCTTTCCAATTAATGCGGCAGATAATCGTTTAGCAGGGTCCTGATGTCGCACAAAACCATGCAGCACCCCATCAAATTAGGAGTGTCTAAAACGGTCAGACTTTTAAAAACAGGTGCTTCATTGCACTCAAAGTGCTAATGGGTTAACTTCAATTCCACAAATAACCGATTAGACAGAAAAACCTTAATTTTAACACAAATTAAGCGATTGGATCAGCGCTTAACGGCTGATAATCAGTAGGACGATAGAGGAGCCCGGAGATATTTCGATGATCTCCAGCACCGTTGGAAAGGCTCTCTATCAGATTGCTTGTTTTGGAAACCTATATATTGTAGTTCCGCCCGATCCCATTCAGAGATTTGTCAGTGTGGACAGAGGGCGTTTTAGTAATGCAGTTTTGCGATAGGATTAGGTGGGTCTGTCCCTACAAACGGTCTTTATTTCCCTGACAGCGGGGGTTGAGAGAGCCCGGTAGCTCTGGTGAGGCGGAAACGGTCGGCTGCCTTTGAAGTACACGATATTGTGTGTCTGTTGGTATTGTTTATCAAAAAGCAATGACTTATTTACTTTTTATGTTTTTGTCTTTGATCAATTGGTGTACGTCGCGTTGGGAATTGCAGGCTTAGCTCCTTTTACCGGGCGACCGCCTTCACTTACAGTTTGCATCATTTAGATGACGTTCAGGCTTGCTTGTAACAAGTTTTTATGGAATTTTGTCGATTAGTGGCTTGCTTTGTCTTGATGTACACACTCGTCCCTTCAGAAAACTACGTAACTTCTTGTGCTGAGTTTGCTAGTTTCGCTGGGCTGATTTATTGTTAGTATCGCCGGGAGAAAATAGATTTAAGCCGATTAATTTCAAAAGAGATAATTCCATTGAAATTTTGTACAAACGACATTAGCTCACATTGTATTTTGGTCACACTGTGACAGTAACTGTAGAGAAAGGTGGCCTCCAGGCCCAGCACCGCATATAACCGGCTTGAAGGCGCCTCTACCCCTCATCTTGATCACCTTCGGAGCCCTCTATTTAATTCATTACTTTCAGTTAGCCTGTGTTTTGTCTAGGCAAAAGCACACCGACCACTGGTTAATGTTAGGTAAGGGTTGAAACTGGCTCCAGTTCTGAAACGGCGCAGAACAATGATCTTAGCTGGACCCTGCATGATACACCCTCTGATTGGACTCTGAAAGGTCCCTCTGAACTAATGCCGCAGTGCCTGGTAGTGTTCGGAAATTGTATTGAGAAACGGTTAAAGTGGAAGTGATGGATTGTTAAGGGGTATTGTTCGATTCGGCACACTGACATGACTGAAAAACTAATTGGAAGAGGGGCCGACAAGTCCTTTGTTAAGGGACAATGATCGAGGAGACACCACACTAAGCCTGAAGTGCAGCTGATCGTTGAGGAGGTATAACATATCATAAGTCACTTCAAAGGCCCTAGTCAGTGATGATATGACGGATGATAAAGAGATCTACCGATCTGGTCAAGCCTATCCGCTGTTCTGGCTCCACCAGGTTGGCTACATTGAACATTTGGCGACTTGTGCATTGATACTAGTTCAAATTCGTCTTGCAAGTGTATTTACTTTTGATGGTCATGAACTGTCAACCGTGAACAGATGCTTCAAAATTTGTGAAGATTGGTTTTTCTAGCCTGTTTCCATTCTCTGCTGACGAAGTTTCATAAATATTAGGTCATTTCTGCGGAGAACAACACTTGACTATATGCAGAGCGAGAGATTTGTCATTTTTGACAGGCCTTTATAAGACTCCGTCGTTTGATTTAATGTTTTGGTGTGATCCAGCGTCGGAAGCATGTCGCATGAGCAGGTTTCAAATGTAAGTTTGCCCGCAAGATTACAAAAGAAAACTCCATTCCGTGACGTTCGGTCGTTATTTCCATTTTTCGGAGCTACGAAAAAAAATTCGACCCCTTTTTGAACAATGGTTCTTTTGTTTGCTCTAACACTACGACAAAAGATTCTCCATGACCTATGTGGCAGCAGAGTGCTAAAAGCACACAATGTAATGCGTTACTCAATGCTGCATTCTTTGGGTCGCCCGCTCATTTGTTTAGAAGATATTGATGCTTAAAGGCATTCAGCAGCATTTAACTCTCATGATACGCTCTAATGCTCCATCAATCGTCGCATACGAGCACTGTCTGACACCATGACAGCCGTGCATTGTTTTTAAGAGAGAGCCTGCAGCTACAGTCAAATCACCTCCCTAACAATAACCAACTGCAAGCTTTTAAAATAGTTTAGTTTGAGGACAGCTCACAAAAACCACCCAACTCTAAGATTGAGCAGGATCCAGTTGGGAGTAGTATCCTACACTAGTAGTATCCTACAGTATCCTAGAGTTGGGAGTAGTATCCTACACTAATAGTATCCTACAGTATCCTACAGTTGAGAGTAGTATCCTACATGAGGTTCTGATATTCGTACAATGCATCAGGTACAAAGGGATAGGACCTCAGTAAGATGACCGTTGCCACAGCAATCGTGGTCGCATCTGCTTGTATTTGTAACCACAAAGGAGGCCTAACTTTCGATAGTTGAACAATACAGTGACCATCAAGCGGGCTCCGGCCGTGTACAATACTTCAGACATTTCCCTATTGTTTGTGGTTATATTGTTGAGATTTGCCCGCTGTTTACTGTCAGGTCCCCGAATTACCTATAATAATACTAACTAAGTATTACTTAGTACCTAACCCCCTTCTTCTCTTTCACAATACCACATAGAACTTTCGCAACTATTCTCCGAGCTGAGCCGAGAGAGCGATCAACAATACAATACACTAATAAAGTCCTTAGCTAACACTTTCTAATTCTACCGTAGCTTAATATAATTGCCCAGTTTACACGTTTAATATTCTATTGTACGGTCATCATCAAAAGAGGCTGTTTGGTCACTTCACTAGCTAAAGTTAGTTTTCCAGTTTTCGTGTTGTTTAATAAGTTGGTCTCATGGGTCCGTGTACGTTACACACACCAGATTACGGGAAACGTTATCGTGGTCGCGTCCGCTTTTTTTCTAATTTGAGAGCTCGCTTTAATTCCAGATTTTACTTGTCGGGTGGTCAGTTGATTTGGATTATTGTCTAGAGTTCCAACGTTTGAAAGGAGGCCTTCCTGGGACCTAAAAAGTATTAAAACTTCTGTACCTGGACCCTAAAAAGCAGAGGCGCCAGACAAAGGAGGCACAAGTTAAAATGAACGCCACTTCGCACAGAATAGAACTGTCGAATCCACCTAACTGGCAATCCCTTTGAATCAAATATTAAATTAAGGGCATGTTACCGAACTTGCTGATAAGAAACCATTAAAATTTTCACTCCTATTGTCGCTGATTAGTCTCCGGGACGTATATTAATCATATTTGTATTTGGGCCTTAACACGGCTTTGTTCCGCACCATAATTCCCTAGATAAATATTTTGCGGCAATCGGGGTAGAGTAGAAAATTGTTCTCACCTACTCAACCAAGACACCTTTGAACTTTGGTTCACAGTACGACAGAAAGAGCGAGCGCGTCAGCTCGATAGCCACAAGTCATATTTTTATGATAAGTTAAAGCTGTTAGCGCGACTTTAGGACAAAAGAAAATACCGCTTAAAGCGTTTAATCAAATTTCTCAGCTCTCCGGAGCTTTGATCTTGTTTTGAGGCTGTAACGTTTAGTATTGGTCGATAGAAACGACTGTTCTTCACTCGCGAGTCCACCACTTGCTGTCATTTTCCACTAAACTGTACATTAAGTAGCCTCCACCAAATTGTCCGAGTTGTAGCTGAGTGGTCGTCGCCGGCGCAATCTGGAGCAACGAGCGGTTTTCCTATGTTTTCTGTGTCTCCGGCCTGTCAGTTTAACGCTGTGTAACGGGGACTGGAAACTTTACTTTCAGTTCAGTTTGTGTTAGGCATTTCTCGGGGTTTAGCGCACGAGTCTCGACTATTTCCCTCAGATCGAACTGTTTGTACACCCTCTATTTTCGGCGCTGTTCTAGCAATCAGCCTGTATCCGATTTGTTGTTGTTTGATTCCACAACAGTGCCGTGGATTATAACAATACTGGCGATGTTGTTCGCCAGCATGGTGCATGGTGCAACCCTTTCTTAACACAGGCCCATCTTGTTTTTTTGCGCGCACGACTTAATCATATTGTCAATCATGTTTTGCAAAGCCTATCTAATTTCACACCCACGTAGATTAAATTTGCATAAGATTGAAGTTAGAGTGCCACAAATAGTCGTAGCAGCTGCTCTGTATTGTGAGCAGATTAATGCCAATTTGGCGAACAAAGGATAATGCCCCTACTTGTTTTATCACGAGTAGGGGTGCAGGGGCCTCATAATGACAATAGTTTGCCAACCGTTAATGTTAAACGGATCTAGGTAACTACCCGGTGAGCAGAGTCCAGCATCTCTCTCTCACTCACTCACTCTCTCTCTCTCTCTCTCCCTCCCCCGAAGGACACAATATGTGTGGTGTATTGTCGGGCCCTTTGTGCCTACTGTTAATAGCTAAAGACCTCGTCACTGCCCGGGTCGCACTGAGGATCTCCACTTCAGAGCGGGGTGCCTTCCCACCACTTGTTGCACTTATTTTAACCTCACCCCATGTTTCCACTTTTTCTCATCGGTTTTGGAGGCGGAACCGGTGGAAAGTGTGCACATGTTGCCTCCCTGTGAATTAGGTGAGTGGGGGAACAGTTATCCGAATGCTATTATTCAATTATTAAACAAGGCTATTGAACTAAAACTCAGCTAATGGCAAGGAGGAACGAGTATCAGGTTGCATATAAATTGTAATCATCAAACGGTGAATGGTATTCAATGCGGCGCGGTCTGCATTGTTTAAAAGACAAAAGGACAAAAAGTGGTATATTGTATGATTGGCCACCTGACTACCAGCGTCTTTATGGCTCTAATAGACACCGACAAAAACAATATTGCTAAGAGTTTTTCATGAGTTTCGCGGCCCCCACCTCTCGTCCGCGGGGGTGAAGCATTAAATCACGAGTAGTATTATTGTGCAATGTGTGGCAGTCTGCCTGTGTTCTGGCTTGCTAGCTGCAGGTCGGTTCAACAGCATTTCCCGCTCGTAACATAGAACTGCCCATCAGTTATATGTTTCATTGTATTTGTTACATTGAGCTGCATTGTTGCCTGATCTTTGTAATGCCATCATTTGTTTTGTTTCCTCTGCAATCATTAGACTGTAATAACAAAGGCGTTCAATCCGAAACAATTGCAATTTAGTGACCAAATTGTCATTGTATGGAGCGCGCTGTTGATCCTGCCTGTACCTTATGCGATGTATATAAATGTTGCAGGGTTAGTTTCTTGAGCCGGAGAGGACTTGTTTAGAGACCCTTACAACCCTCCAAGGGACAGGCAGGCGGCACCGTTCTTTTGTTTCTATTGTGCACTCTCGTGGAATGTACTATTGTGGAAGAGTATCCAGTTAATAACTCGGATAATAAATAACTAACGTACCACGGTCATAATCTTTGATGGTCTTTGTTGTTGCCACGGCGCAAAGCTTTCATGTTGTCTTGAGCAGAGGTACAAGATAGGCTGCTTACCGCCCATTATTAGGCCAATCTCCGTTCCTTTAGTGAGCTCTGCTACGCGTTGTCTTAACGATTTTGATTCCCCATGAGTTTTTATTTCTGAAGTTTCTGAAGCTGATTCTAATATATATTTATATATAACATACTGATTGACAAATTACTGCTCAACCACCTGCAGTCTCACATTAAATGAGCATTTTTACTCCTATAGAGCTAGTCAACCAGTTGAACAGCATCTTTGGTTTGATCAGTAAAGTAGTGAAGGCTAAGCTAATTTAGCGGGAGCATTGTATCGTGAATTTCTTAATCTAGCTGAGGGGAAGGTTTAGTTTAGTGATTAAGGGGTTAATTTTGGTTTATCTCGCGTAGTTCAACTTGAAGATCCCAGCACTTGGTTCAGCATGATGCTCAAATGTAACGTACCGTTGTTATAATTGTTGAAATGCCCATTCTTAGAAGGATGCTTGCGTGAGCATTCTGTACTACAAATTTAGTATATTTCTGTGATTTTTATTCACGCTTCTTGCTCACCTCACAGGTATATATTTACTGGACTTCATAAAAACATAAAGTTCCTGACTTCTGACAAAGGCAGGTATATTTCCACACACCAGCAGTTTAAGTTCCAACATCTAATCCCGCGTTACGTTACCAATTACCACTAGCAGGGCGGGCCAGGTCGTCTTAAGGGTCTGAGCAGTCCATTACAGACAATGAAAATCCTTTCATTACGTCTCTAGCAGCCGACAAAGCTATTCTACACCGGGAGACTGATCTTTGTCACGTCTTTCAATTTTCTCAGAGTGTACATGAGCCAAGCGCCTCTATCAAAACACTTTGCTTCTATCATCACCAATAAAAGTAATGGGTCATCAAAGGACCTCCTTCTCGACATTAGAAGGTGTCAGTACTTTCAGTTCTTTCAGGAATGAGGTTCAGCACTTATCTGCACTTGTTACAGGGAATCCTTCCAACGACCGTTCATAACCGATAAAAAACTTTAACGACTTGGTGTAGAGGGGGGAATTGACACAAAATGGGTTGTTTAACGTAGCTCGATATCTTTGATACTATGAGTTATGCTGTCCGTCATCACTCCGCTACTGATTCCATGCTAATTTGTTCAAATTATTGGATAAAACCTGATAAGATGAGGTCTAATTTTCACAATGTGTCATGTTTCTTTCGAACAGTGCCTCCTCCTTCCCCGAAGGAAACACTTCGTTTATTCAATTAACCCTCTTATCAAATTAGTAGCACCCATATTCCAGCCACATTATCAGTTACTGTTGTTAAAATCAATACTAATTTTCAAACACCTTATCTTATAAAAATTTAAGAAGATGCACGCAACGCGTTAATGAAAATTACAGTATCGATTTTGAGAAAGTCATCTCTTCTTCCCTTGCCGTAAAATCATAAAAATGCTTCACCTTTTTTGTGAACATTATGGCACTACGTAATGCCCAACTTTATCTAGAACGTTATAATACTAATTGTTAGTTAGATGTTTGTTCGTCGTTTTCACGTTCAAAAGCTGTTGACACTTGCCACAGCCTCACAGTTCACCGTTGTTATAATACAATTGTATATAACCCTAGTGTTAAGTGCACGATATTATTATTACGATTTTAACACCAACCTGTCTTATTCTAGCCGAAGTCAGCATTGCGGAACAACAAAGATCGCCCTTTGGAAACATGATCATCGACGATAAATCAGGTTTGAAGTTTGCTTAGTCAGGAATTTTATAGCATTTTCCCGGTTTGCTCCCTTTCTGTGCCTTGTGTTGGAGATTTTACCGATTTTTATCTTTTTTATTTCGTTTGATCCGCTGAATGTCATTGTCGTGCTCGTTATCATTCGCTCATTGTTATCGAAAAATCCACACCCTCTCGGCATTTTTCTCACAGAAAAGAATAAAAACAACCCAAATTTTCTAAAGCTCCCCGTTTCTCGGAACCCACATCTCGAGAATATCTAACCCAGGCATAAAAATATACAATTAATGTGTACAAAGTTTAAACAACCGCACCATATGTCGGTAATATATAATAATATGGACAATGTCGGTGTACATTTTACACGGGGCGCGCTTCAGAACAATACAGTCTCTGTACTAACTCACTAACTTTAAGTAATCTAAACCACGGCAAGGGGCTACTTCTAAACAGACAATACGCTCCTCACCCTTCCATGAGGCCTACAAAGAACTTGCCACAAGTACACATTTCTCCGTTTCTCCGTCCCCCAGAGAGCACAGGTCACATGAAATTTTGGCGACTGATTAAGCATCTTTTGTGTGCTACCATCTTCCCCCATACTCCAATGTGTACTCGATATAGTCAGATAATCAAGTGAGCTATATATATATAATCTATTAAACATTTTGGCAACTCACAACAGGTTTCAATGTTGTGGAAATATTAAGCCGAGAAAAATCCATTAGTCCACCTTTAGACGGCCTTGAGGGTGAATCTCATGGGTTATTAGTGCACGGTTAAAATAGACACTCATTAAGCTATTCCTTTTGTATTATTTGGTGTTCAAAGTGTTCTCCTAATAAACAGTTGAGTAATAATGAGTCTAATTGGGGATTGTCCCCCGGCCCCCCAGAGAGAGAGAGAGAGAGAGAGAGAGAGAGAGAGAGAGCGGTCTATACCCATGAAACAAACCCCAACAGAAAGATTATTTAAATTAGTTTTAATTGTAGAGTGAGTGCCAAGGTGGGACCGCGCAAGGGAGCCGACTTCTTTGAGCTATATCATTTGAGCTGTATATGCTAGCAGTGAATATGTTTGATTAATAATATAACCAAAGCCAATGAGCTGAAAGTTCATAACTTTATTCCCCGGTCCATGTCCATGAGCCGGCTGACAACCTGTGCAGTGATACGACTTTCACAAAATCACAGCATTGTCAGGACATCTTTTCAAAATGCCGCCTTTCTTTTCTTTCATTAAAAGCTCTTTGCTAGAAAGGTGGGACTTAGTGCCTAAGTTAATTTACACCATTCATTTTACGTGGTGCAAAACAAAGGCGGACATTTAATTGGAGGTGTAGTTGGGAGAGGGGGACACAGCGTAGCTCACACGTCGTGTAAAAATGGAACATTTTGTAACCCAACAAAAGGAAAACGCTAAATCTTCGCTCCCTCTCCGAAGTGATAATGATATTACAAAAGTGCCAACTTTTTTTGTATATTGTTCGGTCAAGTGCTCGAGGGGTGGTGATATGTATTGAAAACCGGTACCTAATGTGCCGCTTCGTTATAAGAGACACATTCACTTACAATTTGCATCCACGTCTCTCTAATTGTGGTGCAGTAAAGAATCACAGTTGTGACCTCGGAAATTGGATAATTCTCGTCACTTTCCCGTTGTGATTATCGTGTATTAACAGTACAAATCTTATTAGAGAGAACTCTTTCACAATGGTAAAAGAATTGACACCTTGGCTGGAATAATAACAAATGACTATGCAAATTTTGCTCAATTTAATTGTCCATGAAATTTAAAAATTGTCACATTGTCCTGACAGTTGGAGTGTGTTAATGGACAATTTTCCTAGGCGTTACCTCAAATGGGCATGAAATAATTTCTTCATATTGCTCGTAACATATTAAGTGGGTCAAATTTCGAGATACTTAATTCATTTTGGGGACAAAAATTGCAACAAAAGACAATCGGGGCTAATCTTATTCCGCTGCTGTGGAGTTCTTTTCGATAACAATGAGCCTTAAATCAACGCTTTATTCTCTTATTGAATAAGAGGGGCGGAAATGATAAGGGCACGACGATAATGAATAAATTATGGAGATCATCGCTAAATATTGTAAGGCTAAACATTGTTACAAGTTTTAATCAACCAATATCCAGCTTAGTACCACTGGCTGTTAGTCTATCGGTTCAGCTTAGTACCACTGGTTGTTAGTCTATCGGTTCAGCTTAGTACCAATGGTTGTTAGTCTAGATGTTAGTCTAGTTTTTAGTCTAGAGGTTCATGTATTCTCACACAGGAACACTCCCAGAGATCCAGCGATCGTATCATGTTAAGAGACCTATGAACGCGTTCATGGTGTGGTCCCAGATCGAGCGGAAGAAGCTGGCAGACCAGCATCCAGACCTTCACAACAGGTCAGTGGTTTACTGTTAACTAGAACCTTACTTTAGATGCCACTTATTGTGTCATATGACAGGTTAATTTGGTTTAGAGTAAAGATTGAAATATTAGATTGACCCTTCAAAAATGTGTCTCATTTTTTATTTAGATATCATATTTGGGGGCGTCTCAGTGGATTTTGTTTCAGTTTTATCTTACATTGGATGTTTCCACAATATACCAAAGCATTGTTGTCTAAATTTCACCCTTTCACACACGGGCCGGTTTCACTTAGTTATATCTAATGGTGCACATCCCCTCGTGGACACTGGACACATCCCCTAGTCCCCCACACGCGCCACACCACTTCCCGGAAACAGCCCCCTCTTACTCAGTCAGTAGGGGCCCGATGTACCGTTTATCCCCTTTAGAATCAGCTAACTCTATTGACAAAAGGAACTATTTAGCCGTAACAATGGCACATTAACGACTTCGCAAACCGGACATATATACTAGGACCCGCCAACATTAACTCCATCATTTTGCCATTTCTGGGCTTCTAACGGATCTAATGGAGGGCATAACTCCAATAAATATCACAGTAAAAGCTATTTAATGATAACATCTCAAGCATGCATTCAAAAATACTGCAGAAAGATTTTGTTTTTGTAGGCATACAATGGAAATGGTAATGAGGAGGGTTTCTATCATTTAAGGTATTTGTTGCTCAGGAGACACATTACTACGAGAATACAAAAACATTTAAAAGGTTCTGTAAATTTTAATGGGCCATATGAATATCTCAAATATTTTGCTTCTCTTAGTCACTCAAGCATACAATCTCACAATTCTTCAAACCACTAAAAGTGAAAGCGAAAGATATAAATGGTATGGACAGAAGTCAAATATTTTCACAATTTAATGATGATGTTTTCAGTGAGCTGAGTAAAATGTTGGGTCACCTCTGGAGACTGCTAACTGAGGATGAAAAACGACCGTTCGTAGAGAAAGCAGAGAGACTCCGAGCTAGACACATGGAGGAACATCCAGGTAAAACTCAATCAATTACTGAACATTCTGTAGATCAATCAAACAGATCACAATAAATTATAGACTTGCCTAAAATTCCAACTTTTTAAGCAATACTCTACTCTGGTAAGTAAACTTGTGACCTCTCTTTCTCCCTTAAAATGTATGTATGCTTCATTGTCCACAATCTCTAAAGTAACTCATTCTCAGGGTATAAGTACCGGCCCCGAAGACGTCAGCAGATTAAGCACTACGAATCTAGACCCTCCCTCAACCTGTGCCCTCCCGGTCTATTCTCCAACCTGGCGGCCATGAGAAAACAGGGCCACCTCTCAAATCCACTGGATATTCTAACCAACTCCTACGCTGCCTACTCCAACGCTCTAAGCCAGGTACTGGTCCACAGGATGGCTCTTAAGATAAATACATTTGTCCTCGGAGCAGAACATTGCTGCCGGTTAGACGGGGTGCCAGTCGAGCTATTCACAATACTATAAAGTACTATTTGGCACAGACTTTAGTCTCCACTGGCCTTTGAACCATTGTTCATTGTAATTCTCCACAAAATTAAAACAATTTGTTAGCTAATTTGGTGAAATTATCTATTCAAGGAGGCTCCTTCTATCAAAGATTCGGACCAAAGGATATGCCATGGGATTGTGATATAATTAGCTTTAATCATGTATGGGTGATTTTTTGTAGTGTTATAATGACACCAACGTCTGGCCAAGTTAGTGTAAATGTTCCACGAATTGTACAGTAAGCTTCAGAACTAGCGGCCCTGCTTTTACCACTTTTATCTTTATAAAGCCCCAGATGAAATAATAATAAAGGGGTAAGATTAATAAAACAATTACTATAGACGCCTTTTGCTGGATTGCGCCACCGTTACACAATCCCTTTGAAGCATCGCCAGAGTCATATGACCCTTTAGTAACCGAACGATTAGAAGCAACTTCAGAACGCTGATTCGAAAGCACAATTACCAACTCAAAATTGTGCCTGGAGCACTGTACAGTATTTTACCCACCAAGTACCGGTGTACAATTCTGATATTAACAAGCGCAATGTTTTCAGGGACTGACGGCCCAGCAACTCCAACAGTTGAACTCGCTAGAATCACTCCGAACCCCGCTGGTGATGCCGGTGGCACTGCGACCCTCCCCTGCCTCCCCGGTCTCCTCAACAGGAGTTAGCTCGATAACGACTACCACCACCCCCACCCACACCTCCACCTCCACCGGCCACTCATCCCCCTCCAACGTGTCCTCCACTTCTGACGAAACCTCTGCTCAGCTGGCCTCTCTCCAGCTAAAATACCAGCAAAACCTGGCTAACCAACTGTCCCAGTACCAGTTGGGTCAGCTCAGTCACCTGGCTTCAGGAAGTAACGGACTGAATGTGAACTGCAGGTGTCCCCCAACTCAACTAGCTTGCACGTGTGGTGCTTCCACCCTAAGCTTGACAGCTCTGTCATCTCAGCTCGAGGCTCAGAAGACTTTTGCCTCGCAACTGGAGCTGCAGAAGAGCCTCGTTTCACAGATGGAACTACAAAGAACATTTGCAAACCAGCTTGAATCACAGCAGAAAGCCCTGGCTGTCAGCCGGGCTAGCAGCTGCCAGACAGACGTCAAAACAGAGGCTCCTAAAACCTCCCTCCCTAGTCATCTCGACTTTTCCTCTCTAAGTTCAGCACTCGAGGTCCAAAAGGCCCTGACAGCCCAGCTGGAGGTCCAAAAAACTCTTGCTAATCAGTTGGAGGCCCAGAAGTCGCTAGCTTATCAGCTAGAGGCCCAAAAATTGTTAGCGTCTCACTTGGAGTCGTCCAAACGAGAGAACTCTAGCTCTTTATTCAATTGGAGATGAACAGTTTATTTAGTTAATTGATAATTTCAGTGCTGGATATAATGCTAATGAAGTAGTCATATTTATTGTTTAAAATTTTGGGGCAAAACTGTTGTGATAGATGAATAGAACCAAAGCTCCGGTAAATGGAAATAACAATGGTCCCGACAAGTTGAGTTCTGTTTAGCACATTCAATTAGCTCCTGGCGACAACGTTAAATTGTGCGTGCCCTATTGTTAAAACATTACCAAAATATTATGAAGTAGGCTTTATATAATAATAAAAGTCTGTGTTTTGTAGAGTTACCTCCATTTACGAGGTTTTGGGAAACAAAACCTCCATTTATATGAGGTTCAGGTGGGGTTCACAACTCTGTAAGGGCCAATATGTGGCCGGACTTGGTTTTTAACAAGATTGAGAGAAAAATTAGGAGAGTTTTGATATAAGAATTAAATTTACAGTATTGTTAATTGTTCGCTGATTTAAGAATGTAACCCAGAGAGCTATGATATCTAGATAATAAACTTTAAACCAAATTGTAGAAGATATAAGAAGAGAGTTTTGTTTTAATACAACAAATTAGAGAGAGCTTTAGGTTCACAGTTATTTATATTGCAACTAAAGTATTTTCGATAAGAATTAGCGTATTTATTTGTGGAGCAGTAGGCGTGGGCCTGAGAAAATGCTGTGCCTGTTATTGAATTTTTATCAGTTGGACTGCTAAGTGTGCACGTCATGATTGCATTCTGCAATTTGCATACCGTGATTATATTATTCAATTTGATGTTGTTTTGATGATTTCATTTTTATTTGTTAAAAGAATGATACAACTGTTTGATTTATTTGTAGGACCTTACATCACCCAATAAGAGATGATATCTTTTAGTAATTATCTCAACTCAGTGCACACTGCACTTTCGGTGTCCTGGACAGTACAAATTAACATTGTAACAACAAATATACATTAAATTAATATTGTAACCACTTGGAGCAATGTTTTCTTAACTTATACAATATGCTGTGTCTGCGTTTAAGTTGGACTCAGGTTACTAGATACAATTCCATGTGTTATATAGTTTACATTACCCCACATCACCACACTGTATTGCCCCACCACGCTGCACCAACACGCCACACTGTATTGCCCCACCACACTGTACCAACACACCACACTGTATTGCCCCACCACGCTGCACCAACACACCACAATGTATTGCCCCACCACACTGTATTGCCCCACCACGCTGCACCAACACACCACACTGTATTGCCCCACCACGCTGCACCAACACACCACACTGTATTGCCCCACCACAATGTATTGCCCCACCACACTGTATTGCCCGACCACACTGTATTGCCCCACCACTCTGCACCACACTGTATTGCCCCACCACGCTGCACCAACCCACCACAGATACAGTGAGGTAATCCAGCACTAACATTACCATCTACTCGCATAGCATTTTACCTGACATTACATAATCTGCCAGTAAGTACAACGGAACTACCTTATCAAACCGGTCCTTTGCACTTTGATCACATCAAAAACTATTCCTCACAAAGACAACCATTGATTCCTTTGATGAGAGCTATTGGTCTAGGACCGGCAGGCACCTTATCATAGGCCGCATCTCTCCACCACAGTTCCTCTAACTACAGCAGGTTACACAGCTGTAAGTTACCTCTATAGTGTGTTGGAACTGAAAGTAAAAGTGCTATGAATCTCATGTGAATTGCAAGCCGGTGGTATCAGTTTTGGTAACATCAGCTGATTGAGTGCATGTTGGGAATGTTACTGTTAGCAAGCACCCTGAACTGAGTTCGGTAAAGCGGCGCGACAAACAGTTTCACGAGCCGGGCAACTAGGACAGTTTAACAGCCGTGACGGCTGCGAACTGCCGGTTGTAAAGGTGTCTGAAATGTGGTGCCAGAGAAGTGCCACCGTCTACGAACATCGCCACCCGACATTTCGCACCTTGCCTCTGAGAGCGAGAGAGAGAGCGACAGCAGAAGTGTTTCCACTTGTTGACATTATAAAGTGAGAGGGGTGAGCCACGACTATGTTTACAGCTGCATGAGGGGTTGTTTTAAAGAACAGTGTTTAAAACAAGTGTAAACCTGCAACTATTGCTGTTTAATGAGGAACCTGGGAGAGTGAGCTCAGTGGAGTGTGTCGATACTGATCAGTTATTATTACCAGTCTGCAGACAGTTGCTACTGGGAAAATGGGATTGTAACAGGGATTGCAACAGCTGGAAGTAGGTGGAAAGTATTAAATGTTCAACATGTTCTGACGTAGTGGAATGGTGGGGAAGGTATTGTACAACTTCCTCAAAACGAATCAAGGGAAGTTTTAGACCAAGAGAAGTGTTACGCCCAAGTAATTCCCTATTGTTATGTAATTTTGACACATGTCAACATGGTTCATGAAAATAGTAGCCTTTTTAGCAGCATCACGACAAGGTGATCATAATATAGCACTACACAGTGTTGTTGCACTGGTGTAAAAGTTAAGTAAACAATTAATCGCTATAATTGCGATGTTTATTTATATGTTATTAATTGCTTTGTGAGAGTATGTTATTGCAGATAGTCAAATTCAAGTTTTGTCGTACGTTTGATTTGGTATTTTCTAATTTTCGCATTAAGATGATAATGACTAAAGCCATAGAATTGGGTACAATCTGAAACTGGAACTGGAATAGCACAAAAATAAGCACATTTCTAACCCTACACCTATAATAGGTTTATAAAAAGTTCTAATATGTTCTAATAAGTTCCGTAATAAAATAAATAATGTCTCCACACACACACACACACACACACATACACACACACTTATCTGTACAATGTAAGTTATTGATCGGATGTAACATGTTACATGTGCTTACAAGTGCCAAATTAGATAACTCCTAGACCAATACATCGGGAGTAATAACCGTAGCTAGCTGCTCAGTCTGCCCAGTCTGTTTAGCAGCTACAGTAACATATGTCTTGTTTTTCTAATAGTAAGTCAATGTCAGAATTGTCTGATATTATCTAGTTTTCTGAATTAAAACACCATGTGACGCTTGAGTGAGACACTAAATGCTAGATACTTCAGGACGCAGACTCGCTGTTATATGATCCCATGTGAAGGTGTACAAGTTCTGAAATAGATTTGATACCGTACAAACATTTTATAACTACATAGCTGCTTATTTTCATTAGTAGATCGAACCTGTTTTTGTGACATCTTACGCAGTCACCAGATCATTGACGTAAGATATTTAGTACTAGAAGTTGTAAGTTTTGACTACACACACGGAGGGATAAAGAGCCAGAGTTTGCGGCGACAATTCACATCAGCGATGATTTTTCTACTGACTCTCGTCATGTGAGTATACAACTATATATTGCTTCCAAATAATGTTACTAAATCCAGTGTACCAAAGTTTGGGCGTGTGTTTAATGTCACAGTATTAACACAAGCTGACCACTGTCTACCCATTGTTAGAGGTGCTGTAGTCGGGGAGGCGGCTAACCAGCCCACTGAGGGACCCAATTCTAACAGTAATAGTGCCTTCGGGATTTCTGTTGAGGAGCTAAGAGAACTGGTCACCAGACAACCTTTTGTTTCCTGTGAGTACAATTACATTGTCTGTTGTGAGTCTATTGCCTTGATTCAGAAACGGGCGCAATTAAATAAACTATTATAATATATACTCAGTACTCCGTGCCTCTCCGCCGCGCAATAACCAATATCCTAGACGTATAGACCAGAGACCCACTTCTAGTTATATATTGGGAGGAGCCTGAAAGGTGTGGTATAATTATAAATGGGATTGTGACGTCATAAATAGGTTCAATTCGGTTACGTCACTAATGGGCTAGAACGCAGTATTTAGGTACTATCGTGAGAACCAAAGTATAGGCGGAGTACTCCGACCTTGAACATGATAATCATCATATTCAGCAATAGTTAGAGTAAAAATCAGTACTGCAATATAGTGCATTTTCACTTTTCGACCACTTAGTCGGCTGAAACGGATGAAAATTCTCCGTTGATATGAAAGTGACCACCATATTAACAAATATTCTACAACATCATCTGAGAACCTCCTTCAGCCTGCCAGTACTCAATCCTGAAGACGATAAAGATGTACAACCACGCTCGTAACCAATGTCGGAATGTAGACACTAACACAGGGAGAATAGCTACTATCCGCTCCAATCAGGAGAATAACGCTGTACTCAACCTCTTCATCGCTACATACGGACACGGCATCGATGTGAGTTACTAAATCTAATTCCTTTAACAATCTCATTTATTTCAATGGAGCATGACACTGTCTTTAATTTCATGATAAAAACCATATTCACTACTATACTAAAGCCCAGGCGCTGCCCTATTACTACCGGGGAATTGAAATCTGATCACTTTGACCAATGTTAAGCAGATAGATCACCTGGCTGACTTATTACACTCTTACTGGACTCTTACTCCTTCACCAACAAAACCGTTTCAGAACACGTTCTTGAAGAGCAACCCTTCCAATTACTTGTGGTTAGGACTTACTCGAGATGACGAGTACAGTGATTGGAAGTGGGACAATTCTAACGAATCTGTTAACTATACAAACTGGAGACCAAACCATCCCCAGCCCATGAGTACATTCTATATTTAAATTTAATTTTAATTGAGATTTGGTTACTTATAGTTATTAATTACGGACTCTACGTCTAGACATAAATGCAGCTTTATGTGGTAGGACCATTGAAGGCAAAGGAAATTTTCACTCTTGAAAATAGCTTCATGAATTCGGATTTTTTAACAGCTGGTCTCTTAAGAAAACCTTATTCCTTATGTTTCAGAGGGTAACTACGTCCGCATGAACCGGCACGGCTACTGGGAGACCACTACAAATCTAATGTATCACCCAGCAGTCTGCGAGAGACCTGGTGAGCAAATGTCTAGCAACACACGTATTGTTAAATTAACACAGCTCGGTGTAGCTCGTAGCTCTAACAGTGTAACCACCACATTGTGTCTGGGTTGGGGGAGGCGGTGGGGAGAGTTGTTATAAGGCCGGTGCAGTGTAACTGCTGCTTAATGAATTAGAGGGAATGTAACTCATTGTAGTGAAGGTAACATTAATATATTGTTAGGATAGCTGTGTTAATATTTTAATAGGAGCGGTCAATCAACGGGGAGCTTGGACAATGGAGTTAACAGGCGTGCCATGAGGTACTAGAGCTTCAATCAATAATACTTATACATCAAGTACTTGAGTGGTATTGAGGCTTTGTTACAAGGCTAAGCTTGAGTATTGGAACTCAATAGCTGTTAGCTTTGTAGATCAAAGAGGATAATAGTCAAGTGGCAAGATAAACTCTAACTACAACGCTTGAACAGCATGAAAAACGTCAGCTTCGCTCGAGCGAATTAAATAAGGTTTTGGGGGTTTTGAAGAGATAAGTGGCGCCTATATATAATGATATTAAATTTACTATGCAATGCAAATGCAATTGCCTAAAAATAGTTCAACCGCTTAGACCCAGTTCAATTGGGTTATAACAACAGGGTAGACATCTAAAATATGCTAGATATTCTGTGGCTGGTTACAATTGGAAACTTACATATCTCGCCTAAATTTTAAACAATCAACTTGAATGTTTGGGAAACGGTTTTCAATTATCAAACCAAATGTGTCCAGAAAATTGTGCTTTCTTAGCTCAAAGCGCTTTCATATTATGACGACAATAGTGCAAAAATATGGATTGGTGTGCCACTGTTATCAATAAAACTTTATGAAACTTTTAGAAAATCTAAGTTTGATTCATACTATAATCTTATAATCTCAAAATTTTGTGTGCAATTCTGACACGAATTACGTTAGTTATTAAAGGGTTGCGTATGGGCAGTTACCTCTGGGCCACCATGTGCTATGCTATCATTCAATTTGGATATGATTGACTCACGTACCTGATCCCCGCAACATACGTTATATCTCAGCTAAGTACGTAGTCTACAAGAAAAGACTGTCCTACCCAGAAGCGAACACAGTGTGCGGAGCTATGAACATGGAGTTAGCCATGGTTAAGAGCGAAGAGGAAAATAACGACCTTGTTGCTGAGGCAAGTAGGACTCTGGGCTCTCCGTACCTTGATAGGAACTTCGAGAACATCAATCAGGTAACGGGGCGGAACTGTTTTATAATTTGGATTACAGAATATTTGTTCGTAGTTTTCCACAGTTAAAAGATAACTATTACTCTACTGTTCAGTAAAATGAAGTTAAATGCATGTTAAATATAAAAGTTTTTTCGCCTAAAAGTAGTTTCCCCTCTAAGGTTTGGATGGGAGGCTATGAAGGCGAGCCAGGCCAGTTTCTCTGGGAGGATGGGTCTACAGCTGATTATCAGAACTTTGAACCTTACTATGGACTGGAGTTCTCGGGAACAGGTGAACCTTTGCACTGTGTATCTTTCAGCTTTACTATCTATTTGCACAATAGTCCTCACATCTCTCAACAAAGATTTATTGTGTTGCCCTCGTTAGATGTGTGTTATATTTATAGAATTGTTCAATACATATTAAACAATAGCACAGACAACAGATTTAACGTTGAATCGCTTAATTGTCTTCTTTGGTCCAGCTACCCATGACCGGCGAATTGTTTGACTAAAGTTGCTAAGTCTCAAAAATATGATAAATTAACAATGAAGGTTTCACGGTCTATTGTGAACTATATACAATACAATATGATAAATGTTTATTGTTTATTGTTAATGTTACATCGATCATAGGCTGTGAAATACACATGACCGATTCAATCAAATGTCTGTTAATTATACTGTACTATACTCTATATATTATCATGATTATAGATCACCCTGAAAATAATTCTACTCTCGTTGTGATCTGATTTGAGACGGCTTAAAAACGAGTTCAACAATTATGCTACGGAAAATTAAAAAAAAAGATACAGTGAATGTACTTGACTTGTCCAGGATATTAAAAACTCAATTTTGATTATCTAATCCTCATCCTCTACATCTATCACAATACTCATTTAAGTTCTCAAAACAACACATGTCTAACAAGTCTGCTTCCCCAGGCAACGCTAAGATCAGTATAGACAAGATGAAGAAAGATTGGAAACTAGAAAAGGGAACAGAAGAAAGGAGTTTTGCGTGTCAGTGTCCCAGCCCAGGACACGATCAATACCAAAACATAGACTTCTTCCCGTCATCTGATCCTGAGGCGGAAATGCAGGCTGTTCAGAGAGAAAGGAAATGTAAAAGTAAGTATTGTGGGGCAGGGAGAAGGGAATTGTAGGACTGAGTATTGTGGGGCAGGGAGAAAGGAAGTATAGGAGTGAGGATTGTGGGGCAGGGAGAAAGGAAGTATAGGAGTGAGTACTGTGGGGCAGGGAGAAGAGACGTGTAGGAGTGAGTATTGTGGGGCAAGGAGAAAGGAAATGAAGGAGTGAGTATTGTGGGGCAGGGGAGAAAGGAAGCTATAGAAACCGGGAGTGAGTATTGTGACACGTTTGCAGGAATGGTATTATCTCAAGATACTGAGCTTTAGATTGAGAACGAAAGAAACCATTCTCTTGCAGTGAATTTCCGACCATTTGTCCTTTAACTCTTGGCCTTGCTTCATTGAGAGACATGATTTCTCATCAAATGTGATTTGTGATCCTAAATCATTACGATTTAGTCATTTTCTTAATTGCTCATCTATTCTTTCCAGCTGAATATACTTTATTTCACAGAGTAGTTAGACGTGTTATATAAATCGATGTTATAAATTAATTACTTTAAATGGCACAGATACTTTTCACTATTATACGTTTCAACCCCAAAATCGTTGAGATCTTCAGAGCATGGCGGGTGAGCTAAATCACTGGGCTTGTGACCTCAAATTTTAACTATCTTAGCTTAGTCCCAGCTTAGTGTCATTATAATTTCCAGTCTGCCTGGTTAAACAGTAACCATGGAGATCTGCCCGGTACTCTCGGCTAATAATTAAAATACGGATCCAGTTCGACATTAATGGATAGTGGACACTTCGTTTAATATTCCGCCGGGCAGCAATTCTACTTTTAAGGCCACAAGGTCACAAAGTAATAAAGCATGCAGATAGAAGATACTGACGGGACAGAGACCTGCTCCACTAAAACTCGGGGACACCGAGGGCTGATAATTTGCTCATTTTTCCCGCAAGAGAAGCGAGGGTATTATCAGCCCAGACTCAGACTGGCTGGCGGCAAGTTTCAAAACAAATAACACTGGCGTTCTATATATTAGACACTATATTGTATGATGCGCACGTATCGGATTACACCCCTTCTGCAATCGGAACCGGAACGTATTATAAAATATAATACCTCCGCAACTTCGTGCCCGCAAATTCCCTCCAGCAAGCTGTCGGGAATTATAGCGCGCAGCACTCAGTGGCGGAGGTATTATAGTATTTTAACTCCCTGGCATTTGAGCTATTTTCGGAGGGCATCCAATCAAAATCTTATACGAGATAATCGTAAACGATTACCTTCAACCAGCCATAACTAAAGCTAGGAATAGGATCAATGTCTTTGTAAAAATTGAAAAAAGCATCTGGTAGATCCTGGATCCAACTGCCCTTGTACAGAGAACCCCATTCAAACAGTATCCCTATTTAACTATGCTGTTCCCCCAAATCCGACATCAAGACGGAAGACCCCTTAACACGGCCTGTTTCCAGGAAGATATTACCCTGACACGAGGCATCTGACCTACGAGGGTGCCAGGATGACTTGCAGAAAACAGGGACTGGAGCTGGTAAAGATAGATAGCGAAGCGGAGAACGACCAGGCAGTGAGGGTGATGAACATCCGACAGAAGGGCCGGTTTGCGCCAGCTCTGTTCGATGGTTCTAACTGGTTCTGGATAGGAGCTAGCGACGTTCTGCTGGAGGGACGGTTTATTTGGGAGGACAGAACTGCTTGTAACTACACTAACTGGGGCAAAGGACAGCCTGACAACGCTCACCCTCTCAGAGGAGGTCCGTTTAGATAAATCAGGTCCAGGCTTTCAGGGTCAGGGTGCTGTATTCTGCAATTATTCAAATTTATAAGATCATAAAACATCTTAGAACAATTGAGTGGTACCCCATTATAAATCATGTCTGCAACTTTGAATCAGGACAGAACTACGTGTCGGTATACAGAGGAACAAAGATGTGGGACGATGCCCACTCTTTCAAAACGAGATCCTTCCTCTGCTACGACAGCAGTGTTTCTCTGGAGGAGGAGCTCCAGTACGGTTGTAATGAGCAAGAAGAGTTTGGTAAGGTGCTCCTAGTTGTATTCAATGTTCTCATAGTGATACTCAGCGGATTTATTTCTCATCGTATAAAGTAAATTTAAATATTAATTCTAAAGCGGCTAGACGCCGTTAAGGAGTAAGGTTATTAGATGGTTGAATTACTAATAATTCAAATATTAACAGTGACTCAGAAGCCTCCTAAGATGTTCGGTTTAGGTAAGACTAGGTTTTTTAAATTAAAATTTGCTTAAATCGCTAAAACTACATACTATGTGCTAGGTTTCGATGCTGAAGATGATGATTCAACTGACAGTGAAGACGACAAAACTGACACTCTAGACGACAAAATTGTGAGTGCAGGCGACAAAACTGACAATGAAGACGACAAAACTAACTATGAGACAGGAACTGAAGTCATAGACGAGGACACTAAAGGTGACAGAACATTCTCACATTCCGACAAACTTAAATATTTACAACGGGACATACCATAACTATGCCCCTGAGAGTAAAATACCATCTCGAGTCTCGACACCAAAAAAGCTCAATGTAGAATTAATTGTCAGTAACAATACTAACTATAAAATGATACTCTCCTAGAACCAGGAACCAATGATACTCCTAAGGATGATATCGTGCGACCAAATGGAGTTGGGGTAGGAGAATATTTCGGGGAGCAAGACTGTATCAAGCGAGGTATGGTTTTTAAACCTTATCCTGATAAGTTAAGATTCTACCATAACCTGCACTCTATTCTATCATTAACTTGTTCTCGTTCAATCTCAAACCTGCCCAGGACCTACTAATTAAATTGGACGGGTTTTTATAATTTGTCAGACTTAGGATACCTTACCGACTGGGATTTTTTAATCATTCATCGAAATACATGTTTGACTGAATGTCTGTTACCCAATTAAAAAGTAATTATAGGTTGATATTTCAGAATACCGGGGGGATTACTATGTTCCCAGCTCTACCGAGACATACTCAGACGCTAAGAGGGTCTGTGAGGAGAGAAACATGCGTCTTGCAAATGTTTGGGATGAAGAGACCAACTCCAGGATCCGCAACCTTGTCTTGAACCGTGTGCCCGTGTCTGGATACGTACTCGCCACCATGGGAGAACTCTCGTGGGTACGTGTTTAATGTGAGGTTATGGGATAGAGCTGAAATAGGATGGGGAGCATTAGTTCTAAAAACGATTGAACGCTGATAATTTGGTATCGTTTTTGCAATAACTGAATCCTGATTGGACATTGACAACAAATTCTGCAGTTTTGGGTGGGTCTGGAGGTGGAAGAGAACAAGTTGAGGTGGCAGCCAGGAGGAAATCAGACATCTTACGAGAACTTTGTGTCTTACTACAAGAGGATGGGATATTCTGATGGAAATGGTTAGAAATACGAGCTGATTAAACTTTGAATTTCCTTATCTTTCGTGGACCGGGCCCGGGTCCTTCTTTTCTTCACGTCAAGCTCTGATTATTGAGCATAATTATTGTAATACATGTAATAACAATGATTGATTCCACGAAATATCTAAAGCTAGTCAGGGATCGCTCACATGATAGATTGTGACATTTTATACACCCTCCATACATAGCTATTGTGAAGATTTTAAGGCAAGCATTTCAAAACTCCTTCCCCAGAAGCTGGCTTGCGTCATATTATGTGAATTGTGAATGCTTCCTTATCGAGTAGTTTAATGGAATATGGGCCATGGGATCAGGATGCAATGATATGCCAATCGAATCGATTTCTGTAATTTTTGGACAGGTGTTTAAGTTAAGTACCCCCGTTCCTATCAATACTTCAACATATTTACTTTAAATGAGTACGTTAAACTGACGGAAATAATAATCACATGGTACTTAATATGAAAACCTCAAAACCAGCATCTCTTGCATTCTTCACATTAAGTTTTCAAGGAAAATATGTAGAATTCAGAAGGCAAGCACTCATTCCGTTGGATAAGTGGACATGTGATCAGCCATATAATATCATTCAGAATGCTCTGTGCTGTATAACGAATTTGTAAAATCTTCCCTTTTCATGGATCTTTCGAAATTCGAATGCGCTAACCTTCCTTAGTCCAATTAATTACAATTTACCTGCCAGAGGATTGTCCCTTCACGTAAGTGAGTAAATGGTTCGCTATTTTGTATGATTAGAAAGATTAAACTGATTGAAGAATGAAGATATATAAATTGGCAACGTTCGAGAAGGTCAAGCCATGTTATGATTTAACTCTGTAGTAGCAATAATCATCAAACCCAAATAACTCAAAATCAAAACCTCCTCCGCTCCAGATGTTCTAGCAGTCAGTAAAGTGGACGGAAGTTGGGAATGGAAGAACCCTGCAGACAAGTACATGTTCATTTGTGAGGACGATAAGTGGGAGTGTGCCCTGAGCAAGGGTAAGAAACCTTTCCGTTGATAACAGCCTTCTTATCTTCCTCCTGATAAGAGACTCCTTATCTTTCTCCTCGTCTTATCTATCAGTATCTGTGTTTTATGATGAAGATAGGACATCTCTCAAGAAAACAGTGATCTTGACTGTCAAGGGTTTACTGTTAAGTGCGGCATAAAGAAATCATGTGATGTTATTGTTAATTTATTTACAGTGTTTATGTGCATATAATATGTAAAACTAAATAATATTTGCGATAAAAATGACAGTGAAGCATATCATTATTTTTAATGATGTTGAAGTTTTGTGATTAATGTCATTACACCAAGAAAACTGATCGTTATATCTGATTATCTAAAATTTCTGAGCTGAGTCAGAATTTAGATCTGTTACCTGTGTTCACGCTTAAAACGCTATTTTATGCTGCTCAAGGACTGCGTTAACGTCCGTTAAGTGTTTCCGGACATTAATTTTCCTGGCTTTAATTGTTTTAAGAAACTTAGATTAAATTTCCAAGAAAAGTGATACTCATATAAAAATAGGAACGGCCCAGATACTGTAGCTGTCATATTTAAAATCATGGATTAAACACGGTGACTTTCTTGGGATAGGCTCTTTAGACTAGCTGTTGAAAGTCCGATATATTCGAGCTAATATTAATGGGATATCTAAAATCACGAGTGCTTGTAAAGTGGTTAGGATTACTCTACAACTTTTAAAAACAAGAATTGGTCTTGGTTAAGTTCAAATCAGTAGATAACGTCATTTTTCCAAAAAAAAACTGCTTCATTATATTAATATTATAACAATGAATTTCGGTATAACGAACGTGCTTTCCAACTCGGCCAGAATTATTTTTACCATTTTGAAGACATACTTTAATTCTCCCAATACTGAATACCCTTACAATCACTTTACTACCGGCTGTCGGTTGTGTGAAATCTTATTGATTTTAAAATCTTATATTATTTGTACTGTGTTATCGTTTGTGCGTCCAAAAATAAAGTGAAAAAAGTGACTTTCTTGTTTATGACTAGAAAACTGAAACCTTCATCCATTCTCGAAACATATAATCCAGCTCTATTGCTGATATAACATTATGAGGTAACAGCAACCACATCGAAAAGATTTCGTATTGCAACATTATCTGACACAACGAAACCTTAGATTGATTAATAATTAGGATCAGTTCATTTGAGCAGGTTTTCACAGAGTGTATTGCATATTTCCCCTGACACCTCCCCCCACAATCATATTAAGATCACACTAACTTACAGCCTCACATAATGCACCTCCCCAGAGCTCGGTGCTAACGACATGCCCTGTGTTGGATCAGAGTATGAAGAGCAGATCCTCTACACCTACGACCTGCACTACAGATCCTTCGAGGAGGCCCGGGACCAGTGCTTGGAGGAGGGCCTAGTCCTGGCTAGACCACAGAGTCTGGCTGAAAACGAGGCATTGCGAATGTTTGCGGAGGAACATTACCCTCTGCCTCTCTCTGTTAAGAGCAACCCTACTAATAAGGAAAACTGGGTACGTTAAGTGTAGATATTTGACCAGGCGAAGGAAGATTTCCGTATTTCGTGACCGTATGGGGTCGTTCACATATTACGTAATTAATTTTTGGCTAATTTTTAACCCCCGTCCCCCTCCGTAATCAGTTTTACACACAGCTATTGTGGCTAAATTACACTAGCGTAATCATTAATCATTTGGAAACCCCCTCTACCCCTCGGCTGATTAAGTAATATGTGAACGAAACCCCCCTCTACCCCTCGGCTGATTAAGTAATATGAGAGTATGTGAAAGATCCTCATAGAAATGAGACTAAGTGGTTGCATATGCAAATCTATTTTCTTTTGGTTTTCTCAAACTGGTCGACGTTACGACTCTAATCGTCAGATCTGGATAGATGTAGAGGATGTAGAAGTGGAAGGAGTGTACAGGGCCACTAACGGAGACCGGGTGGACTGGTTCAACTGGGGAACAGACCAACCTGACAATCGCTACCCTAGACGGGGAGGTACACACATTTTTATAATTCGTTAATCGGTTAGTTTCTTACAACGTGTAATCGTCTCATGATGGATCGGAAAATACTTTTTTTTCCTTCTTAGAGTACAAAACCTGTCGAAGTTTAAGACTTTAAAGCGCTCTTCTTTTGTGCTATAATTTTACCAGTTATCCCAACGAGTAGGCCAAGACAGGGTGAGTCTCAATAAGAACACTGGAAAATGGTTCGATGTCTTCGAGGAGCGCAGATTCCAACATGTTTGCCAAGAAAAAGTGTGGCAGTGCGCATCAAAGGTTATTAATTTTCACTAATACATACTTATCTTGGATGTGTAAAATAAATTCGCTTTGTAATGGTATTTGTAGAACAAACTAACTAGTTTAAATAGATAGTGCCCCAAATCATAGATCAGATATTGAGATATACGAAAGCACCAAACACTTTCACTTAGGGTTAAGCAGCCTTCTGGATTAGATCAGTATAGTCAGATTCATGACTACACACTATAATAATACACGGATATAACCCACCTTTCTGAGGCAATGCTCCACGTGGTTATTGGTTAACTAGCTATGTCTCCAGGAGTTGTCTCCCACAGAGGAAGTAGTGACTGTTCCACCTACTGAAGGATCAGGGTTAGCGTTCATTGAGCGACCCAGCTCTTATATGGCTAACATTGGGAGTCGAGTCACCTTCACGGCTAAATACTTACCTGGTACACCTCTTATCTAATGATGTTATATAAAATAAACTGCTTGAAGATAGAAGTCTGCCGGATAAAATTATGTTTTAGCAAATCCGAAAATATGGACAGTATGATGAAATGAAGATTAGTAAGCTATTAGCATCTCACTCATATCCGAAAGCACTAAATAACCAGTTAAATTGCACAGAAAGTAGTAACGTGAGGTGGAGTGTGGGGGGTAAGATAGTGGGAGGACGGAACAAGGAACAGAGCAGGATATACCAGAACGAGGATGGCAGTCTGGTAATACAGGGAGTTCAGGAGAAGGACGCGGGTGTTATCAGTTGTATCCTCTTCACTGGAGATAACGAACTGATAGCTAACAGCGCTTTGAACATAGGTGGGGCTGTTATATTTATATCGATCATGATCCCATGGTAAATAATTTGTTATAAATTGTGGATTCATTGGAACTTGAAAACCTGTTTTACTTGATTGCTTAGCTGTGTTGTCAATGCACTGATATTTTTGAGGTCGTTTAAAATTAAACGAAATTTTGACGCAGAACCGTTCACGATTATTTAATATAATCGATTTCAATCATTCATTATGTTCAATGGGCCAGGGAACCATTTATTTGTAAACCGTTGTGATAATGGAATCGCATAATTTGAGAACCAAGTTTCTCAGTCTAGTCAGCAGAAATTTTAATTTATTGACGGGGTATACTAGCATTATAACCCTTAGTTGAGGAGAAGCTGCTATCGTATGTGAAATTTAATGAAAAAGAAGGAGAAACGTTCTTCGAAGCGGCTACTATCTGCATGGGACTCGGAGGATCAGTGGCTGTCCCTGAGGGCCAGGAGGATAACAATGCCATCGCTAAACTTGTCAAGTAAGTTCCGTGTTCTTGTCAGACCGTGTATCCTATTATTTCCACCACCATCATCCTATCATGTCCTCAGATATTATAAAAAGTTCCAGATATCATAGTGCGAAATTTATTAATTAGCTTATTCCTCGATGCCTATGTCTAACGTCATCCTCCCAGTTCCCATGGAATAATCTGAGCGATGTTCAAGATATTAATCCGTCTGCAAAGCAGTCCTCTCAAACTATACTAGAGCTAATATTGAATTTAATATTCAGTTAATATTGAATATACTACCGTTCATTTACGAAAAGCATTTAAGGTTTGTCTATAACAACTGGCAAAAGAAAATTTGACATCGAGCAGAGTAAATCATACTTTTATCCTTATATATAATCCTTATGGCTTATATATATTACATGTGATGTAAAAAATTAAAATTTGATTCAACCCTTTTACTAAAATAACTTCGTCTGGGGCAATTATGATGAAAGGTTAATGTGCATTATTTGTCTACAATTTGAAGGGTACTGTCGTTTTCTTAATTTCGGGTATTTTGTGACCCGCGACGTAAGAAGTTTAGCGATTTTGAGTAACGTATGCCACATCAATCCCCTTAGAGATTTACAGATTTAGTTGGGGTTTATTGGGAAACCATGATTGAAAGATTGAATATAGAGGGCTAAGTTATAAGCAGCACTTAAAAAGAGTCCAATAAGTAAACAGAAGACTCAAATGTTGTATATGTGGGGTGGTTCACAAAAAGTATCTAGAGAGTTGATCTGCATTTTGTGTCCATATGACGAGAGTGTGAACTGCACGTGTGAACTGCACATGTGAACTGCACGTGTGAACTGCACGTGTGAACTGTACGTGTAAACAGCACCTCTAGCTCTTTTACTTTGTTACTTCGTTGAGTTCATCCGTGGAGCCGGAAGGGTCATCAGATATCTGGCCACCTGGATAGCGAGTAGTCAACCAGTGAGTTTGACCAACTGCAGCTGTTGCCGGCGACCGGAGGGTTGTCCGGTATCAAAGCAAGAAAGTTCGACAAACTACTCTTTAACATTTCAAAAGATTTATTAGACTTTACTG
This sequence comes from Bolinopsis microptera, assembly GCF_026151205.1. Lineage (NCBI taxonomy): Eukaryota > Metazoa > Ctenophora > Tentaculata > Lobata > Bolinopsidae > Bolinopsis > Bolinopsis microptera. The sequence continues at coordinate 7,498,590 of NC_087073.1, read as the reverse complement.
TGTGAGGCACCTTGTTCCACAGCTTCGGTCCTCGAACTGCAAAAGACCTGTCGTACAGTGACTGGTTGCGTAAGGAACTTGACTTTGACAATGAGGGTATGATAGCTACATCACTGTGTCTTGGGGTCACCTTGAACTTGATATCACAGCAATTTTGTACCACATCATGGAGAATCTTCCACATCACCAGGATGATATACCTCTCCCGTCTGCGCTGAAGAGACATCAAAATAAGCTGTACGAGTCTTTCCCAATAGTTGAGATGCTGAAGACCGCTAATACGACTGGTAAAAGTTCTTTGCACCCCTCTATCAGCTGTATTTCAGTCACCTTGGTAGGGCTCCAGAGTGGGCAGCAATACTCCAGAAGGCTTCTTACTAGTGTCAGTGACTTGTAGAGAGTAGTCATGACGGTCTTGTCGCGAGTTTTGAACACACTGAATATATTATATAACCCAAGATAGCGTGCTCCTTGATTTGGATACCATGTTGCCGATATGTGTCGACCAGCTAAGATCACTTGAAACCATAACTCCAAGATCTCGGATGTTCTCGACAGGGTAAAGTATATCCTGACAGGATACTTTGTAACACAGTGTTTCGGCAAAGAAGGGTAGTTCGGGGAATGAGCTCTGTTATAGAGGTGATTTTACAGCTCGAACTTCTGTAGGCTCTAATATATTCTCATACTCTGGAATCACATTTAACGCTCGGTAAAAACAGTCACTGTAGCTGTTTAGACAGTTGGAGTGATATTGGAGGTATAATCTTTGCAAATACATCTTCCAATGAATAAAATGACAATCGAAAGAATTATTGGTAATTTGGGAATCTCTCGATGCACAGTTGAGGCACAGTTCAAGTACAGTCCGGATGTGTTAAAACAGAAGGCCTGATCGGAGCATAGTTGGGCGGAATCACAATCTGTACTGTAATCCAAATAGCAATTCGTAAAATAAACAAAAGAGTATCTGAGCTGAGGACTTTTATAAAAATGTAAACTGATTCTAGACTGTACCCCAATGACAATTTATTAATTGTATCGACAGATTACCGAATTATTTTAGTAAAGTATAATCATATAGTAAAGTATAATCATATAACCAGTAATCTATAGTTATACTTTGCAAATTAAAGATGTGCAAAGAGTCTTGTAGATGTAGATTATGTTCTAAAAAATGTTTAGAACGTAAAGATCCGCTAAAATGCAGCCTTTGTAACGGTATTTTTCATCGGAAATGTGCTAATCTTGAACCAAATGACGTAAATCGAATGAAATTAGACAATAGTCTCATAAACTGGTATTGTTTGGCATGTACTACTGACATATTTCCGTTTACTAATACTGATATTACCACTCTAACTAATGAAAATTCGTGTAACACTTACATACCCTGTAGTACAGAAACAAAAGCTAAATCTAAAGTAAGTTTTGCCAGGGTGAGTTGCAAAACTTGTAAAAAGCTAGGAAACAAATCAAAAATGGCGGTTTGCTGGATATGCGACGCTTATTCGCACAATAAATGCTCAGCGGGCGAGTTAGGATGCAAAAGCTGCACACGTGAATTGTTTCCTGGTTTCGAGGTATCACCTAGACAATTATACACCGTACACGGTAATTACGAGAATAGCGCAAAATTTAACCCATACCATAGAAACCATGACTCTAATTATATAGGTAATACTTTTGAAGAAAACAATGACTTAAACTTTAATCCGTGGGATAACTGCTCAGATGTACTAAATAGCTGTAAATACTACGAACCACGGCAAATAAACACGAGTAGGCCTTATGAATTTAAAGTACAATCTCTTAATATTCGATCTTTGAGCAAAGCAATCTCTAATATACGTGATGAAATTGAACAGCACCTAAAATTTGATGTTCTGTGTTTCAACGAAACAAACTGCACGGTTGAAAATATGGCTTTTCAAGGAAAAGAATTAGAGTTAGAAGGCTTTCATCCCCCCTTTATTCAGGCTCCCGCAAGGGACTCTGGTAAGGGCGGTGGTCTAGTAACCTATGTAAACAAGAATATCTGTGAATTATCTGATGTCACTGCACGATCTGAATTATCTTATAGAGATGATCCAAACGTTGGCGTTTTTCAGTTAATAGAGATAGCTCAAAATGGCCACAAAAACATCATACTATGCAATATGTATCGGTCTCCCAGTGGTAATGTCCCCAGTTACTTAGAAAAATTGGAAAACACCCTAAAAGATTTGGCGCGACATAGCAACAAAAACGTATTATTTCTAGGTGATACCAATATTAATCTATTAGAATACGGCGTAAATGACCATACTACTAAATATGTTGATATTTTTGCAGAGTATGGATTCGCACCAACGATATCACGACCAACTCGTATTACTTGTCACAGTGCTACACTTATTGATCACATTTTCGTAAACCAATGCCATGCTATAACAAAGTCAGGCATTATAACTGAATCGCTATCTGATCACCTTGCCACATTTACCGGCATACTTCTCGACACTAATAGAATAGGAAATAAATTGAAAAATGAAACTTGTGAATCATCAAACCGAGTAATAAATGAAGAGAAAATCGCTCGTTTTGAGGAGAAAATAGCGTCTATTGATTGGAATTTTTTACACAACGTTGACGGGACAAATACAAAATTTGAAGCTTTTCACACTAAATATGAAGAAGTCTATAATGAGTGTTTTCCAGTTAAAAAGAAAAAATCAAACCACAGAAAAAAACTCTAAACCGTGGATATTAGATTGGCTTCAATGTGCATGCAATCGAAAGAACCAACTATATAAATCCTTTGTTAAAGAGCCTACTGAAAAAAATGAAAAAACTTATAAGCATATGAAAAAGTTTGTTGAAAAACAAGTAGATATTGCGAAAAAGAAGTATTACGCATCATATTTTAAAAAGCATGCGAGCAATAGCAAATTACAATGGCAAATGATTAATCAAATATTAAACAAGAAATCAAAAGAAAAAATAAAAATAAGTAAGATTAACTATAAAAATAGAGTTATAACCGACTCACAAGATATAGCTGACAGTTTTAATGATTATTTTACTAATATAGCTGAGAACCTAAAGAGCGAAAACAATCTGGTTCGCGGTGCAGGATCAGTAGGACATTCTCTTCCCCAATCTAGTCGATGTGATTTTGATATGGAGCTGGAGGACTCCTCGCCCTCCGAAATTGCTGAAATCATACATGATCTTAAGAACAAATCGACTTCAGATATGAATATACAGCCTCTTAAAAAGGTTTGCAATGTGCTGTCTCCAGTAGTTAATCACCTGATCTCACACTCCCTTCACGAAGGAGTATTCCCCGAAAAGCTCAAACTTGCTAAGGTTATCCCACTCCATAAAGGAGGATCGCGCAGCGAAATTACAAACTACAGACCAATCTCACTTTTGTCCTGCTTCTCAAAGATATTCGAAAAAATAATGCATGCACGTTTAGTAAAGCACCTAAAATCACGTAATATTCTATATGCGTCGCAATTTGGTTTTAGATCGGGTCACAGTTGTGAACATGCGTTGCTTGAAGCTCAGTTTAACTTACATAAAGCTCTAGAAAGGAAGCAAGTGTCAGCATTACTGCTTCTTGACTTCTCCAAGGCGTTTGACCTAGTAGATAGTGAGATACTGCTACATAAGCTGGAGCACTATGGTGTAAGAGGCCTTAGCTTATCCTGGTTTGAGTCTTATCTAACTAACCGGAAACAGTATGTTCACGTCAACGGTTGCAGTTCAGAAAAAATGGGATTGGAACATGGAGTTCCTCAAGGGTCCATTCTTGGGACTTGGTCCTATATTGTTCATTATTTACATAAACGACCTTGCAAATGTAAGCGATATAGCCCGTTATATTTTCTTCGCTGATGATGCAAACATCATCGTTTCTGCCGACACGTACACTGAACTGAACATGCGTGCAAACAGAGTTTTAAATACTGTACAGACATGGGTTAAAAACAACGGTCTTAAACTTAATGTAGGAAAAACTAAATACATGATATTCACTAACAGATTACCAGAGGATATAAATATTAGTATAGAAGGACAGCGACTAGTGAAAAGTGAACATGAACGATTTTTAGGTGTCATTATTGACTCAAAACTTAGCTGGAGCCAGCACATTAAACAGTTAAAGACTAAAATATCCAGAAATGCAGGCGTAATGATGAAACTTAAAAGTTCCATTCCGAATAAAGCTCAAAAAATGCTATACAATAGTTTAATTCAATCTCACCTGTATTACTGCGCTACTGTTTGGGGTACTAAATCTTTAAATTCCATTCAGTCTTTATTCTCTGCTCAAAAGAAAGCTATTCGCGCCACTGATTCAGAATATCATAACTATTTTTACGACAAAGAAAAACGTAAACTACCATCTCACACAAAATCCATCTTCAACAAAATAGGAATTTTAGCTCTTCCTAATCTCATTGCTAAAAGCTGTCTAACTTTGATGCACAAGGTTTATATGGGAGTAGCACCATCGAGTATCTGTAGTATATTTGAAAAATCACCGCTTAGACAAACGGAAAGGAGAAATCCAAAGTATTTTGAAATTAAGTTCAACAGATTACGGATCACCGATTATAGCATCTCTAACGTAGGACCACGATTATATAACAACACGATAAACGAAATAAATAAAATCCTTCCCTTCAACGTACCTAAGTTACAAGATAAGTTTATTAATTCATACAAGGACAACATTGTACGTTACTTACAGGACAAACAAAAACTTGACCTAGAAAACCTTTCGTGGACGGACAAGAACTTTGTCCTTTACAACTTTTAAACAAAATATTAGCAAAATATAACAGCTGTAAGAATCCTAAACGTTAGTGCAGTCAAATAAATGAACTGCGATAATGCATTTGACAGTCAGTCACTGCAATTTATTCTGCAACTTATTTTTCAATTTTCACTGCCACACTTAGGCTTATCTTGCCTACACATTTTTTAAAAACGAAATTCCTTGCGCACCGCGTACTAAAATTACTTGGATTTCTACCGCTTTGATAAATGACTACAAGAAGATGGGGAGTTAATATTGTTGATTTATATAATATAGATTATTTATTCTTTAGTGTAGATTAACTTTATTTTTATATATTTTACCAAGTGTGAAGGATCAACCATAAGTTATTGATATATTTTTGAAATATTTAACGATAAATTGATATAATAATAAATGATTGTAATATTTTTATTGAGGCACATGCCACCCCATCGCGGGTTTACTACTACATATGATATTTAACGACGGGGCTTTTTTATACGAATCTTACGAACTGAGATTAAGAGTAGTTAAAAAGACTAGTTGAAAGAAAATACTGCGGTCTTGTAGCGAAATATTATTCCATTTTCTTTGTGAAACATCTTTGGATCGTTGGATATCATTGTATTCGAATATTTTAATTTGTATGCATGCATCTAATTTTACTTTTATGTGTTAATTTGTTACTGTTAGGGTGACAATAGCTCATACTTTACTTTTTCACTTCGATGACATGACAATTAACACTTTTATAATATGTTAGAACAAAATATCATGGACGATAATCTAGACGTACTTAGGCTGAACAGGAATCACCAGGTCGAATGGTCAATCAAACTTGAAACTGTTTAGTGTTTACTCTTAGCTTCCTGCTTCGTAAGCTGGTAATTACTGAACTTTAAGTTTATACGAAAACCAACCGTAGACTTTTACTTAATATCGTTAAAAACGATTTTAACATCATAGTCAATTCTCACGAACGATATTATCGATTTTTTATTAACCTTTCCAGCAATATGGACCACACACATTTACTGATTTTAGCTGATAGTGACACAATCTGCTAAATTGCTCGACTTGCTCAGATATCTGCTCTATTTTCATGCTGGCAGTTTGCATTAAATACGTTTGTAAGAACATTAGAGGTGGTTTAAGGATTGTCTGGTAGTGGTACCGGCAACAACCATTTATATTCAAGGCGACTGTATCTACTACTGCAATTACCTTTGACATTTGCATTAAGAATTCAACAAGATACAGTGAGCTGTCTCGCACTAGCTATATGCAATGAGGAGCACACTTCGAGCGCTTTACAGTTATGAAATAAAGTAAAACACAGTATTTAGCTACACTTAATGTTATGAAATAAAGTAAAACACAGTATTTAGCTACAGTTAATGTTATGAAATGAAGTAAAACACAGTATTTAGCTACAGTTATGAAATAAAGTAAAACACAGTCTTTAGCTAAATAAATTTAGCTACCCCGCTTAGTTTAACGATTACAAAAATAAAGATCGCGTCTCCGTCGTCAAAGCAACCTTCTTTCAGCAAACAACTTTAAGCAAACTCAACTTTATAATATGAAACTCTCAGAAATCGTAACTCTACAATTAATATGGAATATGGATCAAATTTTATTTTCACTTCCAATTTTACAACTATGAAATAACGTTTGACTTTTATTTAATCAATCCCAAAACTAGAATTGAAGAGATTATATTAGAATAGCAACCCAGCTCCTTACCAAACACTGCGAACTAAACTACCAAACACTGCGAACTAAACTACCAAACACTGCGAACTAAACTACCACCTTAACAAATTCAAGCCGACAACAATCCCCAAAACACTGTAACTGTAAGTGTATGCCGTAGGATTCAATCCTGCTTAAATGGTGATTTCTAAAGTTGCTTTAAAAGTTGTCAGCACTGATTCTAGCATCCAACTCTTCACATCCAGCAGTTACTATTACCCTTGAGGAAGGTCCCATTTTAATTGTTACGGATGCTGCAGATTTCGACCATTCATTTTAATTTCAGACCTTCCTATCCCTTAGTCATTTTACACAATATAACAATTATTGTGAAAGATTGCACAAGCTGTTCCAAATCCCCTTCCCACTTTTCCCATGCATTACTAGTACTAGTACGTGAACGATCCCTAATAATAGTAATAAATCCTGAGATTTAAGAAGTTTATTTTATTTTTATTCCGATCTGGGTTCTTGCTGTCTGGAAATGGAAAATATCATATTTATGAAAGTCGCTCATACTCTGACTCATAGAACGCGACACGTTAAAAGGCGTTCGTTCTTGTTTCTCGTAAAGCATCAAAATACATTTTTGTAGTCTCGATTAATTGTTTTAATTAATTTTAATTTGAAGTCTCAGCACATAGGAACTATAATATATCAAATGACAGGTTCGGGAGATGACCAAGACAAGCGAAATATGACAAATGTAACTTTACTAAACGTGTAAATCTCAGCTGCCACTAAATATGCAATCCCAATTTTCGAAGATTTCCAGCAAAGAAGCGGGAAAGTTTGAGACTTCAAACTCAAATCTGCATCTTCATATATTCATACTCTGTAAAGTATATACACAAATAAATTACAGTGAAGTCCAAACTTTTGTTCATGATAACTTTGAAGCAATACTGGTTGATGGCGAATTTTGATTTTTAGGATAAAATTAAAATAATCGCCGATAAAACAGCACCACTAAAACTACACAGTTTTCAACATCCTCAAACTTTCACAAGTTTCAGTCGAAGATTAATAAAAGGCAGAAATATATTCCTATTAAATCTTTCTAATAGCACCTCCACACTCCAGGGATAAGAACGTGTGGCTGGGGATAACCCGCTCAGAATCTGGAGACTATGTCCGTCAGGACGATAAGACAACGCTGGTCCCGTTCTCTAACTGGAAGGGAGGAGCCCCGGAAGTTGTTGAGGGGAGTGCTAGTGGGATTGTTCTCAACGCTGACGAGTCCAGTGATGAGCTCGGAATGTGGTATGCCAGATCGGTTAACGAGAACCATGGGACTGTCTGTGAAAGAGGTAGGTTCAAGTTGCGAGCTGGTCGTGGTTTAGCGATAATTTAGCGATGATTACTTTATTTCGTGAACAGATATTCATAAGCTGTTACTATAACCAACATTTATAATGTTGTTATCAGTATTTAAATACGTGGGATTCAGGTGAGAATATTTTTTAACCATCGATCACTATTCCAGTGCCCCGTAAGCTGAACAGAAAACGAAGATCAAAGGTGTAAAAAGGGATGTATTCTACACAACATCAAAGAAAAAACATGCTTTAGCTGACTTTTCATCAATGAAGACACTACGAAGTCTTATAAAGTGTTTTATAAAGACTATTTATATTCGAATTTAGTTTGCTTTATGTTGAAACTTTGGCGGGTTTTTTACTTTATCGGCGTTTTATATGAAAGTGATTTGGCAATGGACTTGTCATCGATGTACACCAAGCTGTAAATATACAATGGTTCTGATTTTCACATGAAACTGATCAGTATTTTCAAACCGCGAATGGTAACTTGTCAGACTTTTTACCCGCAAAGGGATCAAAGTTCAAATTCTAGCCTTGGCTAATTTTAAAAAGGCAACCGGTGCTTTTACAATTCCTTCTGTACTAAGTTTGGTTACAAATTAAAATTGCATTTTAAGAAAATTGACATAAAAATGCATGCAAAAATGAGCCTATTCCTTTATCAAGGATAGACCACTCTGACCTTTGTAATTTATCGAATGTTTCATCACCCAGAACAGTTTCTTAATACTTTAAAATTAAAGTCAACCATCATAGTAATGTAACACGTAGTACAGACTAATCTGGGACTGGGGAATGGTGTCTTCCTCTATCCTCATTTCATTGTTCAACAAATCCCGAATCTAAGGAGACGAAGCCTTTTACTTTAGTCTTCAGTATCTCCACTTCACCCTATACTGTCTATCATCTATGCGAAGGTTAAGGCATTAAGATGAGGCGTAATTTCGACTATCCTTTTTTGTTTTCAGGTGTGGTGCCACTTGATTAATCACTCGCCCTAAATAAATTGTATTGGAATTTGTTCAGAAGCTGCTATATATAACTGTGTAGAAATGAAACACAGATGGGTGTGAACAAAAAGCGATCTTCCCAAATCCCAGTCTGAATTTTATTTCGGTTCAGTTGACCTTGGTGAGGTCCCAAAAATGTTCAGCTTTCTACGATGAAATAAAGATAAATGGCTCATTTTTTCCATAACTTACCAGATAGCACAAAATATACAGCCCATATATCATGCATAATATGCCATGCAGTGTGCACATGGTTCCAAATCAACGGACAGATTATTCCCTGGACGCGCGCGCAGTTTCTGTCACAGTAAGTGCTGAAAAGCGTATCAAATCAATAGAAGCGCCTTCCATCCATCACTGAATTTATTGCATACTTGGAAATACTTTCTTGTGTTTCAAGTGGTATCTCAAATTTGGCACATAGAAATCCGTCCAAACTTACACAAACTATCAGTCTTATACTCATTTTACTGTCTGGAAAGTTTAAAGGAAATTATATAATAGAATCAATATGGAGATAATCATCTATATTCTGTATTCTACAGTATATGTATTCTGTATTCTGTATTCAGTAGTGTACCATGGATTTAGACATATTTTCTTGTGTTTCAACAGATATCTCAAATTTGAAGCGTAGAAATTTACCCAAACTCGCATATATTATCTGCCGTATAACCCATCTTGCAAGTTTGAAGAAAATCGTACAGTAGGATCTCGAGAAATATGATCTCTACCTTACTCGGGATTATTACGACGGGTTTATTAACGACCGGTTAAAATATGGTTCGGGAAAAATATGGCGAAATTGCTCAAAACCCACCACAATTTCCCGGTCGCCATTTTACCGGTGTCCAACCTTTCAATTTTAGATTCAAAAATTTTGTCTCAGATGTAAATTTCCTTATTAGAGATAAGCAAGTTTAGAAATTTTCGCATTGCTAAAACTTGTGAAACAAGTCGAATTATCAATAATTGTTGAAAGTAGACAGAAATAATGACTCGTGGTTAATCAAACTAGATGGAAAATAATTTTTAACATTTGAAGCGTAACAACCAGATCGATATCTTACTATACATAAAGCGAGACGATATATATATATATATATATATATTTTGTAGCTGTACTCCTACACATTAAAAGTCGGTGTTGATTAGATCTTCGAAATAAGTCTTTGCATCATTTTATTAAACATCGTTATCTGAGATAAAATTGTTCTAAAAGCAACTGGAATATTCACAAATCTTTAAAATAACTTACAAACTAGGAAAGGAAAACAAGTCTTAGGAAGACGTACAAAACTATGTGACTTAAAACGGTACAAAACTAAAATATACTGAGTAATAATCAAACGAAAAGAATGGCTGCGTACATTTTATCTAATCTATTAAAGATTAGTTTCTCGGAAAAAGCTAGATTTCTCTGAATCAAGCAGTAAAAATATATAAATAGTAATGAATATAACACGTCTCTGATAGCAATATTGTAAACTAAACACGGGTTAATAGGCTGAGATCATGTCAAATAAAATAAATAAACTAAACACTAAGCTCCAGCGGATTTAAAAAGGATGTGGTTACTATCGAGGGTGTTCATACCCCCATAACGTTCAAGGGTTTTCAATTGGGTCTGGTAGAACCCCTCTCTAGCTTCCATGGCCTTTTCCCTATCTGCTTGACTTATTTCAGGTTTAAATTCAAGAGCGTCCACTATAATAACAGAAAGGTGCGTACTAAGTGAAGAGTTATATAAGGCTACTGAACTAAAATCTAAATCATGATCAATATCTAAAAAGTGATTTACTAACTTACAACTTCTGATACCTTTCTTAATGTGGCTCTTATGATTAGAAAATCTCTTAGGGAGATTAGAAGTAGTATATCCTACATACGACTGTTTACAAGTTCTACACTCCATTAAATAAATAAGGTTATTACTCTGACAAGTTATATATTTAGTAATAGGGAACACTTGTTTAGAATGGTGACTACTAAATTTGGAACAAGGGGACAGGAAACTTTGCTTACAAACATAGCATTTTCCACAGGCATGGCACCCTGCGTTGTCAGCCTCCCGAACAGCCGGCAATATTGCAGCGTCTGGTTCAAGAAATTGACTAGCAGTGGCTTCTCCATCTCTATCACTGCTTACAGTTCCACTAGCACGATACTTATTGTGTACAAGCATGCCACCGATAGTTTGATTCTTTCGGTGACTTACAAATACACTGTTAGCACGTACTAGCTTCTTCAAGGCTGGATCGAGATTAAGAAGGTGCTTATACTTGTGAATAATGCTCCCCATGTTGGGAAGTGCTGGATTCTGATCCATCACCATGGGTATTAGACAAGTAGTCGTCTCATCCTTATTTTTAGGGGCATACAAGTTTTTCCTATTGGTTATATCACTAAATTTGTTGAAAGCATCGTCTACAATACTAGAATGGTAACCACGGGCTACAAGGTAACCAGTATATACCTCCCTTTGCTCTAAGAAATTAGTGTCTTCACTATTGTTCTGCCTCACTCGCCTCGCCACACCATAGGGTATGTTTTTGAGAACATGGCTCCTATGACATGAGGTGGGGATGAGATAGCAGTGGGTGTCACTGGGCTTAGAGTAAAGTTTGGTATGAATAACATCACCAACAGCATAGACATAGGTGTCTAAAAACTCAACACCATCCTTAGAGTAGTTGTAAGTAAACACAAGGTCCGGATGGATACTATTGAGCCATTCCATAAATTGTAGAAGCTCCTCAACAGTACCAGGCCAGGCCATGTATATATCGTCACGCAACCTACTCCAGAATGCTGGTCTGTGTGGCGGGCCATGTTCTAAATCTCTTTCATTAACTAAAATATCGATCTTATCCATTATATATTTATTTATCCGTGCCATTTTACTGACACCACGGCATCAACTTTAACGCGAATTTCTGCAAAAACCGTCAAAGATATACAACTGAAACTTTTTTGACTGGGTCAAATGCTTTAATGGCCTCCAAATCAGCATGAAAAAATAAAAAATTGGCCAAGAAATAGGAGTTTTAGAGCCCAAAATTTGGTACCCCAAGTGGTGTCAAAAACGCGAATTAAATAGGTAATAATTGTTTTAGTCTCTTGAGTCTTGAAAAAGGCGATGTTCTTGCACCTCTCATTTTTATCATCGTCCTGGATTTCATACTTAGACTGGCAATAGGGCCACGTGATGGGTTTAAAGTTGGAAGTAACTACATTGCTGATTTGGACTTCGCCGATGACCTAGCAACAATTACTGACAGCTTCAGCGAAAATGGCCGCCTTTGCCAAAGCATTTCTGACATAGCAGCCCGTTATGGCCTCCTTATTAACATCGAAAAGACCAAATACATGTCCTATAACATCCCGCGACCTGTCAACTCAGACGATAGAGTCTTTATTAACGGCAGCCCTTTAGAAGAAGTTCATGACTTTAAGTACCTTGGATCCTTTATAGCCTCAACAAGCAGAGACATCAATGTCAGGAAAGGCCTCGCATGGAAAGCTTTACAGAGTCTAGATGCTTTTTGGAAATCTAATATGTCTAGGAAGATCAAGACTAAGATTTTTCGAACTGCAGTAGAACCTGTTCTGCTGTATGGTGCAGAAACCTGGACTCTTAAAAAGGCTGATATTAGAGCACTAGACGGTGTTTATACTAGAATGATACAAAGGGTCTTTGGTATCTCATGGAAATCACATACACCTAACTCCGTTCTTTACGGAAAGATTCCATCGGTGACAGATACTATAAAGACACGAAGACTTCGTTTTGCAGGACATGTCTACCGTCTACAGGACCAACCTGCTCAACAACTCCTTTTTTGGCAACCATCCTATGGCCAGCGTTATCGAGGACGACCACACAAGACCTTCCCGGACGTCCTACTTGAAGACACTGGAATGGAACCTGACCAGCTGCGTTTACTCATGTGTGATAGGGATAAATGGAGAGAAGCGTTGACACGAAACTCGTTCCAGATTTCATCTGGATCGACCTAGGCAGGTAGTCAGGAGTCTTGACACCATTTTAGGGTTAGACGGGTTCCTGCTAGTTAAGATAAAGGGAGAGCTGTTTAGTCGGGTGGGCGACAATTGACCCCCCGACAATTGACCCCCCGACAATTGACCCCAGTGTAATTACATGGGGGGTCAATTGTCGGGGGGTCAATTGTCGTACTAAACCCTAGATTGCGCGACAATTGACCCCAGTGTAATTACATAGGGGTCAATTGTCGGGGGGTCAATTGTCGGGGGGTCAATTGTCGGGGGGTCAATTGTCGGGGGGTCAATTGTCGGGGGGTCAATTGTCGCGGTACCGTTTAGTCTTCCAATAAGTTGTAATCATCTTCGTTATCTTCATCTGGATCATCCCTTTCATCAGTTTTAGTTTGTTCAAGTTTTAATTTAACTGTTAATTTTACTTTGAGTCCTATTTCATTATGTAGAGATAGTCAATACCTAAGAAATTAAAAATTGGCCTATTTAAATCAAATTTGACAATAAGGATATATGACAAGAATTGGGAAAAAAGGTGAATTTTTTGCAATTTTAGCCAAATGAAGTCGAAAAACCTACAACAAGTGTCCCAATAGTCTTCTTTAGTGAATATAAGACAACGATTAAAATATGAGCACCCATACCCCTTGGGAACCCTAAAAGCTGAGTAGGCGGGTTTATTAACGACCGGTGAAAATGTGGTTCGGGAAAAATATGGCGAAATTACCCTAAACCCACCACTTTATCCCGGTCATAATAATCCCGAGTAAGGTAGATATATTAACCAACCATTAATTTGGGATATTTTCTGTGTTTGAAGTGAAATCTTAAGACAATATAATATTGCTTAATATAGACCTTGTAGAATGTTCACAATATGATCTCCACCCTGTGGACCATTCTTTAGACTTTTCACAGTACAAGTCGCTGTAAAATGAATTTCAACATTGAATGAGGGGAACCAAACAGAGCTCCACTATTCCCAGAAAGGAATGTAAAGTGTTCGGAATTCCACATATTTAAATACCCTGCACACTCATACACAGCCGTAAGATCAGAATCTTGACGTGCACAAATTATCAAATACATTTCGTGTATTGAAAGTATAGCAGATCACATTGGCATGTTGTTTATATCAACGGCGAAGTATTGGGCGTTAAAGTAAGCTTACTTAGATAACAAGATGGGTAAATCAATTTTAATCATTTTAACTTCTAATCACAATGTTTGTAAACAAATGAAATACTTCTTAAGTAAAGCTGTAAATACTCAAAACGGTGCTATAGATTCGTATAATTTGAGTATTTGACATAAGAAGTCAGATGGCAGGATGAACTGTATCCGGGTCCCATTGTTTCCGGGTCCCTTTCTATCCGCGTACCTTTTATTCCTTCGTAGTATTGTTCATAAGACTATAAAAGCATTCGACCCAGCCAAAAAATGTTTCATCGGTATATCTCTCACGGTTTTTTCAAGAAAATGGTTAAGAAGTTTAATTAAAATGGCAACAGATATAATACATATCGTCTTGCTTTATATATATTATAGTAAGATTGGAGGCGTTTTTTTTTATCTCAGATGCTGCTTATTCAAATTATTCATATTTTATCTCACATTATTCATATTTTTACATGCATTATGCATACAAAAGTCTTATCAGCACAGAATTACGACTGCGGAGTGTGGCCATATTATAAGAGTATGGATTGTAAACCGATACATTTGCACATATTATGAACCCCGAGTGCAATCTAACTTTTCAACTCGAGCACAATTTAAGTGCAATTTAACTGTCACTTTGAGATGCTTGTATTCTGAATGTGATCGCGGGAGCATGTGTGATTGTGTGTTATGTAACCGAACAGTTATATAGAATATGCAGGTGTATGCCATATTGGTATAATTATAGTACCTTATTATATGTATTTTAAGATTAAACAAGTTAGTCGTCCAAGAAGGCGTCAACTGGGAGCCAGCACCTCAATATCGTGATAATATGTTGTGTACACATTTATTTTTATTTTTTGTAGTACAGTATAAAAATACATGTAACCCTACATTATACAACATCATATTTATGTAAAAATATGGTGTTATTAATTATTAAAAGTTCATAATTAGACTGATTTGTACGTATTGTAATCGTTATCACTTCCAGTTTTGGTGAGACAGGATGATTCCGTAGGGAAAATGTGGCCAACAATTCCACCCCATCAATAAAAATATGCTATTTTAATGGGCGCATACCATTCGTTTAGCATCATATTATGATTCGTCCCTCGCCCAATGCCCATACCCAAAACCGGCTACTTTTGGAAAAATAGCTAAAAATAGCTAAATCTAAATATAAATCAATAACTAAAACAAAAATAAAATTGTGTGTAAAGTGTCGTAATGATTAGATGCCAGATGGCCTTTTTAAACTTTGATCATGAGGCTGCAACTTGCTCATTACTCCGTTAATGATATTCGAACGTTTCGAAGAATCTTAAATTCCCCATCCTAACTCCAAAGCTGAAATTAAATTTAGTCGGATAGGTCATCCACTTTTAATTTTATAAAATTGATTGTCGCTAATCTTACTCCTTGTAAGGCACGATGAAGTCACTGTATATATATATACAGTAGGTATATCTGCATCAAACTTTAAGGAGGGCACGAAATGGAGTGTTCAAGCCCCTACCTGGGTGATTTGATTTGTTATTGTCTCAGAACGAACTTCTATTTTTAAAGCAGGACTAATAGTCCGCAGGACGACGTTTAACTCCGTCTATGCCGATTGCCGGTCTCCATTTTAACACCAAAATGGAGGTAAGCCCGTGATCACAGTGCTAGTACACTATTGATGAAGACCAAAGAATCGAGATTACTGTGTCTCTTCGAGTTCTTACACTAGTCATACACTCTCTACTTACTACTAGATGATGGACAGCTTACTACAAGGGATTGGACGATTGATGATAACTCTATTTAGTAGTCCGTAGGACGGGCATACCGCTAGTATGAATAATTTACGAGTTACATAAACTAAAACATATTATATAATGTATCTAAACTAAATAACTCGTGTTTACCTACCAATGTTTACAT
This sequence comes from Bolinopsis microptera, assembly GCF_026151205.1. Taxonomy (NCBI): domain Eukaryota; kingdom Metazoa; phylum Ctenophora; class Tentaculata; order Lobata; family Bolinopsidae; genus Bolinopsis; species Bolinopsis microptera. The sequence goes on along the minus strand of NC_087073.1, from coordinate 7,482,601 downwards.
TACAAACAGATATATTGGATCTTAACAATGTAGGTCAGGGCAGTGGCTCGTTCACCATGGTAATACACAGCCACAAAACAAACACCCACAATTATTCACCGAATATTACTTTTCCACGCACTAATAATTAACATTATTGATTACTCGTAATACACACCGTAAAACTATTTTCACACAAGCTATTTTCAGAAAAACGGGCCTACTATCGTATAACGTCAGAAATTCATGTGATAAGCGTGCATAAGAGGCATGTCTGGTGAAAGTGTGTGATGTGAGTGTAAATTTTGTTTAGACAATCTCATCAGATAGGAAGATAATTGGGCTCTATAGAATCTACTAATGGTAACGAAATCTCTATCTTGTTTACCCTTAATCTAATTATTTTTCTGGTATCCGTTTTCTTCTCCAAAATCAGACAATGATAAATTCTTCAATTAGATAGTTTAAATTGTTTGACGTTAAACGATATAATGGTCTTACGTAGTATTTACGTAGTATTTACGTAGTATTTACGTAGTATTTACGTAGTATTTACGTAGTATTTACGTAGTATTTACGTAGTATTTACGTAGTATTTACGTATTAGATACGTAATATGCGTCATTTCATTAACCATTGACGCAAGGAATGCAGGAAGATTGTAAAAATGTAAATTAAATCTTATGTTATTAGGTTCCTAAAAATAAAAAACTTGTAGCCAGAGAATGGCATACTGACCGTGGGGAGACGTTTTCTGAAGTTGTGGATACCCGATGATATCAACTGTTGTTATATCTGAAATATAATCATCGTAATATGACGTCATACAGTTGTAGTATGAGCACGTGACAGAATGGAAATGCAATCATGCGAGCTAAATACTGACAGACACATAGCGGTTGAAATGTAATATGTGGTTAATAAAAATGACGATGATATCGATTAAAACCATGTTTTCCTTTATATCACCTTCTAATGTATTGTGAGAAGAGAGTGCTTCATGACTATATCACCAGCGAGTATGTCTCCTCCGTTCTTTTCTTACATGAGGGCTAATGTGACTCTCGTTAAACAACGAATACACTATATTCAGCAGATGCATTCATTGTTAAAACGTTATCTCGTGATAATAATAATATGGCGAGTAAGTTGCATGCATTGCTTATCAGTACAGATATGATCAAATAGCATTCAGTCAAACCCGTTTATTTCATTGATGAAAGACTTTCAATAAATGAAATATTTGATTGTAGCCGTCAATATCATTTTCAGCTCAAGGAACATTGACAATCACTTTATATCATACACAAACATTCGATAATAGAATTTAAAACATTGAATATTGAAGATTTATGATTCAGCAAGTTTACATAATTTTTCATCAGATAAAGATTTATTCAGCAAAATCTTTTCGGAGTATATATTTTGATTGTGACGACATCCAAACATTCAAACATTCAAACCAGAAAATAAAGAATTGCTTCACATCCAAAAGATAATGATCTCATTAAAATTGAGTTTAAATTGCACACTGGAAACATCAGTTTAAGATAAAGATACATGCTTCATGATATCAAATTTCCAATTGATTCTGCTATCAGTCTCAGAACAAATTACAGTACAAAGTCTACCTGTAAATCTTATTTTTCGTAATTTAAGCACTGCTGATTGTGTACAGGAACTGAAACTCACCCAGATAAGCTGAGGTGTGCAGTGAACGACTCAGATTGTTTCCAAGACTTTTCATCGCCTTGATCTAACACATGCCTCTTTTAAGTCACCTACCTCTTCGTCCCTTATGTATTGTTTTAAAAGTAGAAAAGTAGAGTGGAAGTACAGTACCATTAGATCGTCTGTAAAGATACACTTCTTTTTTGTTCTTTTAACACTTAGTTAAGCAGTGTTTACATAACTCCGCATCTATTTATAACTACAAATATTTGAGGTGGTGACCACAGGATACCACAGCAGCTGCATACACTATAACCACGCCTGCACACAGCCACACACATGACGGTATGCCACACTACTACCATACCTTCCAAATTACCCTTCTTAACTCCAACACAGATGTAACACTTGCTGACTTGCACTCTACTAATATTACCACATACCCCTTCTTAATTCCAATACAGACACAGGCACTGTACTAATATTACCACAATGTACATGTCAGCTCGCCCGTTTAAAAGCACAATTAGAGTCACTCATGGGAGGGGCTATTGACCTTTATTAGCTCCTGTAGAACACGTTTTTTACACTACTGTACTTTATATTTATATTAAAGAGAGAGTTATGTAGAATGGTAAAGGTATAGAATGTACCTTGAATTTTAATAATCGCACACCGCTGCTTCATGCTGCACTATTTCAAGGTTCATTATTGCAACAGTCTTAAGAAACATAAGCCGATGGTTGAACTATATTATATTGTATATTGGTCCACCCCATGGTACAGCCACCTGCTAAGCTACATATTGTACACATCACATCACAATGTGTGTAATGTTAACACTAGTCCCCGACAGTATGATATCTATATACGGTATACTCTAAACTGTGTATCAAATATTTCTAATTCCGCACAGAATGTCATTTTGGGACTGTGATTGAATTTCTACACACGCTGAACAAAAGCTTGGATTTGTGTCTGTATTGAAGAATTGCGTTTAGGAATGGGAAGAAATTAGGTTTAATCGATTGAGAGTTATTGCAATAATCCTGGGAATGTAGGATCAAGAGACTATTATTAGAATTAACCCTTGGTATACAGGCATAATTATTTGATTAATTTATTTAACTGCTTTCAGAGTCGTCTATCTTATGTAAGTTTGACAACGAAACTAAAACTATGGAAACTTTCGATATCGAAAATTGCACAATATTTATCAGCTTAACAAACTTTATCAGGCCATCCAATCAATTATTACACACGTATGACGTAACGTATTAGTTATCTATTACAACCACACACACATATTAGATATCTATTACACCCACACACACACATATAAAGTATCTATTACACCCACACACATATATTAGGTATCTATTACAACCACACACACATATTATGTATCTATTACACCCACACACACATATTAGGTTTTTTCTACCCACACACACACATATTAGGTATCTATTACACCCACACACATATATTAGGTATCTATTACACCCACACACACATATTAGGTATCTATTACACCCACACACATATACAAAGTATCTATTACACCCACACCCACACATTAGGTATCTATTACACACACACACATATATTAAGTATCTATTACACCCACACCCACACATTAGGTATCTATTACACCCACACACACATATAAGAACACTACCCATCCTGAACAATACCATAACTTTACACTGAAAGTAACCAGACTTAGATAATCACTTTTTGCGATCAAATTAATTTCTCACTCTCTCATTACTTTAAGTTGATTTCTTGGTTGAAACTGGAGAGTTGATAGAATAAGAAGTGTTGCTGAAGCCCGGATATTCTGGAAACACGTAATTTATAAAGATTTTTTTTCAGGCGTAAATCAGGTTATGACCGTAGTCAGAATATTTTCGTTGTGATCTAAATTCTGGCGAAATTTGCGGCTTCAGCTATTTCTGCTGGTGTACACGAGAATAGTGTAGTGATGTGTTTAGCGCAATCCTCACAAATAACACCAACTCAATCATGATCCAATCTCATGGGAATTGGAATTCCTAAGTTCTGATGTAAAATATATTACTGGAGTTTGTGTAGGATTGTTGTACAATGATATTATTGTTCTGGAATTAGTCATATGATACAGGACTGTTTGTAAACTTCAATGATTGATATTAACAGCATCTGATAATTTTCTTCTATTTTCAGACTCAATTTTCAAATAAACGGAATCATCTTCGTAGAATCAGATCAGTAATAATAATCTAAATAAATTGAAATTTAATAACACTGCTTTTAAGATATTTGACTTATACTCAGCAGTGTTTGAACTGGTCATCCCAGAAAATATCATGAATACTGAGCTAAAAGATAACTTATGCTTGAAAATAATGTGGTCTCAAATAAAAGACTCTAAATCGGATATGTACACGTATTCAACTGATCTTCTTGATTACAGTTTGTAATCTCCAGAAAATATTAAAAATCAAAACTTATGTGGATCATGCTAATTTATAAGTCACTTTTACAAAAATAATGTATAAATCAGTGTCTAATTCAGTTCAATGTCCCCTCTTTTACTGAAGGTAATTCAACATGTCAGCTGCTATTGCTGAATTCACAAAACTCTAGATGAAGTATTGATTTAGGGCGGCAAAAATAATGCTTTAAGATTCGGTTCAGTCCTGTTCAGTTAGTCTGTACTGACAAAGAAATCTAGCAAAATGGTTTTCATTTCCCATTACACGATCGCTCTTCTTTTTAAACTCCGTCATCATCCATGGCCGGATGATCATGTAGTGAAATATGTACGGAATGCACAGCGGAAACAGGAACGGCATTCCGTCACCATCATTCGACCCACGACTGTAGTCTATGATGGACTCGAACTGAGAAAACCTCCATTCTGCATGCTTGTCAGAGGTTACTTTGCTGTAGACGTCAACTATGATGGCGATCACCAGGTTCATGCACAAGAGACCCAGGATGATGGCGTAGAGCACAAGCAGGATGATCATGAACACGGTGGTTGTGGTGTCACGTGATCTTTGTAAGTTTATTCTGTCTTCTACGTCCAACCCTCCAAACATGGTCCAGACAAGTGTTATAACTGCATTGCCAAAAGATCCAAAGTAGTAAAAGTCATCCTCATCATCAACTCCGTCGATACCGTGGACACCTCTGTAGCAAGTCATCATGCCTACGATGGGAATAAGGAAGCCCGCTATGACGAACAGATAGATGAAGACCAATCCAGATACCTCGACAAATGTTCTTTTAGCTGACAATATCAAGGGACCCAAACCAGGAATATGGATTGTGTAGACCTGAGCAGATGAACTAGAGCCACCACAGCCCCAGTGCAGTAGAAATATATAGTGAAAATCAGTTCGTGTTGTACATGCTGAGCATCATGGTCGATGCTTACATACGCTCCAAACATCTGGGATTTGAAAAGAGCATAGAGTTTGAAGACCATGCCGGTCACGAGCAATATTATCAGGAAAACATCTGTCACGTTGTAAAAACTCTTAAAATACATCTTCAACTTATCCCTCATCATTTTCCCTTTCTTTGAATACGCTTGGTAACACTCCGTAAGAACCCGTGCAAAAATGCTCGCCCATAACAGATATTCTGAGGTAGGTATTTCTGGGTCATGGAGCTTCATCATGACATTTCCATCAATTCCCACTTTGAAATTAGTGTCGTTCTCAATTGTTATTTCGCCCTGAGTTAGTTTTTGAAGAAGGTCATCAACAAATTTGGGGTCGGGAGCAGTAACCATAATAACCACCAAGAGGAATGTAATCAACATACTGTAGTTCAGAAGGTCAGCTAGGTAGGAGGAAAAGGGGGAGAAGAAAACAGCTCGTCTTTTCCTTCTTCTTCCTTTATCTATGGAGAAAAATGCTGCCGGGATGTAGAATAAGTTCCAGAAAAGGAAAATAGCGGCCCTTTTTGCAACGTAAAAAGTTTGGGTAAATCGTCCACTTCGGGCCTTCGTGAAAACTATGGCTTCTGATCCCCAGAACTTTTGCCAGACAACCTTTTGGTATATTTTCGAAGCCACGAGTTCCACATTCATAGATTCAAACACATCTAGTAGCATTGTGTCATCGTCCAATCTCATAAGTTTAATAACTTCAATAGGTGTGACACAGACTGCCATCAGAGACAAAGCAAAATTTTTGGGAATCAGTTCCAACTTTTCAATGCTCCGATCATATATCGAGTTGTTATCGTTCTCAATCTTGGCATACTCAAGTAGACGACTTTGTAGTCGCAGAGCAGTCCTCATGGGGTCTCTACGTTGCATCAGAGCTTTTCTTGTCACAACCTTTTCCAGTAGAAGAATTGGGGAGTAAACATCTTGACCGCTGTAGGGCGAGCTATTAACGATTGCTTCCAGCAAACCTAAAACATACTCCAAATAGTGATCGTCTTCAGTGAACTCTGTCACGTGGCCCGAGTAAGAGTTTATCCAAGCTACAGGATCCTTCATATAATCTAGCCTCGTTCCTTCGACAGGAACACAAAACTCAACATGAGGTCGGGGGTTGAGAAGTTCTCTGATTGTTCTGTTATCATATTCTGCTCTCTCTGCAAAGTTCAATATAACGTTCATAGGCAGGTTGTTCATGGAAAAGGTTTCTTAAACTCCCTCGTTTGGGGAGATGCAATCGATCGATGTTTGAGTCAAAATCAGGAAACCGTTCCGCCTGTGCAAAGCCGGATCTAACTGCGTCGTTATGGCCGTTGACTTTACAAATCAATTGTCTTATTATCACATCTGGACTCACAAAAGCTAACAATGAAACGGAAAAGGTTGCTTGCGAAAATAATCTGACGACAACAGCTACCACTGCTTTTAAACTTAAATATCAATAATTTAGGTTTACAAATGAGCGACAAGGGTGGTACAAAATCCATTGACCAATACTGACGTGACAACACAGACAGATTTACATTGGTAGTTTCCATACTCTAATCAAGATTAACGTTTCGTATCTTGGTTTAATAACAAATTATGCAATGACTGACATGAGTCCAATTTACTTTCAGTATCAACTTACCGTAATTTAACAGCTCACAGCTAATAGTGACATGACCGCATTCACATTAAGTAATTATCATAATTGAATCGCGAAGTTAATGGCTGCTTAGGCATGGCACAGTCCCATTTTCCAAAAATATGACCACATTTGACGGAATGTCGTTTGATGAGTGTCTCAGAACCTGGAAACGGTTCTTTGAGGATCCGAATTAGGGTTAAAAAATAATCGTTTTCATGTTTTGAGACGCTCATCAAACAATTCTCCGTCAAATTTGAGTTTGATGTAATAATAGTCAGAGAAAATCTCAGTAATGGCAGCCACGGGACAATAACATTGGGATCCTGATATTTAACTATTAACACGATACCATAACTATAACTTTGATAATGAGCCGGGAGTGGTAACTTTATCGAGACAAATTCTCAGAAAGCCGAGGAGAACACCATCATTAGCTGTTACTAATGAACTTAACGAGCCTAAAAACCTGATAAAGTTGGGTTGTTAAAGATATTTAGATGGAGCAGTTTGTCTACTTCAACTCAACTTATGGTTGTTAAGTGGTCATCAAAAAGGGTTCTGAGGCACTTATAATAGTCAAACAGAGTAAATTGAATAAATAAATAGATAAATAGTATTTAGTTTTAGATGGCTGATTGTTCGTATAAGTCGGAACAGCTCATATAATTGTCGTCATTATTTTAGTCTCAAAGCGATTTGCGGCTTGAGTGGACATATGAATTATGTATGAACTTATTATGAATTTATTAATTTGGATCGAGAGTTGAAGATTTAAAATTTCGGATAACAATTATAATTTTACTGTTTCTTGGACACGAATGAGAGGAAGCATTTTAAAAAGTATTTAGAATTAGATTCAATATTATCAAAATAAAATCTACAAGAACTTTATAAACATCTAATGGTACATGTTATTATATAATATAATCTGATCTCAAAAATAAATCTTTTTAGGTCGAACAAGTATTAACACAATTAACCAAAGAATTTCATTTTAAGAAATCTAGTCTTTCGATTTGCAGGTTTTTCAGTTTGTATACTACAGAAAAACCTAATATCACTAATTTAACAACCATTATAATGCCAAATTTCATTTCGAAAGTATAGTTTTATCTAAAAAGTAGAATCAGTGCAGGAGGAATCTCCCAATTATACGATCCGGAAAATTACTTTCCCAGAAAAGGACGTTTTGTAAACGAACGATTTGATATTCTTGGTAATGAACACATCATAATATCTATCAATGCTTGATACTGTAAGAGCTGACGGATCCAATATCGCTACGAGTTATCTTAACATGGATCCGTGAATTAAACTGGCATGTACACTTTACATATAATACAATGTGGTTGAATTCCCAGATTCTAACACGAATATGAGAATTGTGGGTATGAGTAGTGAGTACAGCCAGCTGAGATTAATATAATGTGCTGAGTGAGCTTTAACGTCTTACGTTATTATAGTGTTAAAATTTTAGCTAAACGTCGGAACAAATAGTGTAAATTTGCTTATTATGTAGTTTGAGCATATTGTGTGGGTAATTAGTATTAGTATACCATCTGTAGCATGGCTCGAAGAAGTGCACGAACTTAATAATGTTGGAAAGGAAAATAATTAAATTTCCCAAATTTTGTCCACGACTATAATATATTGTTGTTATGGATATCCACTATCCAAGGATAGGAAAAGCTCATTTGGAATGTAATGCTCGAGCTCAATCATTGTCATTCGTCAATCGGTTGATCAAGTCTGCACTGGCAAAGAAATCTAGCAAATTGATTGTCTTCCACCATCTCAGAGTGATTTTTCTCTTGATACTTCTTTTCGTTCCACGGCTGGATTAGCATTGAATAAAGTATGTACGGAATACACATTGGAAAGAGGAAGGGCATTCCGTCACCCTCATTCGACCCACCACTGTAGTCAATTATACACTCAAACTGAGAAAACCGCCAGTCTGCGTATTTGTCAGCAGTTACTTTGCTGTAGACGTCAACTATGATGGCGATCACCAGGTTCATGCACAACAGACCCAGGATGATTGCGTAGAGCACAAGCAGGATGACTATAAAGACGGTGGTCAAGGTATCACGTGATCTATGTAAGTTAGATCTGTGCTCGACGTCCAATCCTCCAAACATTGTCCACACCAGTGTTACAAGCGCTTTACCGAAAGTTGCAAAGTAGTAAAAATCATTTTCATCATCAGCTCCAACTCCGTCAATACCATGGACTACTCGGTAGCAAGTCATCATGCCTACGATGGGAATAAGGAAGCCTGCTATGACGAACAGATAGATGAAGACCAATCCAGATACCTCGACAAATGTTCTTTTAGCTGACAATATCAAGGGACCCAAACCAGGAATATGGATTGTGTAGACCTGGAGCAGATGAACTAGAGCTACCACAGCCCCAGTGCAGTAGAAATAGATGGTGAATATAAGCTCGTGATGCACTAATTCAGCGAAGGAATCACGGTTAGTACTGTTGGATGCATTACGGTTCATGTCAGAAGGATCAGGGTCCAGAACAAGATGGTCAATACTGACGTATACTCCAAACATCCACGACTTCAGGAATGTGTAGAGTTTAGATATCATACTAGTTAGAAGCAATATAATGAGAAAAATGTCTGTGATATTGTAAAAACTCTTGAAGTACCTGTTCAATTTTTTCTGCAATGTTTTTCCTTTCTTAGAATAGGCTTGGTACAACTCTGATAGAACCCTTGCAAAAATGCAAGTCCATAACAGCCACTCTGAAAAGGGGATCTTTGGATTTGGAAGCCTCATCATGACACTTCCATCTGCCCCAACTTTGAAATTGGTGTCATTCTCAGCTTTTATTTCGCCCTCGATTAGTTTTTGTACGAGTTCATGAGCTACTTTGGGGTCAGGTTCAGTATACATAATTACAACCAAGAGGAATGTAATTAACATACTGTAGTTCAAGAGGTCAGCTAGGTAGGAGGAAAAGGGGGAGAAGAAAATAGCTCGTCTTTTCCTACTTATTCTGTCATCTCTTGTGAAAATGGCAGCGGGAATATAGAATATATTCCAGAAAAGGAAAATAGCAATCCTTTTAGCGACGTAAAATGTTTGGGTCAAGTTTCCACTTCGAGCCTTCTTTTTCATTATAGCTTCAGATCCCCAAAACTTCTTCCATACCACTTTCTGATATATTTTGGAGGCCACGAGCTCCACATTTTTGGATTGAAGTACATCTTGGAACATTGTGTCATCGTCTAATCTCATAAGTTTGATGACTTCAATAGGTGTGACACAGACTTCCATCAAAGACAAAGCAAACTTTTTGGGAATCAGTTCCAACTTTTCAATGCTCCGATCATATATCGAGTTGTTATCGTTCTCAATCTTGGCATACTCAAGTAGACGACTTTGTAGTCGCAGAGCAGTCCTCATGGGGTCTCTACGTTGCATCAGAGCTTTTCTTGTCACAACCTTTTCCAGCAGAAGAATTGGGGAGTAAACATCTTGACCGCTGTAGGGCGAGCTATTAACGATTGCTTCCAGCAAACCTACAACATACTCCAAATAGTGATCGTCTTCAGTGAACTCATTCACGTGGCCCGAGTAAGAGTTTATCCAAGCTACAGGATCTTTCAGATAAGACAGCCTCGTTCCTGCGGCAGGAACACAAAACTCAGCGTCTTTTGGGGGGTTGAGAAGTTCTCTGATAGTTGTGTTATCATATTCTGCTCTGTCTGCAAAGCTCAATATGTTCATATCATGGGAGGGTGACGACCAGGCTGTGTTTGAAGAGGGAGTGTATAATAATACCATTAATTTGCAACTGTAAGATATCAACATAAGCTAAATTAATTGATCAATGCACATAGCCGTGTTACAAAACATCAAACTTTTCATTACGATAATGACGCAACAAATCCTCAAGCTTATAATGGGATAAGTGCAAGAACAAAGAATATAATAGGATGGGTAATAACACTCGTCGATAATCTAATAAGTCATTTTGAAATGTTCATATCGAAATATAAGCGTGTCTTAGAAAAATGAACAGTAAATACCACTTCCAATAGAAAAATGGACATAAAACAACACGTCCAATAAGTTGCAACTGAAGCACAGCTTCATCACTTCAATAACTCTTATTATACAGAACTGCAATGGCCTATGAGCATGACTTATCGAAGACCTATAGCTATGTTTAAAACTATATTTAAAACTTCAAAAAGTTTTAAATACAGGTCTTAAGTTCTGAACTGGAACAACATCAACATAAAAAACCCGCTGTTCGTTACTCGGGTACAACTGTTCTAGACTCAACAACGTTGCTTAATTGTACTCAAATTAGTGGCTCGTTAACAGCCTTTAACTTTGACTCACTCCAGCACACCTTATCATGGAATGGAAGGAATTTGCCGTGGGAAATAATATGAACATAAGCTTTTACTCGAATATTTACAGAGGTGCTACTATTTACTACCACTATTATAACTACTACATCTATTGTGACTCAATGTGTTGACGACTTGAACGTTAATGTTTTATCAGTGAAGCGGGCAAACTGAAATTTTGAAAAAGTAATCGAATATACTAGATTGAATGTAAAGAACAAAAACCTTAAATCAGTAAGAGTGTGATATGAGGTAATTTCACGACGTAACACCTGCCCTTTGTTGATAGACATTAGACAATTTTCAATGAAATCTGCAAAAACCATTATTTGTAGGTAGCAGGTACAGTTATCGTATTGACATAGAAACAAGACGCCAGCCTGACATTAAAAAGTAAAATATGAAGAGCTCTTGATACTCTACAGAAAATAAACCAACACTCGCAAATACCATCTTCAACATGAGCTGTCCAGCTTTCACAAATTAATAATCTGCTTAATAAAAGAGAGCGGTAAGATGTCGTCACATATTATGCTGAGCGGATCTCTCAAGCCAGATTTAAAGGTTTACCTTCTGCTATTATACTCTTCTTGGATCAGAATTTACGTTTCATAATATGATATTATATCTGGTAAAGATTGCATTATGAGATTACAATGCGTATATTACGCCGTTAGTTCTAGAGCTCTTGTCTTATTTCAATTTTTAGTTAGACTCTCTCAAGATCTTTCACTAGAGAAGATTACAAGTCTAAAATCCACTAGTCCTTGACAATAAGCATTAATTAGCATTACTAGACCCAAATTATGTTTTAAATCGCTGTAAAAATGTTTATCTAGTACGAGAACAATCTGCAAGCATCAGGATAAATTTTAAAGGAACACTCAAACAGATGCATCTGTGATGAAGGAACACTCAAACAGATGCATCTGTGATTATGGACTGATCGCTATGTGGTCTAACCTCGACCCGTGACCGGCATGGTTAAAGAAGTTCCCTTCCCGTGCGGCCGTGCCTGGTGGGGTAAATGGTTTGCCAGCACGAGACGGAAATTGAACCAATAATCTTGTCTCTAACACAGGACTCTGGAGTGACTGGCTTAATTAGTGAGCAACTTGGTTTATATTATGCCCTGTTATCACTCATTTACCTACAGACACGTTTTTGGCTCCGACCAGCAAATGAGCATAAAGTAGAGTCTGATTAATTAAAACTTTTATTTGACCGCAACTAAGATAATACAATATTAGATGCATAATATAATAATAAATTGAAAGTTGAGGACGGAAATTTAAATCTGGTTCCAATGTGGCCTTAGCTTGTGCGAGATCATTACATCAGTGCCTTTCAGAATACTTTAAGACTCTTTGATGTTTACAAGCCGACATGACTATGAAGGACTATGCTAATTGTCCGGAGTATTTCCATCCGGGACATCCAGTATGTCGACTAAATTACAACTTAATTGGAAAATTGCTACTCATTGCATCTGTCATTACAATATCTGGTCTAAAATAAATCTGATGTTATACAAAAACGCTTGAATCCCTCTTTGGTCACATCAAGTTTATCCCATGTAGTCTCTGCAGTTGACAAATCATATTCCAGCAGGAGTATCAATTAAACAATGAAAACACTTTGTAGTACCGAGCTTCACAACCAATTAGGAGTATAATTCAGCTGTATCAGGCCTCCGACTCCAGTTTGTGTCCCAGATACCACCCATAACAGTTCAAACCACACGTGACAGAGAAGAAGAAAACAGGGATGATTATCATGAGGCAGAGGACTTTAACTGTGGCTCCCTCGTTTACAGGATCCACCTGGAGGACGCACAGCGGTTATCACAGCGATTAAAATATATAACTCACTGTTTACAGCAGTCACATACAGCAGTCAAATATTTATTAATCTTACAAAAGCTGAATTTATTACTTCGGCTAATGATATCTGTGAAGATTTCATTGTCAAAAGAAATGTATCCGATCGGTCCATTGTTTTCTCAATTTCATTGGCATTTTCAACATTGAGAAAGTAAAATAAATTGCATATTTATCTTACCGCTGTGTATATGACCATTGTCAAAACTCCCGTTACAAAGGCGATCCCTGAGGACATAAAACCAGTTAAGCAACGAGATAATCAACATTTAATTAAGTTTAATAATTTGATAAACATTATCAAATAAATCCAGGCTATTTTATTAATTGCAAATATCCAATTATGCCATCACAAGATTTCAATATGGTAACACTGGTCAGTGACAATAAAAACATCGCAGTCTATTATCCATCATGAAAATAGCAACACCTGAAAATTAAAAGGACCAACCTAAAAATATAAAAAGTAAAATGACAGAGTGAGGTCCTGGAAGATCCATGTAGTCTTCGCAAGTGGTTTTCTCCTGTTCCCTCTGGAAACGAACGATGGTAGGTTTAGCTGTGTCTGATTGTATTTGCATCTCCTTCGAAACTTCACTCACCTGGTAAGATTGTTAAGATCAGTGTTTAGAAACACCTCTCAATATTCTTTCAAGAAAAGTTCTTATTTTTTCTGAATAGACTCAGCGATGTAATCAAATTACAGCTATCAAGATTCACATTAAAAATGTGACAAAATATAAATATGTAAATACAGCAAATATGAACATAAAACTGATAAGGTGTGTCAAATATGACTCAGCTGTAAAATGGCAAAAAATAACAGTTTTATGTGAACATATTTGCTCCGGTTTCGTTAAACTATTTTGCGGTTATATTATTATACGCATACTTTGTTTGAAATAAAATCATAAAATGAGTCTTAATAACACTAAACGACTTAATCACATCTAAATATTATATTCTTTGACTATCTAGAAAACATCTCTCCACATAATAATAATAACCCTTGAACTAAACGATCAGGTTATTGCAAATAGTAAAAATGGTTGCTACGTCTTCAAGCTTCACTCACGTTATCCTCTGGGATGACTACAGTATGTGAGGGGAACTGCATCTCTATTTCAGATTGCTGACGCTCGTGCACGGAGGAAGGGTCGTTATAAAGGTTTGTTTCTTGTGATGAACCGTTTGATGGTCGCGTTTGAACCCTCACCTGAATGAAATCCCATATAACAATTTTACACAATCACACCAGGATCATTACTAACACGTCATATTACACAACGTTAACATGCAGCAGTCGTTAACAACAAACTATCATATAACTTCTATCTATCTGTCTATAATGCTATTGCTATGTTTCAAGAACTACCCTCTAGTTATACAACAGTTTAGCCTCCTAACCTGTGTGGGTGTGTCAATGTATCTCTCTTCGCTACTCATGTTGAGATACACCATAGAAGTGGCAGTGTCTCCATTGTGGTTGGCGTGCGGTTCCTCCGATCCCGAACCTGAACCTGATCTGGTGTTAGTTCTGGGTCTTCTCCCTGTCATTCTGGGTCTGTCTGGGGGTTGCTGTCTTGATGCACTCGGATGAACATGCAACTCATTACCACCTGAAGTGATCGACTCTAGTAAATTTGGGGAATGGAATAACACGATCTAACCTTACATTTTATTCAATGCTTTTTATGGACTTGTGAATAAAACATGGATTTGCAATTTCAAAATACAGGCTGAGAACAACGATCACACTTTTTTGAACTAATTTTATCGAAACTGCTTCATAAACTCATTAATTATATGTGATACAAGAGGAAGTCCGCTGTAATCATGTGATTTAGGCCCCTTTCTTTGGAGAGAAAATGATACAATTTGAGATCATTCTGTCCCCTGAGTCAATAAGAGAATAGTTTCTAATAGTTTTGTTCGACTAGAATGTAAAATGCAAGTTTACAGCAATATGTCCACGTGAAGCTCACAAACATCTGATATAAACAAAACATAAAGCACAGTCAAAACACAACAAACAATTGTTACTTATGCCATAGAACTGATCTTCGATAGGCATTGTTGAGCCTTTCATCTGTATAGTAAAAAAATTTCAATACCGACTAATTCAGAAGAAATCAAATTAAGAAAATCAAATTAAGAAATCATATATCTCTCAACAGAACCTATTTTCAACTTATGTTAGATTAATTAGTTGCAACAAACCTTCAGCTTGGGCCGCTGTTGTATTCTTGAAAACGTTTGATATAATAAGGATATCTTTCTCTTCAAGCTTGTTCACGATATGAGATGCATCATCTACATTTTGAGCCATAAAATCAGCAGGAGTCCATGAAATTCTTCCCTGAACAATATCTAGGAAGTGAGTGAGATGAACTTGAGCACAAGGCAAATTATCATTTAACTGAATATAATGGAAACAATACGAGGTTATAATTGGGTACACTGACATCACAGCACTAACCAGGTCAGGGGAAGGGAGCCGAAGAAAAAGGAGGAAGTACTGAGAAACATAAATGATTTAAAAAGGGAAAATTAAACTAGAGAAATGGGGCAATGGGAGAGATAAAACAGGGGGGGGTTTGAGCTGGACAGATAGGAGGGCTGGTCGTTGAGAAAAGGAAAAAAAATTCTATACAGTTACATAATTGAAACAATTATGGCCCCTTATTGTGGCCCCAGAGTATGTGTTTTTGTTGGGGTGTTGAGAATCCTCAACTAAACTAAAGATAATGACGTCCAGAAGATGAGAAGAAAAGGTATGCTAGACATGAAAATAATAATAATAATTATAATAATTCTATACAGTTACATAATTGAAACAATTATGGCCCCTTATTGTGGGCAGAATATGTGTCTTTGTTGAAGTGTCCTGATATAAACTTATCTGATTGACTGCATTAAAATAATTTAAGGAGAGTTCTCTTAAAACTTTAAGACAATAGGAATAAATACTAGGACCTAATAAAATCAAAACAAAATGCAGCCACCTAATTTGTTTTTCTCTTCTCTACGATGACTAGAGGAACCATCTTTGGCGAGTATTAGGGACTTAGACCATTACAAATACCGTGCTGTAAATTTGCAAGGCATGTGGACTAAGTGAGTCGAGAGTACTCGACTTGAAAGTGGGTGTTGAGAATCCTCGACTAAACTAAAGTGAGCAGTAGAGGCTGAAGGAGAAGAAATGTCACAAGGAGATGGTAGAGAGAGATGGGTAGAGAAAAATGGGAGAGGAGATGGGTAGAGAGAGATCAGAGATGGGTGGAGTGAGTAGAAGAGGCTGACGGAGAAGAAATGTCACAAAGAGATGGGTAGAGCGAGCACTGTAATAATCATCTTTATGATACCCTATGATAGTTCACCAATGGCAAATTGTGCTAGAGAGCAGAAGGCAGTGATGCTGTTATCACTATCATCTCTTAAGATAGACCAGCATGGTTGGTCACTAGAGGAATGCTCCTGCAGGGTTTTCCTGTATGAACAGCTACACAGTGGACAAGAGAAGATTCTGTGATAATTTTTGTCCAATACCTGACAATTTAGACACTGAGGGTCACAGTTGCTGGCCAGTGGCCACCCTTGCCTTCATTGCATACTTTACCGGTAGAGTCTAAATTGAATAGTTTGAGATTCCCATTACATTTTATATTTATGCATGTGCCCGGCCCAGGGGGATGAATTTCTTATTACCATTGATATTATATATATTTTTTGAGTAAACATTGGCTTGTACCACGGGCCAGTCCCCAACAAAAAAAATTGACATGAAAAAGCACAGCAGGAGCAGTGGCGTAACGTTGCCTGTTGGCGCCCCCCTGCCGAAAAGGCGCCCCCCTGTTGGCGCCCCCTCCCCTTTTGGTGCCCCTCCCTAAAATTGAACAAATTAGGTGATTTTAGAGGATAAACCGGTAAAAATTTCTAAAAAAGTGTGTATCTAGAGCAAAACGCGCAGTTT
Organism: Bolinopsis microptera; assembly: GCF_026151205.1. Taxonomy (NCBI): domain Eukaryota; kingdom Metazoa; phylum Ctenophora; class Tentaculata; order Lobata; family Bolinopsidae; genus Bolinopsis; species Bolinopsis microptera. The sequence goes on along the minus strand of NC_087073.1, from coordinate 7,465,642 downwards.
TGCTAGTACTTTAGTTAAGTTTTCGAAATTGTCCCACATTCAAACGACGATTTGGCGCCCCCCTAAGACAGCGCCCCCCTGCACAGCGGGGTCAGCGGGGCCCTTCGTTACGCCACTGAGCAGGAGGAAGGGATTCTGGGCCAGAAAGCATAGATTTAGTTGGAGAAATTGGAGAGTGAAAATAGGAAATAAACAAAATTTAAAGCTCCAGCTCAGTGTTGAACTGAAAAGGAAAGCCCAAAAATTGAGATCAAAATTAGGAATCAGGGGATCGGACAAAAAGGCAGAAAACCCCAAGACTATAACAGGTGACCAAGCTCGGCTTGACGTATCTGCTAGAGGAGTTTGGACTCCATTTGATAAGACCTTTCTTGACATAAGGGTGTCACACCCCAACTGCTTATCAAACAGGACCAAAACTCTTCAAGAAGTATACGAAGCAAGGGTCGAATGAGTCCTCGGCCTCGGCCTCGGTTTTACCGAGGAATGGCGATTTTTCCTCGGCCTCGGCCTCGGTCAGGAGGACAATTCCTCGGTTCGCCTCCGCCTTGGTCAAAAATAGATTCGAAATTCCTCGGCCTCGGCGAAATTTGACGATTTGACCGAGGATTTGACCGAGGATTTTTGTTGAAATTTTGGGAATTTTTCTACAGACTTACAGAGGTTAATGTAAACGAATTTGTAAAATTTCACTGAGAACGAAAAGGAGAAGAAGGATGAGTACTTGGAGAGAGTGTTGAACGTAGAGAAGGCCACTTTCACCCCAGCCGTATTTCTCAAAACTGGAGGCATGTCCAAAGAATGTAAGTGGTTTCTAAATAGAGTGGCAGACCTCATCGCCAGGAAAAGAAAAGAGAGGTATTGCGATTTGGTAAGACATGTAAGGACAAGAATAAGATTCGCTATGTTAAGAACCACACTCATAGCTCTACGAGGGCACAGAGGAAAAAAATGGACAGCAAATATGAGACACCACTATCAGAAGTCCCTTATAACCTCATGCCTGCCCCTATGATGGAGTAGATGTGTATATATCTGATTGTTGATATTTCATATTATATAATATTGGTAGCAGTGGACAATTTCCGTTACACGTTACCTCTGTATTGTGCTCTGCCAATTTGCAATTGCAACACTTGAATTACTTTATTGTATATTATATACTGTTTGACAAAAGGCAGAAAAAGAAATGTACTAAAAAAACAGTTTTTTTTAAGTTTTTTAAAAGAAAAACAATTGTCAATGTATTTTATTTTAATTACATGTAAATGTAAATAATCTAAAAAACAAATATTGGACATCATAGTATTCGGATCACCTCCACTCATCAGCTTTATTATGTTGTTTCTGATATGCAAAATACATATATACACAGAACAAAATTAGAAAGATTTAGGACCAGATTTATTATATATGTTATTTGATTGATGATGTCAATCCTTCGCATCTCGCCGATCTGTGGTTGCGAGAAGCGTTATTGGATGCGCGCGCGACCCAGTAGTGCATCGCGCTACAAATATGTTATATATTAAATGGAAGTTTTTGAGAAAATTGTGATGGTTTTATATTGGAGGACTTCGCCGCTTCGACGCGCCGCGCAAACTAGCATTCTTGCTTCGCATCGTCGATCGTTGCTTTGCTTTGCAGAGCAACGATTTCGATCATCGATGGGTTGACACCGTCAATCAAGGTTTTATAGTACACTACAATGTAGTTGTATTGACAGGGAATGCTGGGTAGACCTCCAATCATGGCTTCCCGATCGTTCAGCTGAGTTAGGAAAAGGCAATTTTGCACGGATACGATGTGTAATATTAAATAGATTCAACAGAATTCGTAAATCACGGCCCTAATATAGACTAGACGACACTGTAATGTAAAACCAAACCTTTTAGTAAAGTTAATGGAACAAAATTAAAAAGATGTTTGTTTGGGGACCAGTTTTTGGCATTTGGATTTATTTCACTTCGTTGTAGCGCGATGCGTTACTAAATTACTGTGCCGCGCCGCGCATTCAATGAGGCTTCTCACAGCTAGATCGGCAAAATGCGCAATTGTGCCGCGCCGAGCTGCGATGAATTGACATCGTCAATTAACTCACTTTGGAGTTATATAATATAGCGTGCGTCTTTTTAAATTACCTTTATCTTTGTGGTCGGTCATTGGTCAATGGAAAATGGTACTTTTTTATATTTTTCTGAAAATTTTTCCTGCGCGGCGCAAATTGCGTTTGCCGTTTGATCGCCGTTGCAGAAAGATTTCCCGAGCGAGCGCCGCGCCATGCAGGACGTTACAATTTATAGTGCTGGAGTTTAGCAACCCCACTATTCATTAAGATACTATACTAAACTAGTTTATCTCTGTGTATATTTTAAATGTTGCAATGTTGAATGTTATACTGGTTAGGTGGGCTGCTAAGTGCTGCGCTCTTCGCGTAAAATAATGTTTCATGTCGCTACATACAAAATCGTATAACCATATTATATGTGCGTAGTGGAGAATTCTTTTAAAAAACCCAACCCTATGTCCCTATGTATGCGGCGTGCTACAATTTCCTCTCACTCAGATCAGTTTGCAGTTATGATTATTTTTAATTTGTAATCTGATCAGTGATCATCAATTTATTTTTCATGTCATGCATCTAATCATTAAAAAGAGCATTGGAATAAGTGTGGACGGTTGCCCGACCCCATCAACAGTCCAGTTTTTATTTATATTTTTAAACAAGTTACGATTTGTACTCCAATTTGAGATTACCAAGCCATTTAATTGGGACTGAAATCAATTCTATCTACAATCATAACAAATTGTGCATTGTAGGTTTATAACTTTGAGTTTGTCTAACCATGCTTTATCATATACCATCTGAATAGTATGATTGGGTGTATAGTAGTGCATGATAAGCCTCTGTAAAGTGGGTAAATTTCAGACCTCTAGTTAAGTTGAAAAGGGTGTGAAAGTCTTGTGAAGATTTTAAAATATTATCTAATATCTTTCTGGCTAATTTAAAATATTTTATGATTTCGGCTTGTACTTGCTCCAAAGGCCAAAACCTTTTGATGCTGAACCTGTAAAACCACATTATTTGATTCCAGCATGCCACAAAATAAGTGCTGATCTGACTAACAAATTGATGAAATCAATCAATTGACTAGGTCCTGCTGTGGTGGTGGTGGTGATGGGCTAGGCGTCTAAGGGTCCCTCAAGCAAGGTCTTCTTAGCAAACGCCAGGATTTCTATCGGGTTGGTGGTTAGTATGTCCAAGTTTAAGTCAGATTTTCCGAAGATTTCTTCTCTCGTCCTGATCGTTGCAGGGCACCGAATCCAGTGTGGTACCGTTTCTTCTTCTTCTCCGCAACGGGGACAAGTTGCACTCTTTGTAAAGTCGATCCTATTTTTGTAGTGGGACAGGTGAAGGCAATGGCCTGCTCTGAGTTGTGCTAGCAGCGCTCCGTCTTTCCTGCTCTCTATTTTACTGTCCGCTCTTTTTCTGTTGTATCCCTTGTAAGTCTGGGAGACCAGGTGGTGTTGGGGGTCGCTATCCTTGATGTGAGCCTTTGCTACTGCTCTGGCAACTCCGTATGAGATTGTAGACTGTCCTTGGCCCAGGTCCGGGAGTTGTGCTGCTTCCTTTGCTGCTTTGTCAGCGTATTCGTTCCCAGGAATGTTGGAGTGGCCGGGAATCCAGTGCAGGTACGTTGTCCCATGGAGTGATTCCAGAGTTTTCCTGATATCCTGAGTGTCTGGGTTCAGGCTATCGATGCTAGTCAGTAATGCCTGGCTATCAGAGCATATGATGGTGTCATCATACTTCTGGTTCTCTGTCATCCATTTCAGGGCTTCCGTAAGTGCAGTTTTCTCCTCACCATAGGAGCAGGTGAACTTATTTCCCTTCTTTTTGATGGTCTCCAGTATAACGGGGTTAGCTGCTGACCCTGTGGTCCTGCTGTGCATCTGCTGGATCACATCACCGTCATGCAACGCCTGATATTTTATAAATGAATGAGAGCTCTGCAACGTTTGGAGTCGATTCTGTTTCAGATTCTGTTTTAGATTCTGTTTCAGATTCTGAATAGAATGCATTAAATTTAAGTGGACATGTGATCAGCAGCAGCTCTAAAATCCCTTGATAAGCTCTTAAATTCTTGGAGAATCATATCACATAGGTTAAAGCTGGGGTAATTAATATCAAAGGTCACTACATAATATCAGTTAGCTTTCTCGGCTGCTTGTCTTAAATGTACTTGAAAGTTTCTTTCAAAGTCTGTCCAAAAATTGTATGGGTCCAGTTTGGTATTCCTTCTTTTTCTGCTTGGCTAAATTAGTATTTTTGTTGTTGATAAATCTAGCTCTAGTTTCATTTCGATTCATTGCGAGTTGGGTGTTGCAACGTCATTGACAAGAAAACATGGGCTAAGTTTAAGAAAATGAATTTAACTTAGTGCTTTGTGTGAGTTCATTACTTATTTGACATAGTTTGTTGCTTGCCTTTTCACAGTTCAAACATATTTTTGTGACATAAAATCATAACATCATTGTGTTGACCCATATAATTTACACTGCATAGAGAAAAGATAGTTTATATTTGGATTTTTTGTGGTTGACTTGGATCTCTAATTACTTTAAAATGTATGCATAATCATTTTATCTAAAAGCTGTTCACAACATTTAAATTTTTTTAATGGAGCAGCAAACAAATAAGTGGGGGAGTAAAATGTCGTGTTAACAAATGGCTCAGGCAGGATTCCTTCTGCTTTGATTTCTTGTTCCTTTATTTCCAAACAACATACCTTGGTGAATGCTTAAGCTTACTAATGTCTGAGTGGATGGGCATCTTCATGGAAAAAGTAGGGCAGATTGTTTTCCGGGTGGGGGGGGGGGGGGGGGGGGGGTGTTTCCTTATCAGGTTATGAACAAAAGAGAAACAATTTTTTAGAGAAACAAAAACAAAACAAAAATTCAAAAAATTTCTTGTAGCTCGGATTATCAAGACGTATTGCATTTAAGGGCTCATGATCGTGTGTTGACAAACACCTTTGAATCTCTTCAATACTTGTTTCTTTTAGAATTTAGATCATCATACTTCATCATATATTTGACATTCGCATCTGAAATCTTGGAATTCCAATTGATTTTTTCCTCATGACAATTATGCACCCAAAATAATATATCATCACTATATTTAATTGTATCCATAATGTTATTCGTTCAAACAAAAGTAAATGTGTCTCTTGAAAATAGGGAATGTTTGCTAAGTTTACTATCATCTTATTTCCAATTCTAATGTTGGAATTCCAGAACTGTTATTTCCTCATGAAACTGTGCACCTGAAACGATATGGAATCGCCAACATTATTGTCACCATAATTCTATCATTATAACAGGAACATTAATCAGCTATTTGATATAGGAGATGTTTGCCATTTGGGTACTCCTGATATACCTACACTTTGCAAGGAGCTGTCCGTCTGAGTGCGAGTGTGAGACTGATTTCGACTACGAAGATGGGGTCTTGGTTAATTGCGAGAACCTCGGTTTGGACACTATCCCTTTTGATATGCCATCCCATGTGTCTACTCTGTAAGTTTTTTCGGATGATATTAAACTTGCTGACTTTTTTGTTGTTGCTATCGTTTCTATTTATGTCCTCAGATTCAGAATATTTATCTGTTAATCTTAGTCTATCAGTTGACTGACTATGATAAATGATACCTCACTGTTAAAATGTTGTTAAGCCCATGCTGTCTCCACTGAGCCGTGTTACAATTTAGTCCAAACTTCCTCAAGCCATACTAAGCAGCATATAGTATAGTAGCCGGTAATTCGTCTAACTACTATTCAGTACACTGTTGACCGTTTTGAAAAATGTAATAACATTACATGTTCAAAATACAGACCGAGACGATTGTTAACAATTAGTCACCTCAGTCCGCACAGAACTAGTGGCCAAACATGGCATTGATTCTTCGTCCATTATAATAATTTTCTCTTCTCTGCACAATGGATACAATGTAATTCGATAATGTCAGTAATGCAACAATTACTGGCCGATAACTCTGATACCTCATGTTTAACCAACTGTAACAGTGGGTTTCATAGTAAGTTATCCATCTAACTGCACATTGTGAATCATGGTGACAACTTCTTTTCGTTGACAGCCTCAATACTGTTAAAATCAGTATTGAAAACTAAATTTTACAACAATTGTCTCCTCTGCACAATTGATACAATGTAGTTCATAAGTTGGTCCTATAGCCTTATAGCAAGTAGAATATATCGCTACATATTCTGAATTATGATGCTATCTTTGTCTTTGACAGCCTCAGCTATTGAAATACTGTGTTAAAACCTAAATTTTCATCATCCAACGTACATTGTCAAGCAATCTTTAAGTTCTAATTAAATTGAGAAGTAGGCGCAAATATATCTATCTAATCACTTGAATTGATAATTAATAAAGTCTTAAAAAGTGGCGTGCCAAGTAGTGAGTGGTGAAGTAGCAAGCAAGTAGAATCAACCATCGATTAGCGCTTGTTCAATAAATGAGCTTCTAGGACCAGGACATTGTTGTCCGATGACTGCATCTTGTCGTGTCCAATCATCTCATTACGAGGATTGTCAGTCGTTCCGTCACAGTCCCGAGCCAGGTCTAAATTACCCAGATCTACTGACAGTTCTTACGTGAGGAGTCTGTTATTGATAAACCTGATTAGAGAGATCCCCAGGGAGGGAGAGAGAGAGTTTGTTGGGTGGTTGTTGACATGATCAACACTAGCTGGACACTAGTTCTTATCTGAACTAGTGTCCACCTTTGTGACATGCTAAACACAGTGGTCAGTGGCTACCATCCACGCAGGGTAATGAAATTGGTTTCTGTGGATCTGCTCGTATCAGCGGATCTATGTTTGATTGATATCGGTGCGGGTACTGCATACTACATAGCCATGTATATATTGGATACAATGCACCATATCACCCAGTTTTAGCACCTGACATCACACAGAGAAACCAGGGAGAGTCATCTTCTTCAGAAAACCTGTATCTTCTTCAGAAAGCTTAAGTAGCAACTAGCATATTTCTAAACGTAAGAGATCGTGACCCAGTGAACAGATTGGTCATTAATTCACCCCAAAGAAGGGTTAACAGGTAATAGCTGGGTTAGTACTGACACAGACAAAAGAGAGCTCATTAGCTGAACCCCCTCCAGTCCCTCAATATCTACCAAAGTTCACACTTGATATGTGCAATATTAATGTGCTGATTGTCGGCTACTAATTTGATTGCTGCCTTTCTTCGCAGTATTTTGTTGAATTGCTACTACAGTGGGTATGCCACCGACATATTCTCTGATTATAGACCGCACTGCTAGCTTATCTTGCTTGATGAGAGTCTCAGGATTGATCATTATATATATATGCTGTGTCGTAGACAAAAAATATGGGCTTGCTAAGTCTAGCATTATTCAAATACTTTAGCGCATGGTCGTCTATTCGGGTTGAGCCAGTTGAATATATGTAGTCCAACGAAAGTCTATAATAAGACTTAACTACTCTTCAATTTAACTAAACTATCTTAAGCTATAGACAACTAATCGCCACAGTTTACTGTAATAGAAAATGTTTCATTTTAATGTGCTCACCTTGTGTACTGTGCGAGGAATGTTATTTGGTTATTTGAAGAATGATAATAGTTGGCGGGAGGTCTAGGAGGAGGATGTGGTGAAATACCGGCTAAGTGAGATAATGTACTGGTACAGTATGTGTCGGGTGATGGGTACTGACACTTCACTCCCCATTTCTCTAATTAGTCCCGACAAATCTATTTTAATTGACAAAGCAGCTGTGTAACCCATGACTTTATCCGTATCGTCAGGTTCTTGCGCTGCTTCCCAAATATCAAGTTCTTTGAAGTTTGGACAGCACAATTAGGCGACAAAACACCACCTTTTCCCAAATGAAATCAGTAGTTGTAGATAAACTCTTAATAATTGTAAATGAGTTTGAGGTTTTTTGACAGACCATACGACAGATTGATCGAATTCTTTGGAATTATAAAAACCAAATTTCCCCCAAAACCGTATGATCTGTTGTAATATGACTTAACACCGGGAGACTAGTAGACTCAAAGATGATTATTTTCAAAATTATAATTAAATGACTGTAACTGCGCTAAGTCCTCCGCAATACGTGTCATAAGTCAATTAACTCAATTCCTGTTTTTTGACCTCATGGAAAAAATAGCCCGAAAAGTTGGCGCTAATTCAACTATTCTTTTCCGTAGAGCCTTCAGGGTATTCAAGCACTCGTCTGCAATGTAAAGCAAATTTTCGGCAATTGCCGGAATTGCAATAACTGTGGTTAGGTCAATAAAGATACTAGCTAGAAAAATCTGAGAAGGATTGTAATGTAAGAGGGATTGCTGATAAATCAGTTCCAATAGACTCATTAGTCCAAACGTTTATCCTAACGACTCGTCCAAATAACTCCCAAATAACTCCCATTTGATAGTCTACTAAATTCACTATAGTATCATGATTCATGATATGGTATAGGCTCGTAATTATGGGACGTTTCCAGCTCCCAGACCCAGCCTGATCACATGCTGTTGTCGGGAAGACTCAGCCTGATACCCAGCCTGCTTTAGTGAGAGAAACCCAGCCTGGTTTTAGGCAGCAGTCTGAGAGTCCTGGAGCAGCGTACCACACTGTTAATACCATTCTCCGCCTGGTTTTAGGCAGCAGTCAGAGAGTCCTGGAGCAGCGTACCACAATGTTAATACCATTCTCCGCCTGGTTTTAGGCAGCAGTCAGAGAGTCCTGGAGCAGCGTACCACACTGTTAATACCATTCTCCACCTGGTTTTAGGCAGCGGTCAGAGAGTCCTGGAGCAGCGTACCACACTGTTACTACCATTCTCCGCCTGGTTTTAGGCAGCAGTCAGAGAGTCCTGGAGCAGCGTACCACACTGTTACTACCATTCTCCGCCTGGTTTTAGGCAGCAGTCAGAGAGTCCTGGAGCAGCGTACCACACTGTTACTACCATTCTCCGCCTGGTTTTAGGCAGCAGTCAGAGAGTCCTGGAGCAGCGTACCACACTGTTAATACCATTCTCCGCCTGGTTTTAGGCAGCAGTCAGAGAGTCCTGGAGCAGCGTACCACACTGTTAATACCATTCTCCGCCTGGTTTTAGGCAGCGGTCAGAGCGTCCTGGAGCAGCGTACCACACTGTTAATACCATTCTCCGCCTGGTTTTAGGCAGCAGTCAGAGAGTCCTGGAGCAGCGTACCACACTGTTAATACCATTCTCCGCCTGGTTTTAGGCAGCGGTCAGAGAGTCCTGGAGCAGCGTACCACACTGTTACTACCATTCTCCGCCTGGTTTTAGGCAGCAGTCAGAGAGTCCTGGAGCAGCGTACCACACTGTTACTACCATTCTCCGCCTGGTTTTAGGCAGCAGTCTGAGAGTCCTGGAGCAGTGTACCACACTGTTAATACCATTCTCCGCCTGGTTTTAGGCAGCAGTCTGAGAGTCCTGGAGCAGTGTACCACACTGTTAATACCATTCTCCGTCTCTCTGTGAGCGTATATATTATGTTATATATAATGTTTAGTTTTGAGGAGGTCATTGTTGATCAAGTAATCAACTGAGTGGTACAGCGTCAGGTCGGGACCGTGTCACGTGATATTTCTAACCCACTTCATTGGTCTAGCGCAGTTTATGTAAAATATTCATTTATATGCAGGATTTTAAACTGTTTATGAATCCAAGGGTCGGGACGGTTGGACCAATCTATCTGAGATTGGATTTGCTTGAGAATGAACGGTAATGTCGGGACTATACATGACCTAACTCAGAAAGGCACGCAGCTTCAGTCTCATAATATGTGGTTCTGAGACACGGATTAAAATGTAATGTAAGATTAGGGGTCCCAGACTAAATCCAGCTGCTACATTTAGGGGGCGAGACTAAAGAAAGATACAATGTCCAGACTCCAGGGTCCTGGCATGAAGTTGGGTGGTAGGAACTGGTTCCTGGCTCAGCTTTACTCTATTCAAGGAGATAAGAATTGCTGAGCGGTGATTTTATCTGAAACCATAAAAATGAAACATATTTTCCAAAATATTCGCAGATAAATTTGGGGCATTTTCACAACACCTTTACTTTCTAATTATCTTGTCTTTGCAGTATTTCTAGATATTTAGTGTCATTTCAGCTCTTAGATTAGTTTAGACAAGATTGCACCATTGCACCCCTGATTAGTGGTTAGGATTGTTGTGTGACAATACCTGATAATTCCTGATAATGCCTGATAAGTCTCTCGTTATTACCTTATTATTGCTATCAGTTGCAGTAAATCTGGTAACGCTCCCAATTTGCTCCTACTCCTAGCTAGTCCAAACCTTCAGGACCTAACAGCTCAAACATACTGCAGTGTTTCCTGGAATGCGACTTATTCGTATTTCGTAGATCATGTTTTACTAGAATAAGAATTCTGCCAAACTGTCTACCCCGTAACTTTCAAGCGAGATTGTATCAAGGTTGCACGAAAAATTTAAGATTGGCCGACTTAATTTTCCCACTGATTAGATACCTCATTATGATTAGAGGATTAGCATCCCAACAAATCATCACTAGATTCAAGCCGGGAAGTTTATCCAAGTTAGTTTCAATCTTGAATAATCTTGCATGAGAGGAGAATGGCCCTTGTAGCTAGTCACTGAAACACATTTATAATTATCACCTGACAAACTAATGATCCGCTACCTTCCTCTCCTCCCTCTCTCCTCCACCATAGTTCCTAGTACGATTGTAGCGCTGCTATTTCTAGCTAATGCTAGTGTTCATTAACGGTAATTGGTCCACAACGCCGCTACATACAAATACAGTACACACTGACCGTTCTAACGGCCTCACTGTATACATTACCCCATTACTGTGCTATAAGCACCGCTAGACGCTCTATTAATCTCACCTCCAGCTAAACATAGCGCTTCAAAGCGCCCACGTGCAACAAGCTGAGCCGAGCGCACATTAATTTTTCATTAACTTCTAGAACCTGAAGAAACATCCAATAAATTGTTGTCATAAGTTTAGTACTTCAATAAAAGAATGACTGGATGAAGGAAGTATGTTAGGCATGAGAGGAATGTAGCTTTGCTGACTGATTATTTGTTTTAGCCTCCTCAAAGCAGATAAATGTAGCCAATTTAGGTAAGATCATTAACTTGCGGTATGCCGACCATATTTCCTCAACAAATTACTCTGAACATTCTCTAATTTTAGTTTGAAATCTCTGCGACAATGTTCGTGGTCCATGGTAAATGTGGTTACATCAATATGAGCGAATATATATGTCTTGCAAGGAACGATTAAGGAACGATTAAAAATATAATAATTTATTTATTACCTAATTACTTTATATTACAACGTTTAAGATGAACAAGGTTTAATATTAATACTAATAACCGTCCTATATTAATAATGGAATACAATTTGCAAAAATCAATAAATGAAATATAATAATTTAATATAAGCAAGCAGCAGAAGTTAAACCTAGCGAACAGTATTATATCAACTGTTTGTGAAGCAGAAATGGACCCCACTATTTACGCAACAATAAAGCACAGAAGCCAAACTCGGACTCAATTGCGGAACCAGAAAAACAGAATTCCGGAGATATGCACCTAACTTGAATGTATTTACTATTTAAGTATTTAAGTACAGAATTCCCAATTTAATTGCGCGACCATTTCATGTTCGGAACATTGTTTATTGAAATGGTCTGGTATTTAAAGTCTTACTGCACCTTGTTCATTTAAATGATGATATGATATGGTTAACATACAAAAGGGTCGAGGGGAAAGCGTCTTTAATCCGTCAGATCAGACAAACACAAAGTGTGTTATGGTGATCAATGTGCCACCCGGTACAAACTTAAACATTGCATCAGCTATGACTTCCAATCATGGAAATCATTTTATCCATTTTGTGTGGACAAATAGCGGAATGTTTCTTATGTAGGCTACAAAATTACAAATACTGCAGGTCACCCAATTTTGGAATTTGTCAAAATGTTACACTCCAATTCAAATTTCAAAGACAGGAGCTCAAAGACGCAATATTTTTAACATAACAATTTGTAACATATTACAACTAATTACAACACTACAAATCTATTACATTTATTGAAAATTATGTAATGTAACGTGATGGAAATATTTTAACGGGCATATCCTGTCCAAACCCAGGATGCACTACATGAAGAATTCGTTGTAACTTTGTTTGAAAAGCATTAATATTTGATCTTCTGTATTCCTTCAGCATATATTCGCTACTTAACATTCAACCAACAGTGTGGATTTGTTTAAATGTTTTGTAGCTCAGTATTCACTATTCATGACATTTCGTTTTCAGGTACCTAAGTTACAATCGACTGCGGAGTATGGAGGGTCTGCAGTATTATAACAACCTCAGAGCTTTGTGAGTACATACCCCTTATTTCACTTTCACTTTCACTTTTACTTTCAATTATGAATTCACTTATATAGTGTTCTTGATTATTCCTTTCTCTTTCTTTACACCCGTGCTCTGTCTCTCATAGTCTAAACCATCACAATCTCCATTTTAATGATATAATATTTCATCAGTCAACTAAAATATATCGAATCAAATACATCATATATTATGCATTTTATGATTCGTCACAATAGGGTATTATCTCGAGCACTCGGGTAGCTAAATTAGTCAACAATCACCTACTCACCCCAACCATCACCAGCAACCCTCCATTCTCTAACACAATCTCCCCAATACTGAGCTCCATATTGGAGAGTGTACAGAATGAGTAGTGTCATGCACTATGCAGCACCCTCACATACTACTGTTAGTGCCTCCCCCTAATCAGCCCCCAATACTACCTGGCCCTCTTTACTCAGCCCCCTCCTATAATAGCTGCTAGTAAAGCAGCCCTGTATCGTGTCAAAGCTGTCCCGTATCCCGTCATTAGACAATCAACAAACTTATCGTATTTCCTTATAATTGGAGGAGATAAGTGAGGGTCGGTACTTGTTGTAGTTTTATAACTGTATTATAAGAGTGACGTGGGAAGCACGCGTGAAGCACGTGGCAGGGCATGTGAAGCACGGGTCCTCAATTACTGAGGGTCAATTATTAGAGGACATGCAGAGCATGCTCTCTTATCCATACAATTCCTATTTATAAGTTAACAAGTTAAGCTTCAGACAATTGATGTGAGCGTTCAGGATCATCTTTTAGTCATCTCTCTGGAATTATTCAACCGCGACCATTCAATTCATTTTGCTTGGGTTATAATATATATAATGGTGATAAGATGTGATTGGCCCGATTGTTAAAAGGAGGGAACGTCATAACACGTGGTTATAACGGTAGTGAACGAGTATAATCGGTGTTTTAGAACTCCAGAGAAAGAGACAATAGTTACACAGAGATATAGCGAGGGATTTGTATATTCCAGGTTGGAATTTCTGAGGAGAAGGGGATTTATTGGTGCTGCATACTCTGGACATTACACAATCAGGATAACTAGAGATATTGCAATAGTACTGTATACATCAGGAGATAACTGGATATATTGTAATAGCTAGCTGCACTGTATAAATCAGGAGATGCAGGAGTGTCTTGAGAGAAATCCTGATTTCTTACGAGTTTAGGGCGTTCATATTTAGATTGAAATGCTGATTGTTAAATTCTAACGCTAAATAAAACTAAATTACTGACTAAAGTTGAGCTAATTTACAGACTAAATCAGATTCTTCCTCTTCAGGTATGTACTAAACTTAAATTTTTATTCAAAGTCAGTATGTTCTATCAAAGACTCCCGTACGGAATAACTTGATGAAAAGCAGGTTTAAGTAAGACTGCTAATCATCCTTTAAATGGAGGAGTATTTGTTGACAAGCTGCATATCTTCAAAGCAAGCACTTAAGGAACATAGCCTGGCACCCATACGGTGATAATCACCCTCAGATCTCGTTACGATTTGAAATGTACAGATATATAGCAGATATTATACACACATACTTGCTTAGCACATACACAATACTCCTTACAGGTACCCAGATCATCATTTACTTTTCCCTATCGCTGTACACATGCGCTACATCGCCTCCCATCTTGCAGCACCCACGTAATTAAGGAGTAGTAAGTACGGAGTTAGCTCCACTCTCCTGCTAAATAATTCATGAGCTGGGTGCTTTGGGAGCGCCTTGATGACTCCAGGGCCGTGATTACATAATAGAGATCATCTCAGTTATAATTGTACAATCTACAAACTACCCCAGACCTGGCACCGCCTTGTTACCTTTACCGACCACATGTCAAGTGATAAATAAGCTTCCCCAGATTCGCAGATGCTTCCTCTGAGAGCGTGACAGACAATGGGGGTATTTTAGGATGTCTGGTAAAAGAGTCCGGACAAAAGGAGGGGAGGAGAGTTTTCTACAAGCTGCTACTTTTATATCCGGGATCTATTGTCGTCAGTTGGTAGTAGCACTTGCAGAGAGGTGATGTTGCTGGCAAACTTGGGTAAGATGGCGGGAAAATGCACAGTTTTATCTAACAAGATTATCAGTCATGTTGATAATATTGCCCATTATAATTGGAGCCCTTCTAATCAGTGTAATCAGCCTGTGAAGCGTCGTACAATGGCAATTTAGGCTCTTATTGCGGACCTTTATGTATTATTCATTGAAACTGGCACAGTTAATCATTTATCAGGTATTCAGACCTGCGATGTTTGGCGAGTCACTCTAAATATGGTCCATATATTGACAGGGTCCAAGTGCAGAGTTCTGTAAGGAGGTCCTTAGGAAACAGTACTTAAATTTAGATTATATTCAGGTTTTTATCAAATGAGTATTATAGTTTGATATTTCTGTGGAATAAGCTTACATGCTTACATGTCAAGAGTCAAACTCAAATATTGGTTACACTGGAACACTGGAAAGAGGGAATTTCTGCTATATATTTTAATCGATCATTAAACGATAAGTGGAGACTAAACGATCGATCGAAGGCGCAGCTTTGAATAGTGTAACCTTTCAAATATTCATTATACGGGCCTAATTTGACAGCGGTTTGAAAATATTTTCTAAAGAAAGCCCATATTTTAACGTACCCCTGGCTATTAGGATACCTATGTACTGTGCAGGATATTAGATAGAAGGTAAGAATTTACATAGTAGGTGCAAATTCACACTGTCTCTTCTCGTACTATCAACCTTCAACATTGTAATTTCAATATTGTGAAATCTCGCCTTCCATTTGTAGGTAAATAATGAGAGAACATTCTAGACGTCCAGTAGTTGAACTGGTTGACAGCAGGATTTATCAGGATATTGCCTCCACCCTACCATTGTTTGGTCTCCTCTCCTCATCACCACGTCTGAAACGAACATGAAGAGGAAACTGAAACAATGACTGACACTTCACACTTAGTCAGTACACGCCCCAACTCTAGTGGTCTGAAGTAACCTGTCAGGATGATATCTCCTCATGTTTACACGATAGGATTCCCAGATATGAGATATCTGATACTATCTCAACATTCCAGCTCTCCGCTTGATTGGTCAAGTGTGTTATTTAAACTCAGGACTACACTTACGCGACCACATGCTTGTCAGAAGATATTTCTCAAGAAAACAAACAATAGCAGATTGTGATGCTATTCAAATATCTCCACCACTGGGAGAGTAGATATTGAAGTGGGTGTGCCGCTAAAAGGGAAGTAGCGGGGTTTGTATTGGTTTCTACTTTCTAACAGATTTAAGAATAGTTATAAAATAAGAAAGTAAGAATACTCTCAAGACTTATATTCTCTTCAAGGCTGCTGGATGTGGGATCTAGTTTACAGCCAAGCTTGACATTTGAGGCAAAATTCCTACTTGGTTTAGTATGAATTAATTTGTTTAATTTCACACTTTGACCCTAGCTCCAATGAGCAATGAGACACAATTCTTTTTTCTCCGCATTTAATTTGGCTAATTTGTCAGTGGTTCTATGCTCAACCTTCTCTGCTATACGGAAAACAGATATCTGCCGATGGTAAATTAACTAATTTAATTGATTTAGCAACTTTGCGATAAATCCATTAGTGATCGCTAGCTGTAATTATTGGTTTACCTTTGACGTAAGACTGTGGGATCTTCTGCAGATTCTGCAGATTTTCGGCATCTTAATAGAGGTGAAGAGGAGAATAATCGAGAAGAAGGAGGAGAAGGGGAGTTAACTCCATAATTAGCAGAACATAGTGATACTAACAGACTATGAGAGCATATATTAATTAGTCCAGGCAAATGGGCACAATGTCTGGGATCTAACTGGACAAGGGGATAGTATGTGGACCCTAATTTCTAGTCATCCCGTCTACAATATTCCTTTATCTCACAATATTCAACCACATAAACATGCCCTAATTATTCATATTAAGACATAATTAACTGCTCTGTATATTCAGCTTTGTCTAATTAGGTCTGTTAAGGTGGGTGGTGCCTGGCTCAGGCCATCTACCTAACAAAACATTCCCAGTAACTGTCACGTAAACATTTAATAGAGCTGTTCTTCTCAATTTTTCCTCACCTAAACGGACTAGCGCGAACTAATTGATTGGCTATCTCACCAGATAAGCAAGAATTGTCCTGAACCGATAGGAGTAATACCTGGACCTGCCGTACAAAGTGACCAATTACTTTATTAAACGGGGTCATTAACCTGATGTCATGAGCTTGACAAGGCACAACGCTAGGTTGCTTGGAGGGTGAGATGACCTGGTGGCTTTGTATTGGACAGACGTGGTATTTTAATGAGCAATGACTCATAGTCTTTATTAACAATCATTGACTGTTAAAGAGCTGTCCCACTAGCTCATTAGTGACCAAGTTTGGGTGATATCCGACAGCACAACTACCAACATTTTATTCAAAGCAAAAGAAGGAAGCACGTGGTGAACCGCAGTTAACTCCTTATAAAACTTTTTATCTTTAATAAAATATTCACGAGCATTTCACCACGTGCTTCCTTCAATTTAATTTACCGTGTTGAAATTTTATACAACAAATATGATAAACATAACAATTAATTTTGAAATATTATTGTTATGTTTATCATTTGATGTCTAAAATTTCAATACGGTTTATTGTTCTACTTAAAGTAAGAATATTTCAATAAGTTAGAAGACAATTTTTTTAAAAGCATATTTTCTACAAGAGAAACTCCATTCTCGTACGTAAGGAGAGTTAGGACTCATAGTATATTAACTAAAATTACAATTTGAATCATCATAAAGCTCAAATTATGGTTTATGATATAGTACATTCCCTACATTGGACTCTCTCCTAATAGTATTACTAGTAGTTACAGTACTGATTTTGAGAGTTTAAGAACAAAAGCACTATACTAAAAAGTACTATACTACTAGTACTATAACTACTACTAGTGTATATTTACTAAGAGGTATAATTGCCGACATGACTGAATACAGGCCCTCCTCCTCCCTTGTTACAAGATATACATCTGCCTGATATCTCCTACAATTACACAGGGATACACAGTGCTCTTAACCAATTAATTGAGCAATTAGCCATCAATTAATCAGCCAATTAGCCATAAATCCCTTGTTCATTGTGGTAAATATCAGGATCATATGGCGGATACGCACTGGAAATGAGTGTCTGTTATCAAAGTAGCTATACTAGAGTACTAGCTATACCGCTAGTACTAAAGATAAATAAATACAATCTGCCCGTACCAATAGACTATAATCTCGGGTTAACGAGACATTTAATCCTTCTCTTGATTTCCTGGAGATTAAATAATTGCTATGTTGCATTTCTGCCATCATGTGGATTGTGGCAGTTACCAATAAATTACCCCAGGATTCACAATATATACAGTATTTACGATGTCTTAATTATCATTATGATGGATGATTTTAATTCTGTTAGCATAGTACAGTAAGATAAGCGACATAATACCCGACCAGGTTACCCCTGCAAGTCCTTTTTGTATCCTGGTTCCTGAGCCTAATTATTCAGTATTCCATCAGCTCCACGTGGAATAACGATTATAATCTGTGTTTTTTGCACGTGCAGACTGCAATGTACTGTGTATTTACAGTTTGCACGTGCAGTGTACTCTGTAGTTGCAGTTTGCACGTGCAGTGTACTCTGTTGTTGCAGTTTGCACGTGTAGTTAATAGTCCCGGTGGTATCTCGACAGCCCTATATCGGTAATGTCAGCTGCCAGCTGCCAGGCTCTCTCTCACGGAAGGACTAACTATAGCTAGTGAGATAGACACACTCTATCTATAGCTTACTACTACTGACCATACTCTATTGTTAGCTGCAGGAGCACTGTCTTTACCGCTGCTATCTATAGTGCACATTGTGCGCAGTTCTGTGAGCCATGTATTCGAGCACGGAACTAGCACAAACAAGGCGCGATCACAGTGTCCGTGTTCCAACACTCCGTGGGAATGAAGGCTCTGAAAGTGCTGGTCAGCCTGGGGCCGTAATGCCGAGCTGGAGCGATACATTTCCCAGATTATTTGACTCGTTGGACAGATAGCATGTCAATACGGCATACGACACCCTGGTTATCAGGTGGTACAAGATGCTGTAAACGATTATCGCGTTTTCGTGATAGTGTTACTGGTGACCAGTCGTCTCGGACAGCGTGCAGAGATGTTAATAATTGAAGCAAGGTAGTTGGGAGAAGTTGTGAAGATCTCCAGAAATGTGAGGAGATTGTAGGCAGGTCAATGTAGCCATGGGATTTTTTGGAAAAATATGAAGGGCGAGGTAGAGACTGACACGGCGATTTATTGTTAAAAACCCGTGGGAAATTGTTTTAGACTGAGTTCCATTTAAAAATTGACCCTTCTTTAAAAATCAGCTTATGAAATAAAGATAATGGCAAAATGTTCTGAGAAATTATCATTTTCTCGAGTCCTATATTGCTTGACTTTTGAAGTTAATTTATCGGAATGTATACCTGATTTGATGAGCAGTGAAGCGTGCCGAAGACATTTGATAATTAAAGAAGAAAATTTCCTTTGAAAGACAGAATTGATAAAAGGATGCCTGCCAAGTGCCATAAGATCGTTTAGTGGATGATAACAAGCTTCCATTAGATAAGAAATCGTTTTCACACTCTTGTCCGTCGGCCGAGCTGCCGACACAAAGAGGTTCAACAATCTGATTAGACGTAGCCACACTTTTCACCTGGAACCCCGAGGACAGAGCTAGCCGGGGATCCAAACGGGACAGGTTCAAACGGGGCAGAACTAGATACATTGTCGGTAGGTGGCACTGATGATTACCAGCTCCTGAAAATACCGTGAAACTGGTCCCCGGGACCCGCCAGTTACGGTGAAAATGATTGGGGATTAATCATCAAATTATTTCACCCTAAATTATTTAATCATTTCACAATGCCAAATATTTGATAATCTGATAATCTGATTATTTCACAGTAAATCAGTAAATGATCGATATTGTGAGATGTATCTGTGCTGGTTAGTTCCACAGAAAGCTCTACAATCCAATCTTACGACTTTTCTATAAATGCGGGGTGATACAATGAATGGCTGTTTAACAGTAGCATGTTATCGCGTGCTAGGGATGGACCGTGTAGAGCGCTACTCAGGGTCACAATTGTGTCAGTTTGAGTGGTCTATTAGGTCCGAGCCAGCCCTCTTTTTAAACGGACTTAAAACTGACACCTCAGCAGTCACTACCTGCCACTTATAATCCGAGAATTACTGGTTCAGGTCTGAAGGCCTAAACAAGGACGGCGGCAGCCTCCTATCTCCCTATGTAGAAATCTAAGATCGGATGATTGACCACTCAATCAAGAAGCAGTTTGATCCTGGCAATCACCGACTAAGATACGTGATAGTTAACAGAGCAAGTGTTCTAAATAACATGCTTCCAGCACCAGATTTGTAAAACACGGGAGCCAGTGCACAGTGTCGCGATGTTATAAACTCACTGCTCCACTGCTTAATTCCCTTTAAATTAAGACTCCACTTGAGTAAGCGAGCCCGAAGAGAACACTACCAGCCACTTCAATCAGTCATTAACCACTTTTATTTCAAACAAGCACTTGCTACCTGTGATGACTGACTAGCGCCCATCCTCTTGTACCGGCCACATATGATCCAAGAAGTGGTTCAGGTTTAAACATTCTAAACTTAAAGGACGGCGGCAGCCTCTTGTCTCTGAGGTCGGATGATCGAGCAGCACTTCAGCAGTTTTCACGAACTTCACTGACCACTTGTTCTGACGAAGTGATCTTGGCAATGACCCACTGAGAGACGTGCGAGTTTGCTGAGAACGTGGTCTTTATAACATGCTGCCAGCTCTAGATTCGTAAAACAAGCGAGCCACCGGACAGTGTCCTAAAGTTGTAAACTGGAGGTTATTCGCTGAAGTGGGTGTCACACGGGCTCTCTGACTTTACATGTTGTAAATACCTGCTACATCCGTCCTAATCAAGCTGAGTACGGGGGTGTCGTAAGCATTCCAAGGTTGGATAGAAATTGAAAATACAAAGACCCCCTCCTTTCCATTTGGTTGAGTAAGATACTCCAGCGGAGTGGCAGCTAAATGTTGTGTTGAGCAGCCCGCCTGCAGGACTGATTAAACCTCTTGTTAGACAGATGGGCACGTAATAGCTCTCAGCTGTTCCGCAAGGAAGCTGTCTCAATCTGTGCGATGCTCGTCGTATCTCATGTCTCGGAGTTATATCACGACACAAATTATGCAATTGTAAATCCGCTTATCCTGCAGGTAAACCTTTCACCTCCAAATCTAGACCACACCCCTGAGGCTAGTGCAGTACGCAGGAACAATCATTTTTCTGTTTAGGAATTACTCGGGTAACTGCTGGGTTTGGGCGGGATGTCAGAGGAGTAAAGGACTGCAATTGTGATTCTAAAAGATAAGGTCTCTTTTTCGCGGGCTTCCAAAAAGACATAAGGCTTCCGAACGCAAATTGTATTACACGAGTGCAAAAGTAAATATGTAATGAAGTTAAGATCGTAATCTTGTGTCATTTTTTCCAGACGATTTCTTGCCCATATTTTACATTACATACGGTATAAATGTTTAAATCGTGTAAGATGCAACATTCGTCTGCTACTCTGCACGGGCCAGTGACCTACTAATGGTAAAACTGGCATTTCATTAAACACCCAATCGTTTAAACGTAGTATAAATAGAGTTGCGGTTTCTCAGTTTCTGTCCAAGCACTGAGTTGGTCTTAGTCGCGGTTACAGCAGAATCAAGCTTGCTCTGAGCTTACACCTGTTTTAAACTGAGATCAGTCAGCTGTTAATGAAATATAATTAATACCGTGTAGAATCTGTAGTGCTATGCATTAATTCAGGAGAGTTAGTTAAATCCACATTGTCTGTCTGGTGCAAGCAAAATTAGAATCAGGTTTTATGGTACAGTACTCTGCTTAACAAGTTGTACTTGTGGCTCTCATGCTGCGTTCATCCTGTTATCACGTGACAATTTAGGGAGCTGTGATTGGATATAGAGCTACATCATATCTACATCATATCTCCGCTGATTGGTGGACGCCCCCATTATAACTTTATAATATGTAGTAAAGTTTAACAAGATCTCCACCGTATACTACAACTCAGTGAAATTTTTATTAGCTTTTTTAAAAAGCTTGAATTATTAAACTATTATTAAATTATTAAATTAGCAAGCCACAGCCCTCCTCTCGGCTCTCGCACAGTACAATGAATGCTTCTATTCAGATAAGAACATTATTTTTCCTCCCAAAGTAATACAGAGTTAGTTGGGCGAAACCTGAACCTCGCCACAGATATGTGGAGAACTCCTAACATCCACTAGAAGCCTTCCTGCTGACTAACTCCCAGCTTACTGTTCATTAATTGTCGAATCCAGCTGAATTAATTGCCCCCATTAACTGTTTAATGGACACACGCCCAGAGTACCGGAGACCGGAGAAGTTGAGATACAACCTCCGTCTCCAGGAAGTAACTTGCAAGCTTAATCCCAAGTAATGGATATATTTACTACGATTATCGGCTCCTGTAAAGTAAAGAGAGAATTGTCAGAATTACCCTTTTTAATGTGATTAAAACTGTCCATTTTGGCCGTGTTAATAATATGCTGTCCCGGAAGGTGGTTATAAGGTGGTTATGCCGTGTGGGGGTAGAGATTGTGGAGCAGCTTGTTTACAGTTTGTAATGTCACTGGAGGATATCCTGAGAAGTAATTGTGAAGTCTTATCAGTACTTTGGTCTCTGTATCATATCACAGGTAATGGAATTAGGGAACTGTTTAATATTAGGGTCTGTGAACTTCACGGTAACTGCCTTTGGATGGGTTTGTAAAAGTATTGACCGCCTGATATATGATATACAGCGATTATCAAATTTCGTTGGAATTAAAGTATGGATTATTGGATTAATTGTTCACGAAATCGTACCTCAAATTGGAAAATTGTACTTCTCACTCAAATATGAAATTGAAGAATGCGAGTCAATGCTGGGAGTGGTGGTTGCTTAAGATAGGTCAGGACTAAGAATTAGGACTAGCGTGTAGGCTGAATGAAAATTCCCACATCCTCAAGATACTAGTCTCATTCTGACATTAGGTGAGAAAGTTTGAATTTTATTAGAATCTCACAAGTCTTCGGGTGTCCAAACTTTGTCACCTGTTTTATAATAAATCTACCAAACAATGGGATTATTTGCATGCGGCGTTAAAGTTTCAGATCTAAAGTAAGTAGAACCCGGAGAAATTTCCAGTGAAAATAATATTATCTTCACATTAATTTTAAATCCAATGTTATTTATAGCTTAATATAATGCCTTATTAGCTCACAAACTTTCCAGGGTCTAAGTTGTAAGTGAATGGAGATTATCTATCAATTCAGTGGCATTAATGCGACCAATAATAACAAATAGAAGTCAGGACTTTAGATGAATAACAGTTTGTGACCGGTTTCACACTGCCGGGCGGCTACACACGTTCATTAATTTTTATAATAGTTTTTACGTTCCATAAATTCATAGGGCAAGTATAATATGCAAAGTATTTGAATTTTTGCGACTTAATATATCTGTGAAGTACTGAATCTGCAGTATGCCTGTTTATAGTGGAGTAAAGCGCTCGATAGTACCCTTTTCACAACAATTAAGCAATTACTAACGTCACTCAAATGATATTCATAGTTTTATTGGCTACCAAATGTTCCAAGTTCTAGTTGTAAGTGGAGAATGTGGAGTAGGTAATTGGAGAAGGGATATTCATTAAGGATATTCATTATACGCAAAGCCAGTGGCCTTGCTTCGCAGGCTGGAGGTGTCTGTGAAATACTTGTTAGAGTCGGGGTAAGCCTCCTTTCTACGGGGGATAAAGCGTCCACTAGTACCCTTCACAACATCAACCACCCTCATAAAGCGTCCACTAGTACCCTTCACAACATCAACCACCCTCATTGTATGACCTATTTTAAAATCTTCTATCAAAAGCGAAATTATTTTCGCGACTATCTGCTTTATCCTACAGATTGCGTGACCCTTCATCAGCTCTTTCAGTCTCTAAAAAATGCTCTACAGAAGTTAAAAATATAGGATTAGATCGTTTTTGTAATTGGTTAAACAGGGCTGATGATCTGCAGTACTATGGTCCTATCCTATTTATAAACTTTGTATTACATTGTGCTTGGTACAACGCCCATGTTCCGTGCCATTTCACCAGACGATACCAGTTACCAGAGTACCAGTTACCAACCCCGTGTATATTTGCATAAGAACAGACCTCCGCTGTCTCAAGACCTCAGCCTGATCTACATTTAAACTGGATAATCACCATCAATACCAGATCTAAATGAGTAGTTTTAGTGATACACACTTCTAAATACTAAGTACCGGGAGGTCCGATCACGGAAGTCTCTACTTGGTCCCCGCCAATTACTTGCCGTAAACATTCTTCAGATAATTGTGTTACCCAATGTTTAATGATCATAATATGGTTGTTTATTTGTGTTTTACGGAAAAAGCTTTAATACATCGGGGTGGTTGGGGAGACCGTTTACAGCTTATGTGTTACAGAGACGGAGTGGGCAAAAACTGGCGGAAATTAGTCGGTCAGCAACTATTTGGCGAGCCTTTGAAAGCTAATGAGTGGCTGAATGGCCCTTCGAGGTCCTGGAGGGAGCCAATGAGACTTCAGCAAATCATGATCGGTCTCTGTTATGTATTCTATTGAGTTTCGATAGAGGCAGATGGTTATATATAGTGTTGTGTGTGTGTGGAGTAACAGATAACAGGCTCAAGGAGAATATTGATTGGATAATGGATAGAGTATTTATGTACTCTGTAATGTATTTATAGTGGGTTTGGTCATTAACCTCCCCTAGCACAAGTGTACAAAGTACTGACAGCCTCTATTTACTATCTCTCATTTTCTACACGCGAATCGGCGCTTCTTCGTTACATTATCTGATATCTCTATATTCTCTAACATACTAATCTAGACTAAGTGGGAAACTATATAGGCTATTCAATGGGTAGTGTAAATGTAAATGACTAAGCGGAATTATCTGAACAGACCGTTATTTTTATGCTGCTTGGAACCGGAATCAGGTTTTAGTTCATTACATGTCCCATGATAACCACCACAAGCTAATCTCCCTAAATAACCCCCTCCTCGCCACTCTCCCTATTTTACTAAACTACCCCACTTAACACCTCATTGTTGCCTGTTTCGCACTGAAAACCTGCAAGTGTGTGCTCTTTACCTACTGCAATTAAAGTGTTATTCTGACAATGTTGTTCACTACAGTTGCCCTCACATAGTTTTATCGTACTTTTCACTTCAAATTTGGACTCCGCAGTTCACACAATCGGGCCAACTCCGAATGAACACTATCAACTGCCATATTTTAAAAATAACAGCTACAAGTAATTACCGGCTCGATACCTCCGTCATTGGATGGCTAATAGTAACCGTTGGGAATGGTTCAAGGGGATCGTCAACTCACATCTCAGTTAGATCGAACCCCAAACGATAACTAGCTACGGCTTTAAGTGGTTATTCTCGTTTTAATGATGGCTGGTTGTCTGTGTCTCCGCTGCCGGAAACTAGGACATCGTTAGTAAACACTATTCAAAATATCCGCGATGACAAAACCCTAACATCATCATTATCATGTGACTTTCATTTACATATTATGTAATGTGAGAAAAAGCATAACGATGACCCAAATTGTCCACCAAACTGTCGCATTAGTTCTGTCATCACTCAACAGTCCACTGTTCTGTAATACTAATAGTGATAAAAACTCTCGCTCTAATTTATGTTTTGCTCTATACTTACAAACTTTTATTTCTATTCTCTGCTCCTACCTGGCTCCCATGTCTCCATGACAACTAACCTGTTGTTATGACAACTAACCTCACACTTTCCTCCCCTCAGAGAATTACAGCAGAACGAAATATCTGAAATCGACGCGACCGTCCTGCAAAGTTTACCTTATCTCAAAATATTGTGAGTAATGGATTATGTTTTAGTATGTGACAAACTCGGGGTTTTATGTGACATAATTAGAAATTGTGGGCGCATAATAATTTTAGAAATTAAGGATTATAAATACAGATTTTAAACTTGATTATCAAGGTGGGTTATAAGGTCGGATGTTTGTTTAATTCTAATTCTTGGTTCAATGGTAATTGTTGTCTGAGGAACCATAGAACTGTTTTGAGCTGTCTGCATGATAATACGCAGAACCATTTTATGGGCTAAAAGTGGGTGAAGCCTTGATCATGTCCCAATTTAGACATGCAGTAATTCCAAAACACTCTAAAATTTTACAATTTAGAGCCTTCAAAATTCTCAGTTTATCTGGGATTTCTAGGGCTTTACACCTTGCATAGTAATTACTTGTCGGAGGTCGACAGAATTTAACAAATTTAAGACGGAATTTCATGTCATATTTCGGATTACATCAGGGTCCACGGTCCGGGCCCAACCCTGGAATTCCACCACCAAATCATAAGCCATCCTCGCACAAATTCAAATTTCCTCACCAAGTCCATGAAAGCTATCCGCGAAAGCAAGCGTGCGTATTATTTTATAAGATTTCACGGTTTTGATCACATTCGGCAGATGTTTGAAGTGGTTTGGAGTGGTCTCCTGCCTGATTTAAATTCTATTGTCATTGTACTGGTTAAGTGGCGAAGTGAGAAACAGTCACAAGTTCATGCTGAAATGGTTCTGAAAGCAGCCATATAATTGTCTATATTTGTCAATGCCTCCTTTAAAAACCATTCCAGTACTGATTTGTGGCTCACAAAGTGGACACTAACTACTGGACACTAACTACTGGACACTCGCAATGAAATAACGCCAGAACGGCTCTACAGCGTCACATTAACACCTCTAACAAATTCTAGAGAACTAGAATTTGAAATATTTGAATGCCTCCACCGAGTGCTTGGTGTAAAGTACCCTAAACTATGAAGTATAGTACGGTTATTTCGTGACAATGGAGAGAAAGCACTGAACAATCTGCCTTACCTGACCTGCCGTGTTCCGTGTCTAGACGTATCAATATTCAATAGTTTGACGCTAAAACAATTAGTGTTATTCGTGCTAGTACCCTTAGTACGATGACATTTTAACTTCCGATAATGGTCCTCGGTGTGCTTAACTAGATTTATACCGTGAAATGCGTTACCGGCCCCAGTTATACTTAGATTATCTGTTTAAATTTAAAATATTTATTTATGGAAGTAGCACGGTGACCCGAAAAAATATTTGATTTTCTCTGTTAGAATTCGTGTAAAGCAACGTTCTGGTGTCTAGTGTAAAGGGAAAATCACGTTATAGCTCATTATCTTCCCCGACAGCTATATAATTCATATTTTTAGCATCACGGCGGCTAGTCCACTGGTCTATCGCAGCCCTACTGAACAATACCTTGACTAACTTTTACATAACTAACTTTACCACTTTTACTCACGCTACATATACGTTAGAGTGTCATTATTACTTACACTCCATTCCTCAGAGTACTCAGTGAAAACGAGATAGAGCGGCTACCAGCGCGCTTGTTCCGCGGACTTCAGCATTTAGAATGGGTGTACGTACAATTATATTTTCAACAGAATTAACTGACGATTTGTTAATTTAGCCGGTAGAATTAGAACTAGGGATTGTGTAATGGCATGGTTCGCACGAGCTCAGTTGTTCACTTACATTTCTGGGAAAAGTACGGCCGGCCTAATTTCGAACAGTTTCATGGTCGCCACGGAAACAGGCTTGGCTGAGGGTGTTACTGAGGGTGTTAATGTTCATTTTAAAGGTCTTTAATGGACTGTAATACTTGTGAGTAGTGTTTAAATCGCGTATCCAGCATTTTCCCAGTTTTATCTTTTAATAAATAACCATCTCAGGGATCTAAGAAGTAATAAAATTGGCTATATATCCGACCAAGCGTTCTACAAAGCTAACAACATCAATTATCTGTAAGTTTCCCGTCTCTATACTGATTTATGTATCGACTTGCTGGAGCACTGCAACCCCCCTTAGGGGGATTTCGGCATCAGGACACGTGTTCTTGTTTACTTCACTAGTTATATTGCGGCTAAAGTATGTGGATATTACCTTGACTCTGAATATTACCCTGTCTCTGAGACTGATTTTATTATTATTAGAACTTGGAAGCATGATTTTTGTTATTGTAGTCAATTAAGTTACTCTACTCTAACAACATCTAACAACATTAACCGTTAAATCATGGAAATTAATTAGATTTTAGCGTCTTTACTGTTCACTGTTTTTAGAAACCTGGTGGACAACGAGCTGACTGGCTTCTCTGATGGAACATTCTTACCCCTTACCAATCACAATCTTTGGCTGTAAGTTAAAAGTTTGATATTTCTTACAAATCTCAATCTATGGCCGTATGTACTATGTTGAAAGTTTATTATTTCATCACTTGAGTTTCTCAACTCACATATGAGCAAATGGGCCGTACGTGCCGTAAAGCCTACATATTTGACTTCAAATTATTTCATTTCAGTATACTTATTTGTTATATTGTATTAGTAGTAGTGTTGAAATATGTAAGTATTATTCTCACTTTTTTCGATCAAAGCACAGAATATGTGTCCAGTAAGGAATGTTGGTTTTGTTTTACATTTTTTTGGTGTGGAGGTGATTTTACCACCAAGTAACCGCAGCAGCAGTCTCCAGCAGGAGAGAATGGCCTTCATATATCACTGTTTTTCAATGTGCGGTACTTTTTGCGGCGACGAGTTTCCCATGCGAGTATAATTATGATTTTTAAAAAGAATAAATTTATAATTTACATAGACTGAAAATGTTACGTAACAAAAGAAAGTAAGAAGCAAATTACATCCACCGTTTAAATGCGAATCAAAGAATAAAATAGCGCTTCAAGGGCGTTAACTTATAGAAAAGTAATTGTATCACTCGTCATCTTCCAATAGAACCGAAATTTCTGAAGGAGACCACCACAGTTAGCTCTCATTTGAAATATTACATATTTAACATATTTTTCCTCCTCCTCCTGCGTCTGCTTATACAAAACTAAGAGCTTACTAAGCATGCTCTCTCTCACTCCAGTACACTAACATCACCACAATTGCCAGTATTATCTTGAAACTCACTGAAAGCACCGTAATGTCTGAGGATTACTACGTACTAGTCGTATAGACGTTCAGCATGTCATGCATATAACCACCGTGTACTAGAGTGTAGTCACGTGGTTAGCACGTGGGCAGAATGTGCCCACGTGTTTGTGGACTGGTATCAGCCTGCTTGCTTCAACATCTGGTGCAGGTGGTTCTGATGTTTTAGTAGGATGAGTGTAAGGTGGGGGAGGGTGGGAGAAAGGGTGGGTAACCAGGATGGACGTCACTGTGGATTAAGGGTATTACCTGCTTACGATAGTTATTATGTAATGGGGAGGCGCGTATAACCATTACGTTTCCTTTTTAGGATTTAGATATGTAATGATGATATTTATAATAATGATCTAGACTTTTCTTTTTACAGCCAAGGATTTACATTCCATATTCACGGATTAGATATCCGAATGAATAGTTTTTAGGGTAAAATGTAACTCCAGATGAGTTGAAATTAAACTCAAATTGTGTTGCTAGCAATTACCTTAGTCTAGCAACTCACCTATATAATAAGTCATTTGTCATAGAGCTGACCCACATTCTTTACCTTGTCCGTTGAAAATATTGAATATTTTCTATATATATTGTATATATTCTCCATTTTCTCTTCATTTCTGAACTTTACCCGCCAACCTGCGGCTATATTTAAAGAGGTGAGCCCCAGATTAGCGGGGTCGCATACAGGGGATGTAGACTGTAGAGAGTTATAACTGATCATATTATTGATATGATCTACTTAAATTATTATTGTTGGGGGCTATCATTAACATAGTTTGGGCTCTGAGTACCAATTTGTGCACCTGTGATGTATTTATACCCAGATCATAAGTCACTTATCAGTATATCCTGCATAACACGAACAACCCACAGGGTATTATAATAATAATCAGTAAGCACGATCCCTGCATATTAGAACAGACTAGTACAAATCTCTTGTATTCTGGTTTTGGAATTTCAGATAAAGAAATACCGATGACAAACAATTATCACTTTCACGTTGTAGAGAGTTGTGCGTTTATTACACGGCAAGCAGCACTTGAAGAGAAGGAGTGCAACATGTAAAACTGGATAATTATTATCCAAGATGCGGATCATAGAAATATAACCTTGGGTTGACAGTGATTGTAGCGGGAGAAGATTGGCAGTCGTCATGCATGTTTTAGTAATCCCACTTCAGAATTTCACTCCGTGTCTGGAGTACGGCTAGGTAATGGTGTTATAAAGAAATTTCAGCGTCTTCGGAATTCGGATTGCATATATTATCTCTTGTATGAGAAAACCATGACATAAATCTTAATTCACTTAAAACGTGTCACTTGACACTTAAAAAGTGTCAAGAGGCGGAGTTTAACTCCTAGTGCTATAAAGTTTACGAGAACTAAGATGCACTGCAATGCTAATACTGCCCCCTGATAGCTTTATCATTCAAATTGTGACTGTAGCATTCAAAAATTGGCTGGCGGCTTCGTGTTCAACAATGGAGTAACCTCAAGTTTCGACCAAGTTATTGAAGTATAAGCCTCAAAAATTATGCATCTTGCAAACATCTTCTAGTATTTTTATTTGTGTTGTATAATTTGGCAGTTTGGCAAAAGCAAGAAGATCTCCGAAAGTTGGTCGTTCTTGAATAGTTTATTGATCTGGTTTAAAAATGATACCAACTTATTAGTAAGCAATTATAAGTGAAGGTATAAGTTTCTTCGTCCGTCATATCATAGGTGTTCGAAATTTGTGGCAAACTTTTGCGGTAAACTGTCCGTCCCATTGCTAGATGGAACGCGCGCTTTTATCATATGTATGCAGCACGGCTAAATTCTATGACCAACACTCAGTAAATTTTAAATTTTTCTCAGCCGCGCGGCGCGTATTTAAAATCAGTACGTAATCGATTTTAAGACCTACAATGATATTATACAATATTCTAAGGAAACTGAGAAAAGACTATAAGTCTTGCACAATTTGTCACTCGATCGTGAGCACGATGAAAATCAAATTATTGGCATAGATACTATAAATAATCTGGTTCGTACCATTCTTGTTCTGTTTCTGAGTTGGCGAATCTTAAGACAAGCCTCATCGTATGTGATCGGAAATGGTTATAAGGTAAATATTCCAAAAAATGCTTTTCTTTGCCCGATCACAGCTATTCTTAGAATAAACAATGCTATCGATCATAATTCCTAATTCTTTACAGGGTTTTAAACAACAATTCATTGACCGAGCTGCCAAGCGACATCGCCAAAATGGAAGGAATCCAATATTTGTAAGTAAAATATTTAAGTTCATTCGTTTAGATTTTTTATAATTTATTCAAATATTTATTCTGTATATTTTACCCATAATCGCTGTAAGTTTTTCCGATAGTTTTCAAGGTAAATCAAACTCCCATCATTTTTTTTTTTCTATAAAAATTCGCTTTTTATCGCATTAGCTAAAGTTTAAAGAATCTCATTTTCAATAAAAATGAAGTTCAGAATCAGAGCTTCACAAGTCCAATGTTCTATAAAGATTTTCCTTTTCTCTCTAAAATACTGAGTCTCCACAGCATATCAGGATCTCCGATAAGAATATCTTTTAAATCCTCATCGTAAGACAGTTCTTCCCTGTTATCTTTAATGAAGTTAACAAGCTTGTTCTTGAGAAGTTGGCAACCATGTTTGGTGGCTAGCTCGGCTAACTCCGCTATATTGTGCACTTGCATATATTCTATCATAACCTGAAAAATAAGAACCTGCGTTCATGACAGGAAAGTTGATTCCATTACCGTACTGCATCAGAGAACAACAATTCCTAAAAAGAAGCAGTTATCACTTATCAGTTACCATTTCACAAGTTAACAACAACTAATTTACGACTAATAAGCTCATTTCCTCACCTCTTCACATCTCCTTTTCAGTCTAGAGATAAGGTACTTATCTGCAATTATCAGTAGATCAGTAACTTCACCCTCAGTGTCAGGGATCTGCTCTGAGTAAAGATACCTGAGTATAATAACGGATGGGAAATAATTGTACCTGTTTATTTTTTACAAATCGAAACTGTTTTTTCTGGAGCTGAATGATCCACACTCAGCACTTTACTCATCTCAAAACTAAAAGTGTAGACTTATTATATCAGCACTTCTTACCTCACAAGATTCTCGAAAGTGACCTCAGAACAGTCGGTGATGTTGAGGTCTCCCTCCCTCTCTATCATGGGCGACGAGAACATGGCTAGAAAAACCTCGCTCCATGCACTCAGAACTGATTTGTGAAGGTTAAAGATTTTGTCTCCACATGTCACCTGTATTAGACGGTGTGAAAATATGGTGTCGCCACTGCACGATGTAGACATTTAGAGTTCGAACACTCAGCTTGCCTTAATTCGAAGAAAAATTAGATTGTCTACGCTCTACAGACAATATATTTCTGTGGAATCACCCATTCCATATGACAAATCAGCAAGACTACAGACACCGTCCCCGGCAAAACCCCACCTACATCTCACCTTGACATCAGCAAACAGTCCTAGTGTATACATAGTGTGTAACATCTCAGTAGTAGCGTTGTGGAGCTGATCAATGTCGCTTCTGTGAGACATGCACGGAGGGATGAGCCATAGACTCTCGTGACAGACTATTGAGTTACTGATGCTCGTGTCCTCTCCCAGTACTGTATCCTGGTACAGTGTTTGTTGGATTTATATTGTCCAGTCATGTGAAAGTATTTAGTTCCATGCAGGGACAAAAGGAAATCGCGGCATGTACGGCATGAAGTGTAAGGTATAATTAATAGTTTTAGCTTTTTTGATGTTTTATCTCTGCATATCATATAAAACCAGGAACCTAGTTTCCGGATAATAAAAGTAACGGAAATATTTCATATAAAGTAATATAAAGTAGTACAAAGTAACGAGGTGTAAACTGACAATCCACTCAGATGAGTAATATTCGTCAGGTCCGCTAGTTGAGTAAAGTGTACATGTCACGTACAGTGTTCCTCTCATTATTATATTACTTTTCGGTATCAGAATGTGGCTGAAAAAGTTAAATATAATTGGGGTTGCGTAAGATGAGGCTCACAAGTCATCAGATAGATCGTTGTTACACTGTTTATTACAACAAGGAGTCTGAAGATTAGTAGTCCAAGTAATAAGTTACCTACCTGTGATGGACGAGTAATAAGTTACCTACCTGTGATGGACGAAGTTCCGAAACCCTAAACAGAGCTTGTCAGGTTCGAACTGCATGAACCCCTCCCTTCTGTGTACCTCGTCTCTAAACTCATCTATACAAGCAAACCTGCACTTCATCTGAGAGGAAGGGATAAGAGCACTGCACCCGTGTTTATTTATTGTAAATGATATTTCAGAATGTTTTACTGATAGTTGGATAATATCCGCTTGAGAGAGACAAGGACAAATGAAACAAGTTAGGAATGTAGGCAAATTTTCGGCGTCAACCTTCAGGCTCAAATTATTTGTTATATAGTAGTGTTGAAAGTATTAAATTACTTTAATAATAATAATAAAAAATTTAATACTTTCAACACAGCTACATAACAAATTATTTGAGGCTGAAGATGGCGTTGACGCCGAAAATTTGCCTACATTTCTAACTTCCTGTTTCATTTGTCCTTGTCTCTCTCAACCGGATATTATTCAACTATCAGTATTTCAATATGAGACTAAAAACAGCGAACTACTCCAAAATTTGAGTCTCCGATGTTATAACATAGTAAGTGGCACCGGGTTATAGGTTAAAAAGGGAGGTTTTCTTGGCGTTACCTCAAAGTCGATGGAGCGGTCTGGCTCGTGGTCCATGATGAGGTACATTCCTACGTTCCCATCTTGCAGATCGAAACAGGCCAGTCTGAAGTGCCAGCTCACTTTCCTTCCTCCTATCAATACTGGAGAGAGAAGTTAGGTGAAATCTTTTTAAAACAACTCTTTCCGGGGATCACTGCTAGAGAGGTAGGAATTTCTTGGATTATAGATGAGCATATGAAAGGTTAACATTTCCTTGGACTAACGTGAAAAACTGGGGCTCTCCAGGTTAACTCCCTTTGTGTTTCCACTTGTCACTTTTTCTGTAAGGATCTTCACTATGTTCTTCACTTCCCATACTATCTTCATCAATATCTTGACAGAATCCTTCTGTGGATTAATTTCAAGTAGCGCTTGGAATTGAATTATCTGTATTCTCCGTTACGAAATGAAGTTTAAAAAAGTAAAGAATAGAAGAAAAAACGTAATCAAACATACCTCCGGATGATAGGTCAGCTGGATTTACGTGCTTCTGATAACTGTAACTTTTTACCCGTCTTTTTAACCAAGCAATATCGTTCAAAAACTTAGACATAGAAGTCAGAGATCTTTACAGAAGGATGCTCGATGGTTACCTTAACTAAACCCTTTATCAAGTACACAAAACTGGAACCTGAACAAAGTTAACAGTAGATAAGTTAACGGTAATGATCCAGTGGTTCATGATCGGCTCTCTTATGATCCATGGAATATTAGTTACATCACTCCATCTCTGTCACTAGAGCATTAAAGCTGCAAACATGACGTCACTGACCACTGTCATTAAACAAGTTCATAATATTGAATATAATGCTCTTAAATCAGGTTGGTAAATCATTGAGGTCAGAAATATTTGTACAGCAGAAATTGGGAGTGTTTTTATGGATACATGCTGCACTTGATCATCTCAGAAGTCCTAAGTGAAAACTGAGTAGTTACGAGGCAGCTAGGTGCAAGCAAATCAAGATTGGAGTATAGCCCTATCACGTAAGGCTTGGTGGTGTGAACCATCCTATGAAGCATAATGACTTCTTGTTATGAATACAATTTAACATTTGTCATGGGTTACTTTAGAAGATTTTACATAATATTCGAGTTGAAATAATCTAGAGAAAAAGTTCAGGGTATAATATTATTAGCCTCATTTACATTTTGAGATGTTACAAGAACCCCAACTCAGTCAGAGAATTTGCCAGCATATAAATTCTTTGAACTGAAAGATATTGAGATTTGTTGTTTTCCAATTTAAGAAAAACTGACCCGTGTGTTTTTCCAGGTCGATATCGAACAACAAGCTGAAGTACATCTCCCCTCAATCCCTCCTCAGTAACCGGAACCTGAGAACACTGTGAGTTATCTCAGTTATAGAACCATTTTTAGGTGACTTTTCAGAACATGGAAGACTGAAATTTTAAATTTGATAATTTGAATGATATTATAACGTAGTTAGTACGATATAGTGAAATTGTAACATCCTTATTCCTCAGGGACATATCCAACAACAAGATATCTTATCTCCACCAAGGGACCTTTTCTGGAATATCTCTACATAAACTGTGAGTACTATAACAGTATACTAATGATAAAATTCCCTGAAACATGCTCAGGATTATCTCCATACAGACAAATTATACCAACATAGCTTTATTTGAAATATTGAAATCTTTATCTAAAATCTACTGTTAGTCCATCACGTGATTGTTTTTCTAAATAAAGCTCCTATTTCAGTGAAGTATCAGGTAACCCGTGGCAATGTGACTGCTACCTGGAGTGGTTGAGACAGTACCTTCTAACTAAACAAGTTGATCACACCCTCACCTGCTCTGCTCCTTCAGAACTGAGGGGTATCAAGATCACTGCCATCCCTCAACCTCTTGTTTGTGGTGAGTTGTAGCGCTAGTTTTGCTGGAATTTGGCATGTTATTGGGATCTGGGATGGTAGGGTAACGCGAACACAAGGATACGTTTTCAGGCTGTGCTCTTCTGTCAATGGTCCTGGAGCTCTATACAATACAAGATACAAGGGCAGGTCTCTCCCACAAGTTGGGATGGCCTGCGGTGCTTATCTCCTTTTCGGTAACCGTAAGCCACTCTGTGCCGAGGCACTATACTAGCTGTAGGGGGGTTAGTCCTACGAACCAGAGAGTTTGTATCACCAGCCGAAGCTGTACCAAATCACAGCTTGGTAACTGGCCGACTTGCATCCGACCGGATTTGAACCCGGGCCTTCTGCTTTTGAGGCGATCGTGTTACCAGTTACCACTACACCACCCGGCCGACAATAATGGAGCACTGTACAATCACCTTAATAACACCAGAATGTGTGTGTGTGTGTGTCTGATGTCTGTGTGTAATTTCCGAACGGTTATACAAAAAAAACGGTAAGAGTTACGGGACTGGTTTTTTCGGTATAGTGCGGACAAAACTCTGATGAAGCCCATAAGCAAATTTGTTAAAAATCGGCCGGTGGTAAGTGGTTTAATTGACGGTTTTGTACCACAAATGTTGCATAAAATGGCTCGAGCAGAACGGCAAGAGTTACGGGGCTTGCTCTCTATAATATGTAGCTGCATTTAAGTAGCGTCATAATTGCGTTAGCCCGGGAAGATTCGCTGTAATGTAATACCATAGGCATAAGCTTATTAGGGGAGGGGGACTGTTAGTTTTTGGGGTCTGTTTGGACTGCAGAGAGAGAGAGAGTTCATACGACAGTGTTATGCGTGTTTTCAAATATAATATGCGGGTGTGGTGCGGAGTTAACAAGGGTTAATTTCTATAACGATTTAAATAAAAATAGAAAGTGGTTCAAGACGGGAGTGATGAGGTGTAATACTCGGTGTTCAGACCTTATGATCATGGAATGTGGTGCCTCATAAGAAATAACTGATTATGAGATTATTGTTTAAGAAACTATTGGGTCACCTAATGCGGGTTTTGACTCAGCGGGTAATTACTCCTACCCTTTTTAACTGCGGCAGTGAAATCCCGGCCGAAGGCCGGGTTACACTAGTATATAATATGCCCGTAATCATTTTTCTTTCAGTCATCTTTAGAATTTCTTAGCACTCCCAAAATGCTTTCTTCTACTCTATAGACATAGTCTATATATCCCACGTTGTTTGCTGCCGTTCTCAATATAAAGTTTAATGAAACAATGTTTTCAAGTGTAGGAAGTTGTTTCACCAGACAACAATTCAAAATATTAAAACTAAATCATGAACAGCAAGTGTCAAAATAAATTGTATAAAACCAACATTTATTTGGCACCATTTAAAACGCTTGAAGTTTGTGCCAAGGTTACATTTTTGGCCAACGGCAATTTATTTGAACCACTCACAACCATTTCCTAGTCTGTACCAACTTCTGTTCCAATTTCGACTATCCTACACACGTCAGGACGATTTTTAAGTTCCTGGATAAGTTGTTCAACATCCCATTCAATTGTTGAATCATATTCATTTATAATCACTACTGAGTAAACCCTCGCTCTGGACATAGCGACGTAAAGTAAAGGAATATTCCCCAGTATGGATGACCTTATTCGAAACCACTTGGCCTTCTCACTAATTTCTAAGGCTCGACCACGTTCAAATTTCCCATATCTGTGGATGAATATAACAGCTGGCGAACGACCATCTTCTCAGTATTCTCTTAATTTCAGCAACACTTGGTGTGTGTATTAAATTGTCATCTTGAGCCTCATCTGAATCTAATAGGATGGCAATATCGCTGTTTCCAAAGTTGCTTTCAGATCCTTTCAATTTCTTTAATTCTTTGATGAGAATATGTTTCCATGATGGCGTATCTTTATCTCTTATGATGTAAATGACTGGTATGGTACCACGAAGGAAATGCCCTCTCTGTTGTTGTGGCCATTCCAACGTCCAGAAATTCGTCCTTCCAGAAACCATGTTATTATAAGCAATAATTTCATTGCAATGCTTTCTGATTATCGATAGCACTGAAGAAATTTCAAACGTATTCCTTAGATTGACTGATAACATTAACTGTTTTGAATTCGCGAAGTAGGCTTTCACTTGTTCAGCAATATGAATATAGAATTCTGAATTTTCTCTAATAGGACTATAGAATTCTGAAATTTCGCTGCCACCGTCTGATTCTGCTTCGAGATAATATGAAGAATTATAGGTATAATGGTTTGATTGTGCTGCGTCAAATGATATCCAGATGCTAGTGTTGAATGTGGTACAGTACATTACGATTGGAAGTAAATCCTCTAAAATAATATTCTTACGAGTAAGTTCACAGTCATATTTTCCATATCTGTAGCTTTCATCATCAAGAAGCTGTAAGTCATCTACGAAAACGTAATCAAATCTTGCAATTACACTGCCCGGGTTTGCCGAAGTTTTATTAACAATTAATAATGAAATTTTGTTGGAAAAAACAGAAAGTTGTTGAGATGAAGATCCGGAGGCATCCTCGTTAAGATGTACGCGACTGGATTCAAATGTTATCTCCTCATCTATGTCCTGTCTAATGCTGTTCAGCAAAACTAGGTATCGTTTTGCTGCTGGACAGGAACTGTCGCCGGGTAAGATCATCAAAATCTTTTTCTCTGGGGGTGTAGTAAGGGCAAGATGTATTATTTTACCTAACATTGCAATAGTCTTGCCTGATCCTGCCGGACCCTCTACCCACAGGAATCGCTCTTCACTGTTGAATACACGTAGCTGATCTGTGGTTAAACATCTTATATCTAAATACTCCTTAAATAAACTTGGAGCATCGACCATTACTGCATTTTCAGGATACTCTCTCTTTTTAGAAATTTGTTTTCCCTTATTTTTACCTGTAGGTCTGTCTGCCGACGCCTCTTCTAGCGATTGTCTGGTTACAAGTGCCTTTCTTAGTTTCCCATCAATATCCAGTATCGAATTAGCCAGACTGCATTTGGTGACATCCCATTTGTTTTCTTGATTTATACACCATAATCCGAGTAGACAACATGCTATTTTGTTTCTATCCGCATTTTTAAGTCTTGAAGTGATTGCTGAGAATGTTTCACACCAATCAATGATAGACACCAACTGATCTAAGTCATCACTGAAGAGCAATGTTTCATCTGAAAAATACTCCTCATGAATGTCCTCCGAAGAGATGTTACTAAAAACAGTGAACTGAAACACTGCCAGTGAAGGGTCCAATGACCGTATCAGATCTACGATTTTCTTTCTTTGTTTTAGGGCATCTTCACAACATCCTTTTATTCTAGCCTTCCAGTCATCTTGAGAACAAGGTATAGACGGAAAAGACAATCCTTTAACTTCAAGCACTGCCGCAAAATTTCTACCCACTACAATAAAATCATTTTCACCTTCCACATTTTTCGAAGGCTGATGACAATCGTGCTTTTCTGCCTCCTTATTGCAGTGTTTTTTGTTACAAAGATGTTTTGGTAAGAATGCAGAGTATTGTTCGTGAGTGTACTCCAGCTGATGCAGCACAAAATAGTTTCCATTTATTTCTTCCAAGAATCTGAAAACTTTAACTTCTGCTTCGTATCCCTTCTGAAGCTCTCTCTCGGCTGCTGTTTGTCCCTCTAATACAATATTTTGAGGAAGCTTGTCTATAAATTTCGAATCCGGTATTGGAGGAATCATAATCGGTCGGCCAGAATTCCAAGATTTATTTCTTTTACATGCTTCCAGAATTCCCTTTCCAACTTTCTTCTCGATTCTCTTGCGCAGTCCAGAGTTTGCGTTCATTATCTGATAGACGTTAGGGATGTGATTGAAATGTGCCACTTATTTCGAACCCGCATAACGTTGGTGAGTATAAATTAATTACATTATGTCTCCCAAATTTAATAATTCGCCTATACCCAAGAAAATCCAGTTAAAATTTGACCCGATCTTGACCTAATTAGCTAATTTCAATGTGAGCCGACTGCCGAGGGTAATGTCAGCAAATATTAAAATCCTGTTCCCTCATACAATCTAAAGAATTATTGAAGGAGTGAATCGGAAACAATTTCGAAAAAATAGAAAATACATCAAACTTAACGGGAATTTTTTAAGGTATGAAAATTTACAAAAACAAACTTTCAAACAATGAACAGAGAATGAACGGTAGATATGGGCACAACATGTATGCTTGTTCGTTCAACGGAGTCACTTTGCCGTATAGGGGCTGGACGATTACCATTATATACGGCGAAAACATTATTATATAATGAGTGGTTGCCGCCTGCCGGGTAAGAGTTTTAGGCGTGAATCGTGCGTGCTCGCTAAAAATTGTTTCAATATAAAAACTAAAAAGAAACCGACCAAGCCGGCTGTGAATCATACAAACTGCATACTGGTACATTATTCAGTTTGTAGTTTGTGTGATCCGGCCTGGTGGTAATAATATACGTTCAGTGTGCATAATATCAGTATTAGAAATAACCTTACCGAGTTACCTTTTATGTCTTTGTCAGAGTCAGGACTGTCAACTTCAGTCATCACCCTGTCTCCAGTCTCACATCAATTTGCCGATACAAACAGGGCGCTTAATGTTGAGGGGTAAAATATTATTTCATGGCAATGAATCGTGCGTCGTCTGGCAGAACGGCAATGGATATCTTATAAGCGTTCAAAATTATGGGGCGGAGTCGCTATCAGTATTTCCATGATAAGCAAAATAACAATTTCCGCAATCCAAACAGGATGCTTCTACTTCTTGTTCACTAACAAATATTATCCGCAGTTGTGCCAGTAATAGCTGCTCCAGAGCCGGAGATTAAAGTAATAGAACACAAAAACATTTCAATCGAGTGTTTAGTCACTGGAGATCCCACTCCAACCGTCAGCTGGTTCAAGGTTTCAATCCTATACTATCTTTTTACTAAATCTGGATATTTTTGTCAGTAATTGTAACAAATAATTGTGGTGTAAGGTACGTTTGTTTACTGATTTCTTCATCAATCACTTAAGAACCTCATCCTTCAGGACGGAGATCCTCTGGAGCCACAAGCTAACAGATACACAGAAATAGTGGGTACACATCACAAACTCGTGTTCAGGAGTGTAATGTACACTGACGAGGGGATCTACACTTGCACTGCTGATAACAACAGAGATAAGCCTTCTAACTCCACCATCCAGCTCTCTGTTCTCTGTGAGTTTCTACTTGGTTATTTTTCAGCCTTTTCCATATTTTCTGTGAGAACCGATCTGGTTTATCCCAGGATCAGCACCAAAATTACTGAAATAGCAGCTTTCTTCAGAGTTACTCCAAAGTTATCTATTCTTCTGAGTTTCACTAACACTAAATCTACAGATGCTCCGAAGATAGTGAACAGTTACAAGTGGTCTCCAGCCGGCAGTAATGACGCATCAGACACACTAAATGACGTCACTCTAGCGTGTGATGTAGTTTCAAACCCACCTCTCAGCAGACCTATCCTCTGGTTTAAAGAAAACAGGTTAGCCTCACTGCAGAATGGTTTTTATCCCCATTTGAAACATCTCAACTGTATAATGAAGATGAGTGTTAATCTTAGGAGACTCTTGTGTAATGTAACAAACATCATCGATTTTACAAAGTTTGATTGACGACGTTCTGTGATTCCCATACATAGAGTATCTTTTCATCACACCCCATGTGTTCAGAGAGTTGTACGGAGCTGAAGAAGGGATAAAGATATCCCAAACAGGGACAGGAAGTATCCTCTACCTGAGGAACAGTCCCAACTCTGATAACAGCGGAGACTTCCAGTGTGTGGCTAGTAATCCCCTCGGACAAACCGTCGAGCACTTCACTGTCACTCACAACGGTACGTGATATTCGTGTATTGGGTCTTCTCCGTTTTGATCGGCACTTTGCCAGGGATTTGTCAGCATTATTTAGTTTGGTTGTAGCTTACTAGTTCTAACAATTATTGAATTTAAGTTACCAATGTCAGTTAGTTAACCCAAACCTACTCCCTAGATATCCTGATGGTGAGGAGCTCAGCGCCAGGTCCGAAGAGGACGGCAGGAACTTACCATCACCATATCACGCCGATACTTCTAGTTCTACTAGGCATTCTCATGACTTGAGGGAAATTCCACCCTCCTTATTTATACCTCTTGTCATGATCTGAAAGTCAAAAATAAACCATCAACATTCGTTGAGCGAATGTGGAATACGCTTGAGAAAAACGTGATCGTCGCTAGTTTTGAACTAGGTGCAAGTGAAAAGCGCGAAGACGGTTCAATTTAGTCGTAGGACAGTTATATTTAAAAGACAATGTTGTAGGATCTGATTGTAGGGCCCCGTTTGGGCCCTGATGCGCTGACTGCTAAACTTCTCTTATTTATTTTATCATGTGAACGATTTATGGCGAGTCTTACGATCCTCTGTAGATTGATATTTTCTTATTTATGGATGTATTTATTTTTC
Source organism: Bolinopsis microptera (assembly GCF_026151205.1). Classification (NCBI taxonomy): domain Eukaryota; kingdom Metazoa; phylum Ctenophora; class Tentaculata; order Lobata; family Bolinopsidae; genus Bolinopsis; species Bolinopsis microptera. The sequence continues at coordinate 7,423,732 of NC_087073.1, read as the reverse complement.
TGATGATACGTTTCACCAGGTTGCAGTTGAATACTGCTGTTATTTTACTGTTTTATAATGCAGTCAATCAACACAATTAATTATACACTTTCATCAGCTTATTATAGGAGAGGAGCATTGACACGCAACACAAGGTTCAAAAATAAACAATAAAATAGTATGCCAAGATAAATTAAACTGTTCTATTGTTGGTTTAAATTATTTTGACTGAGCTATGAAACGTTTTATTTCTATTTTGAATTTTCTAGTATATTGTGTATTAGATTTTTAAACGTGTATTTGAAGAGATTTGCTAAAGTATATAAAAAAGTATACTATCTATGCTATCCAGATTATGCTTAACGTATGTATTAATTTGACGGATTTATTTAAAGATTTAAGTTTAAGGATGGAAGTTGAGCACTAAATATTCTTATACTTATAAACAATTCTTAAGTCTCACTTATACCTTAGATTAATAATAATATTTATCTGCGCAACCCCGCATTGGTAGTTCACTATTATGTCGAATTGAATGTAAGTGTCAAGTGGGTGGGTCGACCCTTAGTTTTTCCTAACTGATCTGTTCTTATAAAAAGTTTTCAAAACTCAATCTTTACAAAATGTGGTTTGTATCTTTCAAAATTTAGGTTTATAGTACCGTTCGCAATCTGTAAAAACGAAAAATTTGTATCGAAGTTTGGTCCTTTTCGTTTTAGAACTGGACGATGTTTTCAAAACGTTTATCACATGACTTGCTCCTCTGTTTTCAAGAAAGAGTCGCCTGATAATTTGACCGTACGTTTATTGTAATAGCTTGTGATGTGTATATAATTTGTTTTGATTTTCAGAAAATATTCTGTTCTTCCTTTTTTTTCCATTTATATTTAATGCAACAACTCCAAAGTTCATTTTAGACCTTAGATTGACGTTGAACCGGGATTTATGTGCAATACTACGTCCCTTGTCCTTCTTATCCTAACTCTCCATTTTTAGATTTATTTACCTCGATTTTTTACGACTTACTCCGTATCATGTACAGTCGCCCTGGATCTAATATAATAACATGGCAAACTTTTGGAATAATTTAAGACACGAATTAATAAAGAACACTAAATAAAATGAGATCTACAAATAACAGATGTGTATTCACTTTTTGAAATAAAATAATCGAACTTGTATGTAAGAATGTTTAAGCGATCAAAGAAGTGCTTATTTCTGAACTGGGTGCCAAATGTCTATTGACAGATTCTGATATACTAGGATCCTCATGATATGAAGGTGGCTGAACTTTTGGAGCTGATGATTTAGAAGAAACATTAGTATTAGAGTGTTGCTGTGAGGTCCAGTATCTTCACCCTCGCAGGGAATGTCGGAAGGGGAAGCGTTGAAGTAAGTGAGTATACAGAGTGTTCGTGACAGACTAGACCATCAGTTTATAATGATTTACATTTTGAAAGCTTAACAAACTTTCCAGTTAACTTGAAACTTGGTTTACTGTACCGGGTACCCAAAACTCAAGTTTTCATATAACAATTTCAATTACCTTACACACGTCAGAACGTTGTTTAAGTTCATCAAAAAGTCTGTCATCAAACTCATAAACTGTAGGCTCAAAATCATATATGATAAATGCTGAGTACACTCTGGCTATGGAGATTGCAGAATAAAGAAAAGCAATAGTGTCCCCAGTGATCCTAAACTTCTTCAGACTATAGTCGCGTTGAGGCACTGTTGCCGTAACACCATCTGGCCTGTGAACAAAGATGGCAGCTGTCCATTTTGCTGACATACAATCTTCCAATGGAAGGAACTTAATTTGATCGTCTTCTGTTTCCCATCTTTCTAATACGCTTTTAACGGATTTGGTGATTGCGTCATCTAAATGTTCCACCAACACCGCAATATTGCTGTTTTTTAAACAACGCTCAGGTCCTTTTAATGTTTCCAGCTCCTTGGTCAGTATATCTCTCCATGTAGCACCTGCTCCTTCTCTCAGTATTTAGATAACCGGTTTTGTATCACGGAGGAAATGTCCACTCTCTTGTTGAGGCCATGCCACTGATGTAGTCGTTGCAAAACTTTCTCTTTCATAATGTTTTCTTATTATTGATAATACGTTAGAAATATCAAATGTATTTCTAAGGTTGACGGACAATTTTTTTGGGTTCTTGAAGTAACTTAGAAATTTTTGGCTATCAAACATAAACATAAAAATTGCTGGGGTAATCCGTAATCTTTTCTAAATCTATCATGTCCTTCAGAAGTCCGCCAGGTGCAATATATTCAGCACTGGACTGTGCTTTATCATGCAATATCCAAATACTATTGGTGTTATTCGCACTTTCTCTAACAATTGGAAGTAGACCCTCGATAATAATACTTTTCTTAGCAGCAATTTTTCCAAATTGAAAAAAATGGGTATGATTATGATTTCTGTAAACGAAGTGCTGATAATCGTCCACAAAAAAATAATCAAACTTCGTTATCAATCTGCATAGATGTTTAGCAAAAGGTGTTTTTATTTCCAGTATTATGATTTTACTGGAACACGCAGACAGTTACCAAATAAGTGATTCTCGAGCTTCCATCAACACTTTGTTCAACACATCAGCAGATTGATTGTAACTGGTTTCCCTGACAAGCTCATACGTAAAAATTGTACACCGAATATCCTGTCTAACACTGTTCAGTAGTTCCAGGTATCGTTTTGCTGCTGGACAGGAACTATTGCCAGGTAAGATCATCAAAATCCTTTTCTCTGGTGGTGTAGTGAGGGCAAGATTGATTATTTTACCTAACATTGCAATAGTCTTGCCTGATCCTGCCGGGCCCTCTACCAACAGAAATCTCTCTTCACTGTTGAAAACATCCAGCTGATCTTTTGTTATGCATCTTATAATTTATATTGAGAAACTCTTTAAACAGACCAGGTGGCTGTGTCATGGTGGTATTTTGAGGATACATTTTCTTTTTAGGGTACATTTTCTTCTTTTTCTTATGTCATCCGATTTTTGTTTTTGTTCATTCAAATCATTGTCCACTGATTTCCTTGTCACAAGCGCTTTTTTAAGCTTTTCATCAATGTCTAGTAAACATTTAGGTAAACTGAATTTTGTAAAGTCCCAATTGTTGTCTTGATCCATACACCGCAATCCGAGAAGACAACATTTTATTGTGTTTCTGTCGGGATCATTTGCAAACTCTGATGTTTTTACTGAAAATTTTTCACAACAATCCATAATTGATGCTAAGTGATCTAAGTCATTATTGTATGACTTAGATCACTTAGTCATACAATAATGACTTAGATCATCTGAAAAATACTTCTCGTGAATGTCCTCCGAAGAGATGTTACTGAAAACAGTGAACTCAAACACTGGCAGTGAAGGGTCCAATGACTGTATCAGATCCACCATTTTCTTTCTTTGTTTTAGAGCATCCTCGCAACATCCTTTTATTCTAGCCTTCCATTCTTTTGGAGAACAAGGTATAGACGGAAAAGATAAACCTTTAACTTCAAGCACTGCCGCAAAATTTCTACCCACAACAATAAAATCATTTTCACCTTCCACATTTTTCGAAGGCTGATGACAATCGTGCTTCTCTGCCCCCTTATTGCAGCGTTTTTTATTACAGAGATGTTTTGGTAAGAATGCAGAGTATTGTTCGTGAGTGTACTCCAGCTGATGCAGGACAAAATAGTTTTCATTTATTTCTTCCAAGAATCTGAAAACTTTAACTTCTGCTTCGTATCCTTTCTGCAGCTCTCTCTCTCGGCTGCAGTTTGTCCCTCTAATACAATATTTTGAGGGAGCTTGTCTATAAACTTAGAATTTTGTATTGGAGGAATCATAATCGGTCCAGAATTCAAAAATTCATTACCTTTCTGACAATTTGTTTCCAAAATTATCTTTCCAACTTTCTCCTCGATTCTCTTGCGCAGTCCAGAGTTTGCGATCATTATCTGACAAATGTTAAGGGGTGATTGGAATGTGACAATTATTTCGAACATGCATAACGTTGGTGAGTATAAAATAATTGTCTCTCAAATTTAACAATTCGCCTATCCCCAACAAAATCCAGTCTAAATTCGACCTCTTGACCTAATTAGTTAATTTAAATGTGAGCCGACTGCCGAGGCTAATGTCACAAAATATTTTAATCCTGTTCCCTTATACAATTAAAAGAATTATCGTTGGAGTGAATTGGAAACAATTTCGAAAGAATATAAAAAACATAAAATTTAACGGGAATTTTATTAAATTATGAAAATTGACAACAAAATAAACTTTCAAACAATGAACAGAGAATGAACGGTAGATATGAGTATTATGCTTCTTCGTTCAACAAAGTCACTTTGCCATAAAGGGGCTGAACGATTACCCTTATTTGCGCAGAAAACATTATATAATGAGTGGTTGCCGGGTAAGAGTTTTAGGCGTGACTAATTAAAACTAAAAGCAAGGTCCAGTCTAGTTTAGTAAAATTAAACGTATTGTATCGATTAGAAATTAATTATTAATCTCGTTAGAAGCGAGGTTTACAAATTAGTTATAATTATAACGATAGCATGAGCCATGGACGATGAAGTGATTCAAAGTCAGGCTGAATGTCGCTGCGCCTATGTTATGTTAATTCATTAGATTGCATTACCTACATGAGTAAAAATATCACAGGATTGTTGATCGTGTTATATAGGGTCTTATGCAGACCTAAAAATGCTTAATATAAGAATGATATCAGAACGGTTAAAAGGAGAATACAAACTCGCAGCTATAACTATAAGCGCACGACAGCTATAGCTATAAGCGCACCACACAGTTCACAGAACAACAACATCTGTCCATGTCCTCGCCTTGTTATCTGTTCAACAGATGAGTACAATATACATATTAAGTACAATGTACATTGTACATGGCACGCGGTCCAACTCGCCAATTATACCATATACATTACTTTGAGTACTTTGAGTAGGTTTGGCTGGGATCGCTCCAGAACAACAGTATCAGGTACGTCCTCCTATAATCACTCCACTGGGGTCTTTTAGTAAATACCATTCCAAGAGTGAATAGTTATTACTTTATTAGTAGCGGTGTATCCTTTAGTAGGGGGCGTGTCGGGGAATTCTTTAAGGAATTTAGCCAGGGACGATTTTTACAGGTCCAAAGTAGAAATGGAATTTATTTCTTTGGGAAGAAGATTTGTACCTGTATAACTTACAAGACTTGAGAAATTAGTATAGTTCTAAAATCTAGCAATTCTTTTTACCACTTGCAATCCTATATACTATACTGCAATCCTACTGCAAAGTAGAGGATATGAGTTGAACTTGACCTATGAGTATGACATAACGAAATGAACGAGCATAATACTAATAGTTTCACACAGGTTATAATTTCCCCGTTTATGAGGTTAAAACTTAATACCACAATGAAACAATCACTCATCTTTGAAGACAAATTGAACACTGGCAATATAATACATATTAAGTACCAGATTAGTTGTACATCAAGTGCAGATAAGGATAACTTATTGAAACTGTTTAATTTTAAATCGCACACAAATTACAAATACTACAGAAATGAACTATTATTAATTTTCAAAATGAAAACCAGTAAAAAAATTAAGATAACGTCAAAAAATAAAAATCATGGAATTGGGCATACTTCCCCATGATGTGAATTGTGAACCAGAAAGCAATTTCAAGATATTATATTAAATTCATAGTGGTTCGCTAAACTTAAAATTTAGATGGCGGCCTCGTCATACATCATATAATTACTAAAAGTGCAGCAATTAATCTCTATTTCTTCGCCAAAAAACTCTCAGCCCTACTACTACTAGACTTTTACGTGTCAAAATAAAGTTTAGACAATTCTCTAACCTCGTATCTTCTTATTATGTGGAACACATGGTTTATACTTTCTATTTTTCTGTTATCAGGTTCACCGGTTGTGAGATGCTTATCAATATTCGTGCAATTCAGTTAACAGGGGACAGAAGTTTAATTTTTGAGAGGCTAAAAGATAATCCAACAAAAATACTATTTTAATTCCATAAAAAAACCACACAATAGAGTAAAATTTACGTAACGCTAAAGAAATTAGTTTTTATTCACTATAATTAGATGTATAACCATTCTAAACACTCCAACCATTCTAAACACTAAGATAACATCAAAACATTTGATTCCACTGGCATCCTCCCACAGGACTGCCATACCCCAGAGGTAGGCAAAGCATCCATATGCTATCCTCTCGTGGGCAAAGTGCCAACCAGGCCCAGCCTCTCTTTAAAATTTTTTGAAAAAACTCAAAACATTTAGTTCACTGCAGCATCCTTCACTTGATGTGAACCTGCGTCCCGCACGCCTTTCAGGGGAGAGTGGATACTAAAAACGAAGTCCAGCATCATTGTTAGCAGCGACAAGACCTTTCGCTGAAGCACTGAGAGCGAGTGACCGCCGTTACTCCGTACCTATGTAACTTTAGCGTTGGGGAGGTTAGATGGGCATTCGTTTTTATATTAAGATATGGGTATACCCAAACGTTTATCCCAAAAGCTGAAGTGCAGTTTCCAGATTCAATTTCAAGTCGGTCTCGGCTGATACTTGATCAGCAAGGATAGAATGGTCCAGAGTGAAATGTTTCTCCACCGCGGTGGCTGCCAATTTCAAAGATAATATGAAATGTGTTCGTTTGTCAGAGTTCAGATCTCAGACTCAAGGTATGATACTGTATGATTTTGTGCGGTTTTGCTCCTTGAACCCAGAGTGTGACCTTTCTCCACGTTGCGGCTACCAGAACAATATTTGATTTTGTCCATCAAGTACCTCCGCAAAGGTTCCTTCCTCCAAATGTAAACTAATGGATTTAATGCTGAGTTGAGAGGCAGTGCCAGCCACATCGCAATCCAAGATACAGTCGGGGGTGTAGATACTTTAATAGAGGTACAGAGCAATATTACTATAAAAGCAAGGTTAAGAGAACAAAAAAGCGTTGATAGGATGAATACTGTTAATGTAGCTTGTTTTGCAATAGTATGGTTATTTACAGCAATGCTTTGACTCTTTCGAAGACTCGCTACAGAGAAAATGTTTGAGATAACAACCAAAAGAAATATTAGAATCAGATCGACCAATTCCACGATAAGCACGATATACCATGCTTTCAAATAGATATCCGATGGCACACTTTCTGTCTCAGCAAGAATTAACAGCAAGATCTCCATCACAGCTATGATGGTAGCGTGTACAAGTGAGGCAATTGCGACTCTAAATTGGTTAATCTGGTAGAAAGGCTTGACTAAACTAATGGACCTTGTGATAGTCAGCAAGCAAGTTGTAAACCCAGTACATTGCGTAAAAACTCTGAACATCACTTTGAAAGTGTCCTCAGCCATATAAAGAGTTTCGACATTGCTCGCATGAATGCCCAAATTGTAAAACACATTAACACAGATAGCCGAGATGCAAACCAAGAGATCAAATGAGTTGAGTAAAATGAGTAGTCTGGATCCCATGGTGGTTCTGTCGTGCTTGAAGAAGTAGGTAAGAGACACAAGGTTTGCGGAAGTTCCCACAATTCCAACCAAACTACTGGTGACTACTTTAAGAACTTGTCCTGCGTTCATAATCGTCCTAAATGTACTTGTACTTACTTGTACTTGATTAGGTCTCCTCAATCATTCGAGTGGCCTGCACCAATGAACTCCCGTTTGTGACGTATCATCTCCCTCCAAAGTTTGCGGTCACTAGCCATCTCGCTCGCTCCTTCTAGGTCTATGTCAGTGTTTCCTGTAAACGCTGCAGCATCTTCCAGCAAACATTTCCTCCAGTTCTTTCTTGGACGGCCCCTAGATCTTCTCCCATGGGCAGGGGTCCAGTTAAGCAGGTACTTAGGAAGCCTAGTGTCTGGCATTCTGGTGACATGGCCAAACCAACGCAGGCGGTTTGCTCCTATGTACGTCTCTACTGGATTTATCTTTGCACGCTCCAGCACTTCAGTGTTTCTAACCCGATCGAGCCATCTTATCCTAAGTATTCTCCTCAAGCAACGCTGATGGAACACCTCAAAGCGATGTAGCTGCTTTTTGGTTGTGTTCCAAACCTCACTACCATATAGCAATATTGTCAAAACCGCTGCCTTATAAATCCTGATCTTTGTATAAGACTGGATGTTGCGGTTTTTCCATATATTACTCAGTTGATTGAAGGCTCCGGAAGCTTTCTGAATCCTCGCTGACAGCTCACGGTCGATAGTACCGTCGCTGGAAATAATTGTACCTAAGTACGTAAAGTCACTAACTTGCTGCACTGGCGTGTCTTCAACAGTGATGTTCACTGTGGCTTCTTTCGTGTATGGCCGTTGAGAGGTTGTTTTACCAATGACCATAGCCTCAGTCTTTTTACCATTGATTCTGAGACCTCCCTGGGCACCATACATACACAAAAGGTCAGTTGTTTCTTGAAGACCTTCCTCGCTGTTATCCAGTACAGCCATGTCATCTGCATAATCTGTATCTAACACAGTGATATCATCAACAAGCGGACTGATAGATCTTTGAAGAACCGCTCCGTGGGACACCACTTTGTTGCTTTCTGTTCTCTCAGCAGCCACATTGAGGCAGACATTAAAAAGTGGAGGACCCTGAATGTCTCCTTGGCCACTGCCTGAACTTACTTCAAACCATTCTGATAGTTCACCATTGTGTCTAACAGCACTAACAGTTCCATTAAAGAATGCCTGTATTATTCGAATGTATTTACATGGCAGGCCGTAATGACTGAAAGCTTTCCAAATATAATTCCTGTCGATGGAATCAAAAGCTGCCTTGAAGTCCACAAAATTTACATACAGGGGGAGATTATATTCAATGCAGTTATGTATAATAGTGCGGAGTGAATAAATCTGATCAATGCATGATCTGTTCTTTCTAAACCCACACTGATTGTCTCGTAGCAAACTTTCTAAACCGTCACTCATGCGTTGTAATATGATGATTTGATACAGTTTAGATGCTGTAGATCTTAGAGTGATCCCCCTATTATTGGAGCAATGAGAGGTATCACCCTTCTTTGGTACAATTATCACGATGCCTTTCAACCAGTCGTCAGGCACTGCTTCTGAATTCCAAACTTTAGAGAACAATTTCTCCATCCTATCCACAAGACCACTTGCCCCATACTTTAACTGCTCATTAGAGATTTCGTCGATCCCAGCACTTTTGTGGTTCTTCAATTTTTTGAGACAGTTTAAAATCTCAAGTCTAGTGGGGGGACCATCACCATCACCAAGATAAGGAAAGCATGGGACCACTTCAAGATGGTCCAGGTCAGACAGATCCGCATTCGTGGGAGGAGGGTTTAATAGCTCCGAAAAATGTTCTCCCCATCTCTCTCTCTGAGCAGAGGGATCAGCAATCAACTTCCCGGATTTGTCTCTTACAGCAGTTGATTTTCGATTCTTCTTACCGGACAGTGTTTTTATCCGTTGCCAGACTTCCCTTTGCCGGCCATGGACAGCAGCTGTTTCCAGATCTGCTGCAACTCTAAGAGCCCAATTCTCGTCGTCTTTCCTGCAGCTCTTTTTGACAAGTTTGTTGGCCCGAGAATACTCGCTCCTATTGTTGTTGTCACTAGGCGCCATCTGTTTAATCTTACTGCGTTCGGCAATAAGGTTTTTTGTCTCCTGAGACAAATGCTGCTGCTTTCTACGCCGGGGGCGCTCACCCAGTACCTCCATAGACACTTCTTTAATAGTATCCTTAACTAATGTCCATTCTCCATCAAGATTCTCCTCCATTGGTAGGCAGCTAAAACGATTTTGAAGAGCAATGCAGTACTCTTCAACCTTGGACTGATCTCTAAGATTCTCAATTGCTGGAGATATCCTACGAGAGGCGTTCAGTTTTTGAACTGCCATAAGTTTGACTCTAAATTGACCTCGAACCAAATAATGATCGGAGCCAATGTCTGCACCCCTGCATGATCTTACGTCAAGTAGAGAGTGACTCCACTTGGTAGAAATACAGACATGGTCAATCTGATTTACTGTGCGGCCATCAGGAGACTTCCAACTTCCTTTATGAATATCACGATGCTGGAAAAGCGTCCCACCGATTGTCAGCTGATGTAATGCACAGAAATCTAATAGTCGAAGGCCGTTGTCATTTGATGAAACGTGAAGGGAATGCTTACCAATCACACCGGACCAAGCTGAGTTATCTTGGCCAATGCGAGCATTTAGATCTCCAAGTAAAAACTTCACGTCATGAGCTGGTAGTTCATCAAATGCCCCAGATAGTTGCTGATAAAAGTCGTCCTTTACCCCGACTGCTGCATCCTCAGTTGGAGCATAAGCTATCACAATCGAAATGTTGATATGTCGACTGTGCAGCCTCGCTGCAAGAATACGTTCTGATATCGGACTGTATGAAATCAATGAATTTTTAGTCTTCTTCGAGAGGACTAAACCTACCCCTTGTCGTCTGTACCCATCACTTCTTCCTGAGTTAATAAAGAGGGACCCATCATCCAAGGTAACCTCACCAGTGCCGGGTCTGTGCGTCTCTGTCAGCCCCAAGACATCCATTTTATATGCTGACATATTCTGTGACAATTCATACAGCTTTGAGGAGCTGCTCTCCAATGATAACACATTCCACGTTCCCACATTAATGCTGTGTTTGATAAAGTTGCATGGGAGTGCTCTCCCCTTCTCCGGGTCCACATGACAAATATAAATTATTTTCATGTCAGCCTGTATATATAATAGCAAAGTAACATAACTTTACTCTCTTAATATGCAATGGAAAGGAGCTTTATGATGCTTTATATAATTAAAACTATACTTGAAACTAGTTCAACAACAAGTACATGCTGTACATCATTCTCAGCACAAAAAATTAAAGCAAAAATCCTAAATTGTCAAAATATAAAGTTAAGTACGCCCAAGTAAGGTCCGATAAGATATTTGTTGCTCATGTCAAACTACTTCCGATGTCAACCGTTAGAATAATTTATTTATTCATGAAGTAACTAAGCGATTTTTAAAGTTTTAAGGCAAGCCCCGCTTTCAAAATCTCCGATTGTTCCAACAAGTGGTGTGAACGTTTCAACAGCGAAGCGGTGAGCCATTGGCGAACGAACTTACGATAGGAAAAAAGAATAACTCGAACTTTCGACTAGCCGACTAGCCCATATAAAAGATTATAAGGCTGAATGGCAATATAATATTAATAGCTTAATAATAATAACAAAGACGTATGTATGAAGAGTATGTGGAAGAACCAATTAGATATTTACCTGGGGACCCCAGTCTTAGTGTTCATAAACATATGAGGATGTGTTGGAGTGACACTAACAGTAACAGACTGAGTACCGCCCAGTAATCAATTATAAGTCATGATGAAGACTGATACGCGACTGCTCGATAAACTTTAGTATTGCAATTTGCAGTTGCTATTGTTTACAAATCTTCCGACTTTCGTCATGTCTCAACTGTCTCTCTCTCTTATCTCCCATCACAGTGCTGGCAAACACGGCCGTCTGCTATTATACCCCTTTTACTATTATACCCCTTCACTTTTTGTTCTTCCCTCATTTAGAATCATCACTCATCAATAGTCGTTCAGTAGGTTCATTCTTAGTTCAAAATATTCTAATTCAATATCACTGAATGTTAAGATGAAAAAAAATAGAAATATATTTTTTCAAAATCGCCATATTTAGGTTCTTAAAAAACACCACGTTAAGGGTACTAAATACATGCCAAAGAGCTCTGCTAGGCTGCCAAATCTATGTTTAGTAACAACGGAGCTCATTTCAATAACTAATCTCACAGAGATTGTCATTAGACCACGTTAAAAGAGTAGCATAATACCTGTAGAACCAGGCGACTGTTTAGTGCACCCTGATTAGTGCTCACTGCGGTGCTGCGGAGAAAAGATTCAGTCTTGCGGCTGGTGATCTGGTGCAGATTACAATGAATATTAATGTGCATAGCTTCTCTAAAACAAAGAGTTACATTTTCCTAGCCACTGAAACACTTCTTCTAGTTCTGCGTGTAAGTAAAGAAACAGCACTTTCTGGTCCTCTTTCTCCCACACCGATCTTTATTATGTTGAATAGTAACAAGTAAATATTAACGCTCCAGCTTAAATAGAACTATAAACCAGTAGTGAAAGTACACACTACATAACACGTGTAAACCGTATATGTATTGTTCGTACAAATTACTTTTTAAATTTATTCGACGAGATGAAAACAGAAAAACTCTCCTAATATTTAATGTATAATATGTGTCAATTATCATTTATCCCTGAGCTGTTTCTGGAGCTGTTTGGCTGTGTGTGTCCTACCAGAGTAATTAAAGAATTAAGGAAACGAGACAAACGGAAATAATAGTTTTAACATGTTACAATTTTCCCGTTTAAGAAGTTAAAACTAAAAAAACACAATAAAACAATCATTTATTTTCGCAGAAAAATTTAATATTAGCAATATGATACATAATAATTACTACCTTAATTGTACAGCAAATGCAGATAAGGATATTTTATTGAGACTATTCAGTTTTAAATCGTAAACAAATTACAAACGCTACGGAAATAAATGATTATTAATCTTCAGAATAAAAACCATTCTAAAAATTAAGATAACATCGAAAAATATAAACCATAGGCTTTCTTCGGTCTTCCCTTGATGCAAACTGCAGACCGGCAAGAAATCCAGGGAATAATAATTGTGTTATGTATCACTGTGTCTGTGAGCAGCGACTAGATAATTTAACTTTGAATGTTTTGATGCGAATTTATATTAACTTAACAAGGTATTCGTTTTTATAATTAGGTATTATAGGTATAGCATGCCCAGACAATAACATACACTTTCAAGATATGATATTAAAGTAGTTAAACTTAAGACCAAAATGGTAAGCTTGTCATATGATTACTAAAAGTGCAGCGACTTATAATGTCTATTTCCGATACCAGTTTTATAGCCCCGCTTACTAGTTTAGCTCTTTCTAGTCCCCTGCTACACGGCATGTAAACAGGGATTGGCTAGTTAGAGGCGGTCCGTGTAGGCCTTACACTGTGCTTTCAGCAATACTCATAGGTTGTATAAAATATATTTGCTGGCTAGAGTTCAGTTTTCAGAATCAGGGTACGATATTGCCGATTTAGTACGGTTTGTTCCTTGGTGGATGATCCGGATTGTGACGTTTCTGGCGGCTGCAACAACAAAAGCTGAAGTTCATTTTCCAGATTCAATTTCAAGTCGGTCTGGGCTGATACTTGATCAGCAAGGGTAGAATGGTCCAGAGTGAAATGTTTCTCCACGGTGGCTGCCAATTTCAAAGATAGTATGAAATGTGATCGTTGGTTAGACTTAGAGTTCAGTTTTCAGACTCAAGGTATGATACTGTATGGTTTTGTGCGGTTTTGCTCCTTGAATGATGACCCAGAGTGTGACCTTTCTCCACGTGGCGGCTACCAGAACAACATTTGATTTCGTCCATCAAGTACCTCCGCAAAGGTTCCTTCCTCCAAATGTAAACTAATGGATTTAATGCTGAGTTGAGTGGCAGCGCCAGCCACATCGCAATCCAAGATACTGTCGGTGGTATAGATACTTCAATAGAGAGACAGAGCAATATTACTATAAGAGCAAGGTTAAGAGAACAAAAAAGCGTTGATAGGATGAATACTGTTATTGTAGCTTGTTTTGCAATAGCATGGTTATTTACAGCAATGCTTTGACTCTTTCGAAGACTCGCTACAGAGAAAATGTTCGAGATAACAACCAAAAGAAATATTAAAATCAGATCGACCAATTCTACGATAAGCACGATATACCATGCTTTCCGAAAGATATCCCGTGGTACACTTCTTGTCAGCCTGAGAATTAGCACCAAGATCTCCATCACAGATATGATGATAGCGTGTACAAGTAAGGCAGTTGCGACTCTAAATTGGTTAATCTGGTAGAAAGGCTTGACTAAACTGATGGACCTTGTGATAGTCAGCAAGCAAGTTGTAAACCCAGTACATTGTATAGAAATTTTGAACAGCACTTTGAAAATATTCTCAGTTATATCAAAAGTTTTTAAATTGCTCGCATTGCTCGGCAAAAAGTAAAACACATTAACTCCGATAGCCGAGATGCAAACCACGAGATCAAATGAGTTGAGTAAAATGAGTAGTCTGGATCCCAAGGTGGTTCTGTCGTGCTTGAAGAAGTAGGTAAGAGACACAAGGTTTGCGGGAGTTCCCACAATTCCAACCAAACCACTGGTGACTACTCTAAGAACTTCTCCTGCGTCCATGATGTCCTACATGTCAAATATAAATTATTTGTATGTCAATATACTCGTAACAACGGAAGTAATCTTCATTACAGTTTACATAGTTATTAAAAAATGTATCCTTGTTTTAATTGAAGTATTACAATTTACATCATAATAATAAAGGATTCGACTATAAAACGTAATCATATGCTGTAAGTGTAACTTTTAAGATAAACATTAAACACCACACAATTATTATTAACAACAAAATATGTATTTTACTTCTTCTCCTTATACTCCATTATAATAAGCCTTTTTGCACGATTCCCGGGGACCGACAACTAAGAACCTCTCATCCCGGGCTCCCACAAGTATCACATCACATGGCCCCAGGCCCCACAACCAATAACCTGGGTAGGGTTCACAGGATTAAACAGGATTAAACACAAATTTGTCAATGAGAGTCCTAACACATAACACTCACGTGTCTTGACTATACATCAATAGAGATGTCAGTGTCAGCGGTAGCTACTTGCTACCCTGACACTGACAGGGTAGCAAGTAGCTGTGTGAAAATTAACTTTCATTCGAAAAAAATGTGATAGTAATTCACTCATACGAAAAAGAATTATCTCAACCGGGCACTCGGTGACTGAGCTATAAAGACCAACGTACGTATGTATATTATCTTTTGGCACTTGATGTACAAACTCTTAGGCTAATTGAGTATTTGTATCCATGCTGTGTCAGCAGTTTAAGATCACGTCATCATATATTATGGCCGATGACCAGGCCCCCTCATTATTAGGGGTCCCACGGAGATCAGATCATGTCACCAATTAGTGACGTACAATTAGTGATGTGATCCATCAGTAAAATTTAGCTGACCTAGAAATGGGCTAGATGGTAATCGTACTGTACTGCGACACGTACTCTAGTGCGACACGTACTCTAGTGCTACACGTACTCTAGTGCGACACGTACTCTAGTGCGACACGTACTCTAGTGCGACACGTACTCTAGTGCGACACGTACTCTAGTGCGACACGTACTCTAGTGCTAAGTACGACAAAAACACCATCTGTCGCACTACAGTACGTGTCGCACTACGATCCAGGTAGCGTACTCTAGTGCGACAAAATATCCTGACTTATTTCCAAGTTAAGGTCACATGAGAAGTGTGAAACGTGGGAGCCTAATATGGTTTGATTGATGTTATAAGGGTTAGTGTGTTGGACCATTAAGTGATTAGTCGGGTTTACGTCACTTATTTCGAAGTGATCTTACGAAGCCTAATACGATTCGTCGGTTCACATTACGTGTTTCGAAGTGATCAGTTCAAGCCACGTATGCAGTGTGTGATCCACTGGGTAACTCATAAGCAGCATATGATCCTCATTCCTATCACACGCATCGTATGAAGGTATATCTCCGATTGGGATAACAAGTTCATATGATTGGGTCATATATAAGGTCACGATGATTCTACCAAAGCATCGAACAACATCAACATTATGACAAAATGGATTATTTGAAGTGTGTTGGAACAATGATTTTATATTTGCGACAATGTCGGCCTTGAAAATTCTCTGTCGCACTAGGGTACGTGTCGCACTACGATCCAGGTAGCGTACTTTAGTGCAACAGTGTCGATCTCGGAGGTTTCGCACTAGGGTACGTGTCGCACTAGAGTACGTGTCGCACTACAGTACGTGAACCGGGTAATCTGTAGTTTACTTTTCAATCGACCCAGTTTAGACCTCATGTCATTTAGATCTTCTATGTTGAGACAAATTCTCAGATAATGGTTTTATAATTACGGTACTGAGCAGTTCGTTTAATTATTTAACCACATCTATCATGTTACCCTTACTTTTGCCACTGGTGGCATCTTTATCACTTATTTATAGCACACTTCACAGTTCACATATGAGTCGACATACGTGCCTAAGGCATATGCAACGGGAGTGAGCCGATCAAGTGTTCTTAGGTATATATCAAGGACAAAAAGGAAATCGCGGCACGTGCGGAATCGCGATTTTACCCATTCGCAGCGACAAATCGCGATTTTCTCAGATCCTCGCGACAGATCGCGATTATTTCAGTTTGTGACAAATTTGTGCATTCTCCTTTAAATCTTCAGGCCAAATATCACGTTCTTTATAAATATAAGTTTATGGAACCAATCATGTATGTACGGACTTCAGAAGCTCATAATCATCAGGGTAGCATGAAACATGAACAAACGTAGTTTCTAAAAAATATTTGAAAGAATTTCGACTTAGAAAATTTTCGGTCCGAGTAATTCTCGTACCTCTGATGACAGAGCTCCCGCCTGCATTCCGAGATCGCATTACAAGGGGGAAGCTTCGAGTCCAAAATCGTATATCGAGAGGTAGGTACTTCTAAAAGGTACGCACTTCAGTAAAGTAAACCGTTGACACACGCTGCAACCCCTTTTGATCGCAAGGTATAATGATCAGGGTAGCATAAACCATGGAAAACAATTGGTTTCCAGGAATCCACTTTCACAAGCGTTTCTTAACCCACTCGTCTGCTGACGTAACATTGTTAGCCAAAAACGTCCCTAAAACTTGACACGATCAGACATAAACTTGACCACTAGTCGACACCCCAATCAATGTATGGAAAACTGCAAACATTCACATGACGATGACTCACCCCAATTGTGCGAGAAGATGAACAATCAACAAAGGCAAAGATGAGGAAATAAAATAATGTGTAATGCGTATTAGGCATAAGGTTAGTTAAGATAATTTTTAGAATTATAGTTAAGGCTAGTAGTATTCAATTTGTGTCAGTCTATAAAACACATGAAAAGCTGTGTGCTCCATATCCCTTAGTCTCTAGCTTTGTTATCAAAACACGTGATTCGATCACGTGATGTTATCTTCTTGTAAACAGGGTTTATTTGTTTGATTACGTGTAGTATGATAAAGCATTAACACAAGTTAACTAATAGTATTATGTATATGAGTACAGATTCGAAGTGGAACATCGAGTTCCGTTTTGGCGAGGTCTGGCGAGCTGGAAGGAACTTTCGAGATCGTCTGGAAGGGCTGATCTAAAAGCAAACTCTGCTCAGTATAGCTAATCTAAATCTAACTATACTAAAAAGCTAGTTAACGAATATATGACAATATGACATCTAACTTTCCTCTGCAAATACATTTTATTTCGCCGCGATTTTCGAGATTTTCGCCGCGATTTTGCCTAATTTGGCCTAAATAAATCATACCATCTGGAAATTCCTGGATGCCCTCAAACTGGAGCAAGGACTTACAGACCAGAAGATCACGGATAGGCTGATGAGAAGACCTCCACCCCAGAGAGCTGCCAAGTGGATAAGGTGCGACTCCCTTGTGGAATCCTTTATGCAAGCTTACGATTACCACTACCAGGAGAACGAAGTCATCGATTATCTCTTTGCTGTTTCTGCTGCACTATGAATTCGACATTTGATTATTGATATTATCGGTTTTACGATATTGGGATTTTATGATTGGTAAACTCTGCAGCAAACAAGGGACACTCAATCATATCTTCACGTTCTGAGGATTATTGTAATTAAACAATAACTGGCGCAGTTTTTGACGTCCTCAAAAATGTGTTTACTCATTTTTCTTCGGCAAAATTTTAATCCGATACCGCAAGAAATTATTAACTTATAGCCTCTCCATGCAACAAATTGTGTTTTTCCGAAAATTGCACTCTAACCAGGAAATGCTCGATTACAAAAATAGGGACACTCAGAATATTTTTTTTGGCGTGGAACTGGAAACGGTGCGCTAGATGGTCACTGAACTGCCTATGAGGTCATTTGGGTTGGAGTTTGGACGGGTTTAGTGTATGCCCCCTTAACTGCTATGGTATAGATCATTTTGCGAAAAAAGGTACAGTCTCTGATTAAAATATGAACCGTAATTACAATAAAACATATTTTGTATTTGATGATCACGAGGAAGAGGTCCCTTATTACGGAATGTCGTGTATGTATGTATGTATGTGTTACAATTCTATTGTTCTAGCTGATTTATAAGTTACCCTGTTAGATCAAAGTCGATCATTGAGTTACTCTCTGTTTCCCATTAGCATTGCTATACTTCCTTTTGATAATTGAGTGAATCCCTATTCCTTACTTATCTTTGATTTATTTCCTGTTGATCATGGTGACTTCCAGCCTTCCACATTAATTTCAAGGAGAACATCTCAAAAGGACTATTTGATAACATAAAATATGACAAGATAACAAGCAGGAGAAGAGTACAGTTCCTGAGACATAAAGTTCCAGTTGTGGAACACAACAAGAAAATTGAGAATAATCTTGTGCGAGGGTAGGGACCCAGATGTCGTTTCTAACCCAAATAAACTTTAAGGAGGCTTCTCATCAGTAGCCGCACCTCCTTACTCGGTTTCTGAACTGGAATTCTATGGGCTTCCAGACGGCCAGACCGAGTATTACCACCCCATCCTTCTAGAGTTCATCACAAGTAGCACCCACCTTGAAGATCTTTGACACCCAGACACACCCCATTGGCGAACAAACTTTGGATATAATCTTACATGCTCCCGAAGGAATCCCTGGTTTATGGTCTTTCTCATCGTCACCAGCACTTTCACTAGAGTCACCAGCCCTTTCACTGGAGTCATCAGCCCAAAATCACTGAAGTATACAGAAGTATAGTTGTGGAACACAACAAGAAAATTGAGAATAATCTTGTGCGAGGGTAGGGACCCAGATGTCGTTTCTAACCCAAATAAACTTTAAGGAGGCAAATTAGTGTGAGTATAGACTGTTACTGAAGTTTAGTGATATGATACGTGTAAAAATACCAAAAGTGGCCGATTTCAAGCTTAAAATGCCTTTAGCCTCATAAGTATCAGTTATTTTGAAATCATTTTTTACAGGATCGTAATCAGCTTGGCGAGACAAAATATTTTGTACCAAATTTATAGTATTTGAAGAAAAATCATCCATAAGAATTATCTTGCTCGAACAAGAGAGTCTTCCCTCTCTTTCACCTGAATGTCTATACACTCTCACGAGAATAGCCACAAAATAAAACATGTCATTCGCATGACAATTTGTACAAAGATGGAGAACGGCCAGCAGCCACCTGGAATTAGCTGGTTTAAAGCCACCGTGATCAACACGGTACACAGTGCCGATCTGATTACGATACTTTGTGAGTTCATACCTTCACTCTAGTCTTCCAACAATACCTCATTACTGCAGCTATCTCAATGTCACGTTTTCTCGTTTTTATTTGATTCGTCAGTCTGTGCGAACCTAAATCCAAGCAATTAGATCAGGATAGCAAGCAAGTCTGACATGGAAACAATGTGTGTGGGGTTGTGAATATGCAGCTGTATAATAGTGTGCAGAAGGGATTGTAACGCAGATCCATCAGAGATTGCAGCATGTTATTACATAGCTTTGTAATACCTATTATAACTGCATTGCTTTGAATTTGAATTTCTGATGTTATTGATTTTTAGTGCTACTGCTATGTAACCTGGCAGTAACGTTGAAAAGGACTTTGAGGGGGTCTGTAGTCCCCCCGCATAGTATGTTTGTGTTTCACTGATTTGTAAACTGAAGACGTAAATAGCTTCCTTTTCCTAAATTCCTCACAGGACAATGTACAGTGTATGTATAGTTTAGTCTACAGCTGCCCCTACAGGCTATGTGTATAGTGAGTCCATTAAAGAAGTCTGTGTTGTTGAACAAACCAATACTTCTTATGTTGCTTTGTTATGATGTCTTTAATTTGTGGAGTCTTTATTGTTAATAGTCTTACTTTCTTCGCCCAGCATCAATCTGTGGGTTACTGTCGTGAAGACGTTTACACTTTAGAACCGCAGACAGATAAATCTAGTAAACTTTGTGAGAGTTAGTTCACACAGATCGTAGATTTAAAGATCGCACCTAGCATTTAGTTTTGATCGGTAATGATTTCAATATCATGAATATGACTTCAATGATTTCAATATCATGAATATGACAGTGACGAACCTCCTCGTTTTAGGTATGTTCAGATTTAGAAACTTGATATAACCATTTTGGGCAGTGTTGAGCTGGTAAATGCTCTTTAGTAAATGTTCCTTTGAAGCAAACAGTCAGGATTCAGCTAGACCGTCAAACAACTCCGTTTTAATTGTTGTTTATTCAAATGTCAGAAGCCTGTTCAATATCATGTCTACTCATGTATGGGTGATGATGTTCATTGTTTAACCAAATCTTACAACCACAGGTTCAAAGATATAAGCAACAACTATTTAGCAGAGGTGCTTAAAGACTACCGATCTAAATTTGGAAGGTACGACCGGCAAATTATCATCTGCTTAAGAATTCAGCAAAAAACGTTGGTTTTTACCCATCACAAGTTTGAATCTGAGCTGTATTCTTTAACCATTGTCCATTTCAGAGCAGTTTGGTTGATAGTGTTCCTGGTGATGACGGGTTTCTGTATCTACATTACATCCCTGCTGGTATCAGAATACCGCCAGTATGATTCGTACAACCTGGAGTTTAGCCAGCTCGCTAACAGTTACACCCTGCCAGCCAGTTAGATTAATCATTATTTCAGTTTTGTTACGTGTTTTATTAACAAAAAAGTTGAGACCACATGACACATCTTGGGATTGATGTTTTAAGGTTTGATTTTTTTATTGACAGAGAGAATAGATTGGTATTTGGTTCATTTTGCTATCTTCAGTAACGATTTGTAACCTCAACATTTTGAACTACACAAAGCTGAACGGTACTGATATTTACAAGGAATACGCGGATTGGATAAACAATGAAACCGGGGTAAGAAGCTCCTTCTGATCCTATATTTTATACTATAGTCTGTGCCATTTGCTAATTATTAAACTAGGGACAGGATTAATTTATAATGTTAAGTACATAAGCTTAACAGAGTCCACAAGCAAGGCAATTTTGATAGGCATCTTGATTTTACTTTAAATTGCTTTACAGTAAAAACGACCTTGATCGACTTGAACGATCGTTTTAAATTCGATGAGGATATGCACCTACTAGTACTACATCATCACAAAATGGTGGTCAAGAGCGTCTCAGCCATAATATAAATGGCGACACAAAGATTTTTACTCTATAGACTATATGCCTATATGACCCGCTCTCATATCAAAATTTACCGCAGCAAAGAGATTCTAAGTCCGATGACACTCAAAATAACAAAAACGAAATATTGGACAGTGAAGAAATGTACACAACTTACAGGATGGACATAAAAGATGCTGTCATAAAAGAGTTGACATTGTAAGTAAAGATTTACTGATTGCTAAACTTTCAAGTATTGATTAGAACCACCCAGTCTCTCTCGATCACTATAACATACTAACTATCCACCAGGTTCGCAAAAGAGCCAATGGACCACAAAGAATTCACCTCACACGCCTACACCTCGAGTGGGTTCTGCATGGAGCTAAACGATGATGAGCAACTTGTCCAGAGAGTAAACGGTGCTGTTGGAGGGCTATCTTTAACCCTGGACGCTCTTACCGAGCATTACATGCCAGAAACGCAGCGAGCAGGGTTTCTAGTGACACTCCGTATGGCTAACGAGACGGTGTTGAGTCAGGAGTTTGGGTTTATGGTGTCACCAGGGAAAGAATATGCTATAAATCTACGAACTAAGAGGGTGAGATAACACACCACATGACTCAAACGTGCTAAACACGTGTAGCTCACGGGCGAGCTATTGCCTCACATCCAATTATCATACACCACTCAAACAACCGGCTAATCAATTAAATTTTTAAATTGAATTGTAATAGAGGTGCCCAAAATTTAAAAAATGAAAATCTTTATACCCAAGAAAAGGGTTAATTTATACCGGTGTTTTCACATCAATCTAGGGTGACCGACCACTCAAGGTTTGTACTTTCAGATAACGAGACTGGAAGAACCCTGGGGCAACTGTATTGATAAGGTGGACCACTTCGACAAGAAAGGGTACATGACGATGAAGGAATGCTATTTAGATCAGGTTCGTAATGCTGTTGGATATCAGGCCGAGTGAAACTGGATAATGAGGCTTAAGATTTAACAATGAAGTATTATGAGGAATTCACATTTTTGATGCATACAATACAGGGGATATTTAATTAATCCCATAACTTCACCACTGAATGGAACCAATTTTAAAAGCATACATCAAACACCAGTAAGATAAAGTTCACGACTACCATTGCAGATGTTGTGGATGTACCCTAAGCTGAGGGACCTCGGGTGTGGCTGTTATCCCTGGTATTTCTACCAGAGATATATAAAGGACGCTGACGACAAGAAATACTCGCCTGACATCAAATGGACCCTTATGAAGTATTGGACTGAAGATGTGGATGAAATATTCAGACTAGAGTTTAATCGTCAGTTTTGTATTTTCGGGGGGAACATGTTTGATAACTTCGCACTTACTTTGTCTTCTTTATAAAACTGTGACATGAGAGAATGTCCTCTAATATCATGTGTTTTCTTCAGAGACATGTTACTACGAGGATACAGGTTACAACGTGACGACTGATCGGATCTCCACCAATACAGATCTGAAGTCAGTAAAGGATTGTGCGGATCTGTGCGACAATACTGTGGACTGTCTATATTTCCAGTACAGTGGTCTGACTAACGGTCAGTGTAACTGTATATACACTGTATAATCACTGATATTTTCAGAATTAAACAAAACAAAGACGAGCGGTTATGAATTTGAATTAAATAATACATATACTTCATACATAGCTTGCATATATACTTACTTCATATACATCTGGCTTGCTGCCTCGTGAAATATAAGAAGCTTAAAAAAGCTCCACCCACTGACAACCGATTTATACGAATTGGTAAAGAATACCAGACTATAGAACCCAGGAGTTTCTTTAATTGTGAAAAAATATTTTGTTTTCAGATATCATGAGTGAAAACGAATGCTGGCTGTACAAGAAAACAGCAGCAATAGAAGAAATAGAAAACGGTGTCGATTGGAAAGGTTTACAGTGGGGTAGTGTAAAGTGCTTGGAAATGGAGGAATGCACTATCTCAGCCGAGACTTCCTGTCAGAATAAAATAACGAGTAAGTTGAATTCTAAAAACTTGTAAAAGAATTACTGAATTGCAAATTAATTGGGATCTTCCATTCTCCTTTAAATAAAGTATACAAGATAAAGTTTGTAGACTAGAATGACTACATTTTGTAATGGATCCCATATTATTTCCTCACAGATGTCTTGATGAATAGCACGGACGATAAAGAAAGCACTACTGAGAAGTCTACATCTCCTCCCACATGCCATGAACCCTGTAACTACAGACAATACGAATACGATTTCTCGTTCAGTGAATATCCCGCTAAGAGATACTGGGAAACCTATCTCAGTCAACTGGATTCAGTAAACATTTACACTTCATTACTTTCACAGATATGCCTTGTTAACGTTTGACTGTATAATGCTGACTATTACTACTATCGTCTTTAATCTATATTCATTAACCATGTCAGCAATAATGCTTTTTTCTCGTCTAATGTTGCAGTTGGTGCTTTTCATCAAGTAACGTTATGTTGACAGTGTCTGAAACTATTATTTACTTTAGGTTAAGTCAAGATACGATAATTTCGAAGACGCTAAGAAAAACTTGGTAAAGTTAGTGTTTTATACGGACCAGATGACGAAAATAGAGGTAGTACAAACAGCTAGCTACGAGATAGCCAGCTTTATAGGTAAGTAAAATCATGAAGTTACACGATTGTTAGCATTTCTCATTTACCCTTAACTGTTCAAGAATCAGAAAAGGTCCAACATTAAAATGCAATCTTATCTGGCTGAAAAGATGTATGGTTTTAGCATCACAAATAGTTACAAGTGATTAATAAATATTGACTTACTCTGTAGTCTGCTGGCCTAAGCCTAAGGTTGGTTTTAGAATTTAGCTGATTTCTTTGAACAAGCACAATTCTGCTAACATCTTTTTAGGTGCCATATTTGTTATTTTTAACCACTCAATATTTCAGCCGAATTAGGAGGATTAACAGATCTATTTATCGGGCTCTCATTTTTCACATGCTATCAATTTATAGAGTGGATTTTTACAAAAACTGCACGTAAATTAACTCCGAGAAGGACTATAAATACATCAGATGATATGCAAATGGACAATACACGTTTATGATGGAATTTTTATTGATAAGTATTACCGGCCAATATTTGGTCGATTGAAATCATATAACATTTTCATTTCCCAGTGATAGACAGCTTGTCGAAATGAGCTGTGTATTTAAATTTATATTTTATGAGTCGTAATTTAGTGAAATTTGCTATTCTTTAGTTAATGTTAATGTTATGTTAAGTATTTCACACCTACATGTTTACTGAACATGTCAGAACTCTACATGTTCTGACCAATGTGAGTGCTTTAAATGCTGGTGCCGTCCGCCTTATTTTTGGAGAAAATGAAATTGAGAACACATAAGTCTATGAACTGATCGTTATCACAAGATTTGATCTTATCTGCCTCTCTCTCATTCACCTTCTCCTAACACCACGTTTTGTAAATGATGTACAAATTTCTAGTTGAATCGTACTTTAGTTATGTTTAATAAAGTAACCTTAAGTAAGTAATTTTATTTAATTAATGATATGTTACGCACCTTTTTACTGATTAGCCAACTGTTGTGACCAATATGAGTGCTTGTATTAGGCTAGTACAGTCCACCTTAATTGTCTAGAAATTGAGTTTGCAGCTTTATAATTATCACCTTGCAAGTACATGTACGATTAATACATAACAACACTAAAAACACATACGTATGTACTCGCGTGCATGCGCGCAACCGGACCATAATATGGCAATAGAGACTTAATACTTTTTATTTTGAAATATTGCTCGCGCGTTCCATAAAGTGAGATGATTTCGGTTCACCTCGTGATCGATCGTCTTCGACGTTTAACGCAAAACAGTTCCTTTAATCTCGAAGATGGCTTCTCAAGGAGAATGAAACTCTATATACCGTACGCAACACGTTACTCAAAATCAACTAAGAAAGTATACACAAATCTATAAAATTTGGTTAAATTAATAATAAGTGAAAAATACAAGTTAGTTCAGGTGCGTGCCTGCAGTTTACATTTCTTTTCGAGTTGCGGTCAGGGCACAGCATTTAATCAAATGCGCCACACAGATAAAACACGCCACAAATTTGCACAGATTTGCTCTTTTTTTTGTTTAGCATCTCGAAACCGTAACCAAAAGGCAAAAGGCTCACCTATCAGAATTTACGGTCAAATAAATATTTTCTCGGCGGTTTCGAAAGAATTTTATTAAATGATCAGCATACCCCTCCAATAATAAATAATCTAATTTTCGTAATAAACAAATATTTTAACGAAACTAATATCAAAATTGATGATGCATCAATCAGTCTATTTTTCGTTTAGTAAACCCAGCCACGCCATATTAAACTAATGAGGGTCCCGCCTCCTATAATTACATAATTACTCAATTATCTCTCAATTATCTCTCGTTTAATTTAGTCATTCTGCAGCCGTGTTTTTAGAGTCGCGTGTAGCTGCAGTCTGCTGCTTGAAACTTTCCAGTTCGACGACTGAAGCGGGAGGAAGGGGGGATTGGGTGTGTCATGATATCTCTCCTGCTATCACGTGACAGGACAGATAGACCACGTGTTGGTCACGTGTGAGGATGTGAGATCACAAGACCACACAACATCTACACACCCGGTTATGGACGGGATCGTGCTGCATGACGGGCGGCGTGTCTGGGGGGAAGTACACGTGCACCGTGAGGTTGGGACGCCGTGACTTGAGGTGCTTAATCCCGCCGCGCGAGATCCGGAGACAGTCGTACAGGTCTACCCTCTGGAGCCCTCTGCATTGCCTGAGGGGGGTGTTAATGAGATGTGAGGAATGTTCTTAACTTGAGGGCTTTTAGAAATCCATGAAGAAAGTCCAATTTTAAAGATCCTTCGGAGATTCCTTGGTTATGTATTAAGATTCGTTGATTCTCTTAGTTAGAGAAGAAATACAGCCTTGTTACAGCCTCTTTACGAATATCTGATATTATTTATTTTATCAGAACTGTGAACCCGTTCAATTAACTTGGGTAAGAGTAAATTATCCTTTAATAGACCATACCGACATAACTTAAAAACTAGCACAAACTGCACACTGCACACTGTACACTGTAATGTTGATCAGACAAGAGGGGTAATATTGAGGGCCAGTAATAACAATAAACTACAACAGGTGGGGGGGGGGGGGGGAAGAAGGGAGCTCTACACAAATAATATGTAGTGACAAACAATCTGCACTACTAAGCTGAATACTATATAGCTTTAAAGTGAGCAGTGGCTAGACTGGACATGTTAATAAAGGTCAATATCTCAAAGATGCTGCTGGATCCTGCAGTCGGGCCAAATGAAGGGACTTGGTCCCAATAATTAGTGTTAATCTAGGTGAAATTGGACGGCTTCGTTCAATAAACCCAGTTTATTTGCACGAAATTAACCCACTCTAACTTTTCGATTATAATACCTTCCGGGAATTATATCCACTAAAACTCGGGGACACCGAGGGCTGATAATTTGCTCATTTTTCCCGCAAGAGAAGCGAGGGTATTATCAGCCCAGACTCAGACTGGCTGGCGGCAAGTTTCAAAACAAATAACACTGGCGTTCTATATATTAGACACTATATTGTATGATGCGCACGTATCGGATTACACCCCTTCTGCAATCGGAACCGGAACGTATTATAAAATATAATACCTCCGCAACTTCGTGCCCGCAAATTCCCTCCAGCAAGCTGTCGGGAATTATATCGCGCAGCACTCAGTGGCGGAGGTATTATAGTATTATAATACACATGGTACCGCGAACAGAGGATTACATTCGTAGAGATTTAGTTAGCTGTTCCATTAAATATATCAAGGTCAGTTAGATTACATTTATAGTTAGCCTCAAGAGTATTTCATCAAATGTATACTTCGAGACATCAATAACCTTATTAATCCCCCGAATGTACTACACACACAGTACACACACACAGTACACACACTGTGATAATACAAGTTGACTTTACACACGTGATCAAAACACAAGAACAATCTTAGATTAGTTCTAAACAGCTCATATCCCGGCCACCTTGTGCCAAAATGAATTATGCTTCTGATAGTAATACGGTACAGTGTACTCTGTGTTGCATATGATAGAGTAAACTTGTTTTAATAGAGTAAAATGTAGTATTGAACAGGTGTATCTTACAGATTCATGTCATATTGAGATAGCGGAGATATTATGCATGATATTCGGGAGTTTGATTTAATAAAGAGAGGCAAGAGAACAGACATGAGAACTGTGAGAGACATGTTCAATGATTAACTTGAACAGTTGTGACACGTTAACTATCTACTATCATGTCAGATCTAGTGCAAGGTATTTAAACGGGAGCTGTGAAGTATTAGAAACTACACAGTAACTGACAGAACTGTGAACTGTGAAGTATTAGAAACTGCACAATGACTAACACACAGTTGAAGAGGAATGTACTCACACAAGATGGTCGATGGTAGCGTCCGTTATCAGCTTACAGTTGTCCAGTTCCAGTTCCCGTAGTTGTGTCTGTCCCGCGTAACTGCCGCACAGATACCGCAGTCCCTCGTCACTGATCCGTTCACAGTTACTTAACGTCTGCAGGCGAGCTTTTCATTATTTATTGTAGTGTAAATAAAGGTAATTTATTTAATCATTAATCACAGTGGTAATAACATTTAGTGGTATTTGGCAACATGGTAGAGGCAGGGACTTAGTCGATATCGTAAGTTTAATCGTGATATTATTACGAAACAACATTACCTCGCACACGCACCAACTCATCAGGCTGCTAAGAAAGTCTACACCCTGAATCATCAACTTAAAGTTTGTCCGTGATACAATCAAACAAATAACCAGAGGACATATGACCACACCCTTCAAAATAAAATCCTCATGTAGCCCAGTAACAGCTAACACGTACCACGTGTCACGTGCTAAACACGTGTTAAACACGTGGCTCACACGTGCTAAACACGTGTCACATACACAGAGAACTATCTGCTTGCTCACTTCTGAGATTAAAATAAAGTCTTGCCATACATGGATGATTACACACGTACTGAGCAGTACTAACAGTGGTGTACTATAACACAACATGAAGGTTATGTTTTATTACAGTGATATTATATAACTTACCAAATTTTATATTTTATTACACCGATATTATATTTATATAACTTAACAAAAGATAGCGTCGAGCTAGCATTCGAATCTACAACGGATGACATTTAACTTTATTGCATCAATATTACAGGGACTATCTCGACACTAAATTAAATTTAACTCCTGCCACAATACATGTGCGATAAAATGCAGATATAATGCCACCGTAGTGATCAAATAATGCCGTCAGATCTAGATAATGTAACTTGTCGATGGATTTAGTGTAATATCCGGATAGGAACATCATTATGAGTCGCATTGTTGTGATGTTTAAACTTCAACATTTCTCATAATTTCCGTGTTACTATAAGTCGGCCCGGACATTTTCTTTTCTCTGAATTTTGAACTAGTACATGATATTATATACTACATGTTATGTAGGAGGAAAAACCAGATACAATTGTCTGCACAACACGACCTATAAGAAACACTACGTTCAGGGGGGGGGGGTGACCATAGCGATAGAATGAGACAGGAAGAAACAATGAACCTAAAAACATGATCATCAATACAGACAGCACTGCATTATCTGCGGACATCTTTCTGTAATACTTAGCAAAGCCCCGAAAAAAGCTGTACGTGTGGATAAATGTTGGCATTTAGATGAATTCCTGTGCCAAAAGTATGCTGAAACATGGCTATAAAGACAATACCTGAACACCTAGGCCTCATGATATTGCGAGAAGTAGCATTCCAATGTTTTTAGTTGCTGGATACCACATACTCAATCCGTTGGCTCTAACTGAACGGCACTCACCAATCATCATTTGTCATCACTTACTTCAATAAGCAGCTCTAACTAAATCTTCAAAGATCTAAACTCAATGTGTCCATCAAAGAGAGAAAATTGGCTTCAGAACAGAAATGTGTTCCAGCACAATGTAACTCAAAACTGTATTATCTAGTTCACCTTTATCATTTAAACTGTGATGAGTGCTATTATATCTTTCTTTTTGTTTTTCGGCACTTACTTTGAGATCTCTCTCCTTCGAACAGCCACGCCCACGTCATAATTCCTATTTTAGAACATCCGATTTAAAACGCACACAGGTTAAGTAACGGAATGTTTTAACATGCCAAGGACCAGACAGGAGTTTAACCTGCCTAGCTTTTTTAAATGACATTTTATTTAAGTCTAGATAACCGATGACACATCGGAATTCAAAGACTCGCTCTTTGATTAAGGACAGAGGGGGGGGGGGGGGGGTAAATTATCATTTTCCAGTTTTCACATATGTGATCGAGCTGCTGGAGATGAACAAGTAGAAAAAAAAACGCATAAAAATCTGACCTTGCGTTGCTGAGATATTGCGCGCCAAAATTTGAGGTTTACTTGTAATTAAAACTTTGTCTTTGACTCTTAATATCTTTTTTCCAGATAGAGCTCAACTTTTGGAAAAGACTGGCCACACTCAGGACCTGAATTTTGATATTTGCCTCTGTTCTTGAAATATGAGGTTAACTTAACCTCAAATTAAAGTTAACCTCATATTTCAAGGTAAACCTCAAATTTTGGCACGCAATATCTCAGCAACGCAAGGTCAGATTTTCATGCAGTTTTTTTCTACTTGTTCATCTCCAGCAGCTCTGATCAAATATGTGAAAACTGTAAAAACAATTTTTACCCCCCCCCCCCCCTCTGGCCTTAACTTGCGTTTTAATCCTTCCTGTTTGGAATCAGGGTGTGAGCAAACCGTTAGAAAATGACCGGAAGAACGTAACGGACAAACATGACCACTTGATCGGTTTGGAATAGCTGCAAAGTTGTTAATCTGTAAATTTAACCCTGGAGATCACTCACTATCACCAAAATAGCCCATCCAAAGTTTATTCAATCGATTGAGTAATGTGTGGATTAAGAAGTTTAGGTTAAGTTAATACAAATGTAGTTCTAAATTAATGTAAACCTACCACATATCATTTTTTATATGTATTAACTATAATAAGTGTTGATAGTATTACAATATAAGTAAAGGAGACAACTGAAGGAGACAACTGAAGGAGACAACTGAAGGAGACAAATGAAGGAGACAACTGAAGGAGACAACTGAAGGAGACAACTGAAGGAGACAATGTAAAGTGTAAACACAGAAAAGAATGAGAACGGTTTGGCAAATAATACGCTTGACAGATACGTAAAAACGGTAATTTAAAGTTTTTTTAAATAGAATAGATATACAAAATACTTACCAAAGATTGAAGATAAGGGCAGTGTAGAGATATCTGTATTAGGGAATTATCTGTTATCTGAAACACATTAGTTAACGAGTCTTACTTGACAGGTACACCGTTATGAATAGTATATAGTAACTAGTATAGTAGCCCCACGTATCTATGTGTAATATATTTATGGTATATAATTTGGGAGTATATAATCTCTCTCTCCAGCAGCAGGAGTTGGGGAAATAAGGACGCGTTGTGAAAGCCACCGTAAGGAAGGCTTACAGTGTACGCCGACCAATCAGAAGAAGAACTAGTATAGTATACAACATATAACTGTTTAGTGTTGCATTTGCCGCGGTAATGATTCTGTACAACCCCCGACATGTAACTCATTGGAAAATGGGAGCAAGCAAGTAAGATCCCATTTCATTTTCAAAAGTACCGCCTCCCACGTAGTAACGCGTATTTAATTGTAAGGAAGTTCATTGGAATGCCATATTTTTAATGGTTCACGTGTATCTAAATATGGCGTGGTTGAAATGCACGTTGGTGTATACTGTATATTGATAGAAGCGCTGTTGTACTATGTTAGGGACCATTGCAAAGTTGTAGGGTATCGTAAAATATGCACTATAGCTCATAGGGGTGTGTCTTATTATGACAGTTGTAAGTATCATGTGCTCCGGAGGATAAATAACTACAATAACTGTAATATTATTTAATATATTATAATATAACTAAATTGTCATTTATATTAACACTAGTAGCCATTATTCCCCCTCCCGCTCAGTGAAACCTATACAATCACTAATTAAATTTTACAAGATCGGAGGGTTGATTCAGAGAATATATCCCCATCTCCTTAATGCAGGGTGATAGATATCAAAGTATGGGATAATCATTATTTTAGAGCTCCATTTCTCCTGATCATTATATATATACTTATATAATACACTATTTTACCCCATTTCTCAATACTTTCCCAGCCAGAGCACCTTGGCTGTTGAGGGATAAATTACATCACACCTGACACATGACATTTGATACGAGTAACCTGCCCCAACATGCCCACTAAAAGAGACTACACACACTCACCGATTGGCACTCTTCAAGGTCCATCTTCTCGAGACTGTTGCACCCCTGCGGGATAAAAGAGGGTAATTGACACTGACAATTAAATAGTTATCAACTCAGACATGACACAGTCCACACTTCCACAGATAATTACAGTAATTTGTCCGAGCTGTAGGAAATAAAGCGTGCTCTTTGACCCATATAATTGGAATTTGAAGGTGCAGTATTTTGGGTAATGAGTTTTATTGGGATAAATTGTCTGGATTCTAGAATCCCTAAACACTTGGCTTAACTAAAGCACAAAATAGGAGACAGCATGAAGTATCAAGAGTTTATAATTTTGGCAAAAATGTTTTCTCATCTACTACCATCACATTCTGCTTTCAAGCTATAAACTAATACAGGGTTAAGGGAATTTGGAGAAGGAAGCAAGTATGAGACCAAATATTCAAGAAACAAGGAATTTAAAATTTCCAAAAATATAATAATGATTATTAGTATTTACTATTTGAATAAGATAGGAAACGCAACAAAGAATGCTTATGCATTATGCATGTTTAGACGTATTACATCAACTCATAATACTATATAATGTTCTTTGAACTCCTGACATAAAGTTATTACAATTGCATTGATGACCGTTCACAACATTACATGATTGATAATGCTATTATCAAAACTGGAATGGTAGTCTATATTGGGATTTGCAGAAGTTTTCTATAGCCGCCCCCATCCCCCCATGGGTGGTTTTTAGAAAAGAGTGGTTATAACGGTCCAGCAACTTTTAGTCTGCTCTTTCATTTAAATTCCTACTGAAATATTATCGAAAATTCTCAGAGTTGGCTCTCGAATTTCCTACTTTTTGTCAAAAATTTCCTACTTTTAAAAATTTCCTACATTCTTAGAATGCGAGAATGCGGGTTTTTGGATATGGGTACACACACTCACCGATTGGCACTCTTCAAGGTCCATCTTCTCGAGACTGTTGCACCCCTGCGGGATAAAAGAGGGTAATTGACACTGACAATTAAATAGTTATCAACTCAGACATGACACAGTCCACAGATAATTACAGTAATTTGTCCGAGCTGTAGGAAATAAAGCGTGCTCTTTGACCCATATAATTGGAATTTGAAGGTGCAGTATTTTGGGTAATGAGGGTTAACTTATTTTCACTTCAACCGACTTCAAACGCTAAATATTTGACGTCACGAATTAAGCGAACTACCATGAAAGCAATTAGAAGTAAATGGATTGCCTTTAAATCTGTTATTCTGATTTGTGTTAAAGGCCTCGTGATAGCTTCAACCAAGAGACTACAATGTACTGGTGACTCTCCCAAGTAGAGAGTAAAGAGACCATGCAAGGAACCGTCAACCGATATAAGTTATTTAATGTCTCCAGACATTATCTTAGTGGAAGTACCTCGGAACTAATAGATCATAAAAGGTTAAGCTTCTCAAACTACTACCAGTTATAATTTATCTTATTACAGTAAAATTATGGACACATAATATAATATGATAACTCATTCCAGTCTGACTTTGTAGGAAATACAGGAGGTTACATTATGACGTCTGACATAATATCGGGTTTCCTTGAACTTTTAAAAACTTTAGCAGGTTTCCTTAACTGGGCTGTCCTTGGCACAGAGCCAGAAATATCTGTTGTTGTTGTGTCCAGCACTAAATTACTGGCACCTCACTACACACAGTAACCAACACTTGTGTACATGTAATACGGATAATGTGATGTGCTATCACACACACACACACACACACACACAGTATTTTATTAACGTAAATTATTCATCATCTTGTAACATTATAACGCACATAACAGAATCACTGACATATTTATGAGGAGGTTGAGTTACGATCAGGTAACATTACACTATGTTATTATATGTTATTAAAGTTATAAGTGCACAGGTTTGTGCCGCATGTTGCTGACCAGCTTCGCCTTCTAACATAACGTTATCTATAAATACTTTTAGTTTTTAATGTTGGTTGACATGTGTGGTCACATGTGTGGTCACATGTGTGGTCACTGGTCAGTGGTCACAGGTCACATGTGTGGTCACATGTGTGGACACATGTGTGGTCAGTGGTGACATATTATGTGGTAACATGTGTAACGTGGGTAACTTTGTTTTTTGGTCTTGGGAACACTTTTGTAAAGCAGATTTGTTCTAACAAAACGTAATGTTTTGAGGTTGACGAGGTGTTTCCATGGAAACAGTAAACAGGTAGGTGTTTCCAAGGAAACAGTTAAGTTGGCTCTTCAGACCGTTCCGTTCTATTTGCAGATGTGATGTCAAAGTAGAGAGACAGATTGCAGGGAGGAGTATTGAATGTTCAAATTACGAGGTTCTAATTTTGTAGGTGATGTGAATTACTGTACGTGTTTCTACACACGTGTTCCTACTACACATTTGTCTCGAATGAAAGTGAGTATAAAGAGGAGTGTGAGTTTTGAAGAAAGGGGAGGCGGCAGACAACCTGATAGCACTGTTCTTACTTCTTACATGTGAAACAAGAGAAACACCACGAGTAAAATCAATTTCTTCTGTAACCTCCTCTATTAATGTAACAGATTTGTAGTGTTGTACGAGCAGCTTTTCTGTGCGTGAATTTGTGCAGGTGTGGTACTGTGGGTGATATAGTCACGTGCAGGTGTGGTACTGTGGGTGATATATTCACGTACAGGTGTGGTACTGTGGGACGTGGGTGATATAGTCACGTACAGGTGTGTTACTGTGGTGATATAGTCACGTACAGGTGTGTTACTGTGGGTGATATAGTCGCGTGC
The DNA here is from genome assembly GCF_026151205.1 of Bolinopsis microptera. Lineage (NCBI taxonomy): Eukaryota > Metazoa > Ctenophora > Tentaculata > Lobata > Bolinopsidae > Bolinopsis > Bolinopsis microptera. Next base: position 7,389,099 of record NC_087073.1, on the reverse strand, counting down.
AGGTGTGGTACTGTGGGTGATATAGTCACGTACAGGTGTGTTACTGTGGGTGATATAGTCATGTGCAGGTGTGGTACTGTGGGACGTGGGTGATATAGTCGCGTGCAGGTGTGGTACTGTGGGTGATATAGTCACGTACAGGTGTGTTACTGTGGGTGATATAGTCACGTGCAGGTGTGGTACTGTGGATGATATTATAGTCACGTACAGGTGTGGTACTGTGGGTGATATAGTCATGTTCAGGTGTGGTACTGTGGTGATATAGTCACGTGCAGGTGTGGTACTGTGGGTGATATAGTCATGTGCAGGTGTGGTACTGTGGGTGATATAGTCACGTGCAGGTGTGGTAATGTGGGTGATATAGTCACGTGCAGGATTTAGTCACAGCTCAATGAGGTGCGATGGTCATTAACGTCACAATAGTACTACGTAAATGCATTCTTATTGTACAGTGTAGACACGGTACACTTATCACCTCTACTTATACAATCTATTTTACATCTACATTACATCTACTCAAACTGCTACCTCTACATCTAAGCATCTAGAATAGATGAGAGAAAGTTAGCAATATCTAACTTAATGAAATCTTCTCTATTGTGACTGTATGAATTTACATGAAATCTTCAAGAATCTGGTCAGCTGATAGAGATGGACTTCACACGACACGCTTGCTCCATGTGGCTAGATCTACACTCTACAGCTGTGTTACACTAACGCAGCATTTTAGATAATGTGTACGGAGTCTTATCAAGCAGACAACTTAGATAGCACGTTTAAAATATTTTATGGAAAGTCGTACTAAATTGTATGTGTAATACCTACGTTATAAAGTTATAATCGTTTATATTTATTTTGTGGTAAGTAGGTTCTTTGAATCATTTAATAGAGTAATAGATCGGATTTTTGTCTGTCAAAACCAGTGGTTAAATGGTTGAAGGAAGACATTTTTTAAATGAGTATCGGTTTAAATTCCTTCGTTTATAATCTGTCGGCTATAGATAGATTTTAATATCCTACCGTTCACAGTGAATCTTAGTAATATCTCGCTATTTAACGGTTGTAATGATTTCAGTAATGACATGCCCGTATACAGCATATCAAATATTACCCAAATAACGGCCTTATTATCATGAAAAAGGTGTACAGGACATTAATTTATATAATTTACAGTAACAAATTTAAACTTCCCACATTCATAATTACCTTTACTAAGTTTTTAAATCCTCTGTCTGATAAATAAATTAGTTTAGCAAGTTCCAGCGTCCTGAAAATATAAATAATCGTCACATTTTTTATCAAAACACTTGTTGCCGAGACTCAATTTCTATAACTTACCTGAAGCTTAATTTGAAGTATTTAAGAACTTGAAATGAATCGCGTGGTTAAACGATCACAAAAACATGATCATATTATAACACCAGTTATTGCAATCGTCAAGTTTAACCAAATTAACGATCACATACGCTCACAAAAAATACGTCAACCTGTCTTGCGACAAACTTAGCACACAACATAAAACTGACAGACAAGTGCACGTCACGTGACATTCTTTATTTGTCACGTCATCACGTGACCAGACACGCGTTATTTCTTACCGTAAACTGGGACAGTTGTTTCCTATTTCCGTTAAGGTTAAGTCTGTTAATTGAGTACAGCCGCTGACAGATAGACATCGTAACTCCTTACATCCTTTTGTCAGGGCAACTATTCCGGAGTCTGTAACTTCCTGACAGATATGTGAGGTCATTGTCGAACACAAGGAAATATTCTGTGGTTTTGTATCATGAACTAATTTATGAAATAACCGACTAATCCCATGGGAGTGAGCTCATTGTCTTGGTATTAACAAAACACAAGGCAATGTTTTGTTATGTGATCAGCTTGACCCCAAAAACAAATGAGCTGATTTTGTTGGCCTGCTTTTGTGAAACACAGTGGAAATATTTTCTTCATAGAATTTAGAATGTGACAGTAAGAAGTGAGACAGGGTTGATTGAGCTCATGAATTACGTCGGATATGTGGGAAAATCTGTTGCGACACCCGGGGAAGTGTAATACGCATATTGGTACTTGAATTTGTACTGTCAAAGGAGAATGCCAATAAAGTCCAAGAAAGCTTGAAACTTCCCCGCATTGCGACAATATGTTGCAATGAAATAAAGTGGATTATAAGACGCTCTGAGTTATTGTCAGAAAGTACTTCAAGTAACTGTAACTTTAGTACTTATAAGACTTTAGTCTGAAATTCTAGAAGATGAGATCGTACGAAAAGAAAGCAATTACAGTACATACGCCCTTAAAAAAGTAACTTATGCCCAAGTTAACCTGTTTATAATATGTAACGTTAAATGCGACACCACACGTGGTTCAGTCACGATACTTGGTTCCTCTGGAGAGCTTAAACAATACCTATGCCAAGCATATTTGCATAATTTGCATAATTTCAGTAGACTACTTTGTTATGTGGATGATATCCCGACTACTTTGTACTCAACAGTACAATTAGGTTATGTTGTAATAATGCAACCTAATAAAATAGAGATCTTGATGAGTTGCTAGATACTCGGTAATATATCAATGCGGTTAGTTTATTGTGTAATGCCTCATTGTTCATTTTTAACCCCGATCCTTCTCAATCACCAAGTAGTAACAGTTTTAATCTGTTCCCGTACGTACACAATAAAATTAGCAAAACCAAAAGGAAGAAATGAATGCTCGGACTTATTAATATTATGTTCTTATTCGACAACAAGAAAGATGTGACATATTATCAGCTAATCAGCCGTAGTCTGTACCTTCTTACTGAGTAAAATCAAACATGTAATATTGACGAAAAGAAGCGTTTACCGACCATGTACGAACAGATTTAAAGCCAAAATAAAATAATAGCATAAAATAAAATAATAGCATAAAATAAAATAACATACAGTTATCTCAGTTTAGTAGCTGTATAGATATGAGTTATAAACCACTGACCTCACAGTTCATTAGACTAAGCAGGGACAGTTTCTTGCACTGTGTGAGGGCTTTAACTCCTGCATCACCAATCTGAAAATAACACACGTTACAGTCTTACACACACCATCAAATGTGAGATTAAATTTGTGTGGGGTGGGCCAGAATTAATGCAACATCTTTTAGAGCAGGTAGCTGATGCCTGATGTCAACTGATATCAACAGCATTAAATCTATGTTGCCGATCACATTACCAGATATTATAGCGATAATCCAAGTACAGAATATGACGAGACAAGGATGGTAAATGAACTGTTAATCAGAGTAATGTAGCTCAATCTATATTATGAAGGAGTAATGTAGCTGAATATTGTGAAGTGTGATGTGTAACGGAGTGTCCACACAATCTCCAGTAATCACGCGACAGAGAGTGAATAAGAGAGACGCAACAAGCATGTGAGTAACACTATGTCAGGTTATAATAATATTATAAGTTACGGAGTTTAACAAACTCTTCACTAAGATCACAGAGTGTGAAACCTTAAACCAGCATTCCAGGGGAGGGGGTAATTAATACTTCTTCTAGTTTATCAGGGCTAATCGCATGGGCTGAAGTTAATGGCAAGTGCAAAAAAGAAGAGGTGAGGTCTTTTTTGGGTAATTAACGTGAGAACGGTTAATTGCTGAAATCTGGAACTGAAACTGAAACTTACTGATTGTGTATTCTTCTGGAAAGTTACCAAAGTTAATAACAACTTTTTAAAGTCATGTTAGTCTCATAGTTTCGCGAAATTAACTTCAATTAACCAGAGTTACACAGATTTACTGAAGTTCTACAAACTTATCACCGATACATATTACATAATCTAACGTTTTTAAAAGTCGTAAAATGTTTACAGAAATTGCGTAAGTCTCACCAGTTTACAGTATCGCAGAAGAAGGTGCTGGAGGTTGAGACACCCTTTAGCTAGAGCCACAGCACCGTTGTTACTGACTAGGGCACACCAGCTCAGGTCTAGGTGTTGGAGTTGTGGGCATCCCGCGCTGAAATACACTTTCTCAGTATCTCTTACTTTAGGCACTTTAAATACACTATCTCTTACTTTAGGCACTCTTTCGGGTAATTTCGGGTTATGGCTATTCTTTTAGATCTTGTAAGTGTGAGTTTTTAACATCGTAGTGTGCGGCAGGGAGCATCACGGTTCTCTACAGACAAAGGCAAATGACTGGTGAAAACTTAATGAAATAATCGACGTTTCGGCACTCATTGTAATCTTAGTAAAAGGCCAATGAGTACCGAAAAGTCGATTACTTCATTTAGTTTTCACTAGTCATTTGCCTTGTTTCAGTAAATGTTTCACTTTGTCTGTCAAGAGCCACGATGCTCCCTACTGAACACTACAACCCGACATTTGAACACGATACAGAGAAGAAAGTGGACATTTGTAATTCCGCTACCAGACATAATGGCATGTCTCACATTCCTTGAATCAGACAACAATATCTAAGATAAAAGGTTAAGATAATGTCTCTAGACAGTCATGAATAATAATAATAATTAAGAGAGGGTCCACAGTGACTAAACCTTTGTTCAGTCTTACAATAATTTGAAAGATGAGGAACATTGAGGAGGAACTAATCTTGTGAACTGTTCATAGTGCTCATACAGATTGACTCCTAATGTCCATGCATTTAGTGATATACCTTAATTCCCAAAAATTTGGGCGACAAAAAATTTGAGCGGGCCTCTCGCCCAAATTTTTTGCAGACCAAATTAATTGCATAAATCTTTTCCGTCTGCTAAATTTTTTGCTAACCAAACTTTTGGCATTTGGCCTGTGGCCCTGAAATCTATAGAAAGATGGCTTTTTCTTCATATAATCCAAGTGAAATAATATTTCAAATTTTAGTTTTCTAATCTGTCATTCATGGCTTGACCAAGTAAAAAGGCTTATATTTTAAATGAATGTCTGGTTAATAAAATTAGACTTGACCTTTGGTCCGGGTTTACAGTAGTTCGCTACACACAATTATGTACACCTTTGTTTCCCCCAAAGCTAAGCGTATGTGCCGCTTAGTTTGATAGATCATGATGTAAACCTTCTAATTTTCTTACAAACCTTTCGACCATCTGGTGAGGCGTCATAATGATAATTGTATGTGAAAGGGGTATGATAAGATATGCTGAGTGTAAGTAGACTAAACTATCTGATTGAGAGACTAAATATCACTATTGTATATCTATCATTTTGTACTGTGCCATCATCACTGTATTTTTTAGTAGTTACTGGGCAGATCGTAAATTTCATAATGTGAAACAACTCAGACTACCACCTACATGCTTAAAATTTAAAGCAAAATGACTGGAATAGTAAGGAATAATAATGAACTAAGGCAAATATCTAACTGAAATTTTAGTGGAAAATCGTTCATTTTTCGAAGAATTTGTGCCCAAATTTTCGGTCGCCCAAATGAGTTCAAATTTTCTGCCCAAATTTTTCGGGCTCAAATAAATTGTGCTCAATATAATGGCACACAAATTTTTGGGAACTAAGGTAGTCTGGAGCTATGTTGTTGACACATTTGAACACGGTTAGAATAATCTCACCAAGTCTGATAACTAAGGGCTAGAATGTCAGTCGCCATGGCTCTTCCTGAGACAGATATATCTACCTGAGACAGATATATCTACCTGAGACAGATACATCTACCTGAGACAGAAAGATCCCGCATTTCCCCCAAAACCAGTATTAAAGTAGCAGCCATTATTACGGTTAAACTACTTTACTGCCCCTATTATCTGTAACAATAGCTGGAGTCACGTGACATTTCAGTTCAATGTTTACCTGAGGGCATTGCAGACTGAGTCGTCCACTAAAATACAGGAAGATAGATCCAACCACTTCAGGTTTGTAAAATGTGAGGTAAAGGCGCGGTCACATCTGAAAATAGAGTGGGTTGAAACGACAATTTTAATATACATAATCATTGTCTCGTGCACCGAGATAAATTGCAGAAATTTCTTAATAACACGTAAGGAAAGTGGAGAATTTGAAGTGCAGCTACTTCTATCAAGAATAAATAGGAGCTAGAATGGGACATGTAGAGAAATTGAGACATAACGTCAGTCATGACAGAGCTCATATTGACCAGCATGTCAGTGCTATGTAGAGCTGGGCAGTACTCGATTATACCTTAGTTTCTCGGACTGCTTGGACAGCGCCCAACTTTTATTCAGCCCAATTTAATGAGGTATTTGAAGTGCGGCACATCGTCTGATAACACTAGTACACAGTACAAAAAGGTGATAATTTGACTGATGAGATGCAGCTATTCTGCAAATTAGGATGCGACTAATCTGCAGAGATGATGAGCAAACGAGATTCAAACAGAGTTGAGAAATTTGTTACAGCAGCTTTCATATTGGTGAGACAAAATTTACAGGCCCGCAAATTTAGTACATGACAAGGTTGGTTATTCCTGATGATAAATATGTTGCACATTCATCTGAGCACAGCCAGGAGAATTAACCCCTGTAATTTTAACACTTCGAAATGTGTCTCGCAGCTTTCAGCTTAAAAGGAAATTTAAAAGTGAGTACCAAGGGTAACAACCGTAACAATCAGGATGTGTTTTAATGTTTTCTAAATTTGGAATCTGAGCCCCAAATCCTGCAATGTGCACCAAAATAAAAATTTGAATCTAAAATTTGTAATGACTCGTCTGATAGTTCCATGACTTTTAAAGAGTTCACTGCTAAGGAAAAATAGTTGACTTATTAACACCTCAACTGTGCTAACTGAGGTGCAAGTTTGTCGAGTTTAATAGCTGGCACTTCAACCCTTACTGCAACGAACTAGGGAGGGGCACCTCCTTAGTAAACTTTAACTGCACTGCATTGCATTGGGGAGGTGCACCTCCTTAGTAAACTTTAACTGCACTGCATTGCATTGGGGAGGTGCACCTCCTTAGTAAACTTTAACTGCACTGCATTGCATTGGGGAGGGGCACTTCCTTAGTAAACTTTAACTGCACTGCATTGTATTGGGCAGGGGCACCTCCTTAGTAAACTTTAACTGCACTGCATTGTATTGGGGAGGGGCACCTCCTTAGTAAACTTTAACTGCACCGCATTGCATTGGGGAGGGACACCTCCTTAGTAAACTTTAACTGCACTGCATTGCATTAAGGAGGGGCACCTCCTTAGTAAACTTTAACTGCACTGCATTGCATTGGGGAGGGGCACCTCCTTAGTAAACTTTAACTGCACCGCATTGCATTGGGGAGGGACACCTCCTTAGTAAACTTTAACTGCACTGCATTGCATTGGGGAGGGGCACCTCCTTAGTAAACTTTAACTGCACTGCATTGTATTGGGGAGGGGCACCTCCTTAGTAAACTTTAACTGCACTGCATTGCATTGGGGAGGGACACCTCCTTAGTAAACTTTAACTGCACTGCATTGCATTGGGGAGGGGCACCTCCTTAGTAAACTTTAACTGCACTGCATTGCATTGGGGAGGGGCACCTCCTTAGTAAACTTTAACTGCGCTGCATTGCATTGGGGAGGGACACCTCTTTAGTAAACTTTAACTGCACTGCATTGCATTGGGGAGGGGCACCTCCTTAGTAAACTTTAACTGCATTACTTTTATGGAGGGGTACCTCCTTAGTAAACTGTAACTGCATTGCTTTTATGGAGGGGCACCTCCTTAGTAAACTTTAACTGCATTGCTTGCGGAGGGGTATTTGTTACGATAAATAAGTAAACCCTACCTTGGGGAGATATTGGTGCATCCGTTCAGGTTGAGCACCTCTATGTAATGACAATGTGTTGAAAACGCTCTGAAATTAATAGAAATACATTTATATATTCAATATAATAGTCAATATTATACAATCATACATTATACTGTCTATATTAATACTGTACACATCATTAAACATAACGTTAGTGTAATATGGTGGTGTTAGACAAATTATGCATCCATCTATAATTGATCTGTCTGTTTCTTTTGTCAACGATAAAAGATCTACCATGATCTTATCGGTACGTTTTTTTCGTTGTTGAATAATTTGAGACATTATTCTAGTGATAGATCATCAGTTCAAAATAATTTGTACAGTACATTGTTCTAGAAGGAGAAAACCTCTCTGTTCTTATCCGGTCTGACACTTCCGTACTAAGATATAGCATCATCAACACCTATACTAGATCTAGTATTTTAGGAGGATATGCGTTTCCCGACTTAATTCAACAATTAATTAATTAATTAATTGTTCTTATCGTTTCAGCACTAACTTATCTCCAAATTATGATATGGTTTATCACTGCACTATTGGACGTTCTTACGGGTACAATACATAAATATTATAATATTAATGCTATGTAACATAATATTTTGCAGTAAGCGAAGAAGTATCCTTGAATGCTTTTTGTAAGACATTTAATCTGAATCTCCCGAATGACAAACCTACAAATCTATTCGACCTGGTGACGCCAACCCAAACCTGAACTAATGGCTCACTGATTAAAACATCAATTAAATCCCAGACAAGAGCCAAATCTCTGTAATTAAAGTTTAAATGTATCCGAACCGCCTCAGACAGCAAGCCAGGAGTTGTGGCTTGCTGAAGCCAGGAACGCTGGCTAGGAGTACCCGCCAACCTAGTTGGAACTGTTACAGCTCAACACGACCCACTCACCGCATTTCCGGCCAGTGTAAGATATTGTGTCACTCATTAGCCTCAATATTCATTAGCATAAATGCATATTAGGGTACAGAGAGAGAGAGAGAGAGAGAGCAGGTAAGGCGTGAAACAATGGAGACGCTTATTAGTAATAACTCATTATAGTGTATTAATTATGCATGTGTATAATATGGAATTATTATAAGTGATGGGTGTATTATCAACCATTAATAATGACATGTGTTGCCCTGTGTAATAGTGTAGCACACGTGTACACTGCACAGATAATTATTGTCGGTATATTATAACGCTATATTTCATGTTCTAATGTATACTGTGTGTTGACGAGTATCTCAATACTTTAACACAGGTACTTGTTGCGGGAGACATAATAAATTTATCAAAAAGAGTACCACGTGACCACTCGGCCTCGCCTCACTACAGCCTTACCACTCGGCCTCGCCTCACTACAGCCTTACCACTCGGCCTCGCCTCGCTACTTGGCCTCGCCTCACTACAGCCTTACCACTCGGCCTCGCCTCGCTACTCGGCCTCACTACAGCCATAATGAGATGATGATTACAAGAGGGAACCCTGAATACTGAACCTGCTTAGTTTCAGACAGTAAGAAGAAAGCCGGTAGATAGACGAGATACTTATCATGTTGAGGAGGTTGTGTAGGTAGCTGAGCAGGTAGAGAGAGAGTAGGTAGCTGCGTGCCATTTCCATCTCTCTACCAACTAATGACCTCTCCCTTCTAATCCACCTAACTACGAAGCCGCTTCTTTTACTCATACATACAATCCATGATACATGAACATTGAACACATGGGGCTGTTAGGGAGCCACATCAGCTGGGTGTGGCTGGTGAGAGAGAGACAGAGAGAGAAGAGAGAGATGAAACACTCATAAATCTAAAACTAACTGTTAAGCACTTAGTATTAGTGTTACATCATTAACCGTCTTAGTTAAAATACTCAAAGATATTAGCCAACTCATTGCTTGTTACTTAATTGTGGTTTTATAAAACAATATGTATGATGTTATTGAAACCAAAATAACCTACTTTTCTACCGACTTATATATTGTTGTTCGGTTAAGACGTAGAACTTGGATATTTAGGATACTTACATAGTTACTGGCAATTTATAAACTCAACCCATCCCATGGCGGGCATGTTCTAAACAAGAACCATAGTACAGTTAGAAATACCGGCTCCCATTACTAGCTGATCAAAGGTAGAGTAATAATGATAGTGCGGAACAGCAGACTGCAATGAGGTCCGTTATACCTTAATTAAATGAGGGTGGGGCTCCTGGCAATGTAAAGAGTTCCACATCAATACAATAAATATTATGTGTGTTTATGTAACTAGTGTCTTACAGTGTTTAATATCATATTCATTGAGATCAGCTCCGCGTCATATTCTATCTACGTGGACAGTTATAACAGTGTAAGCATTATTAGATAATAAAGTTTGGAAGTATTACAAATCTATTCAGCGAAAAGTCGTATTACTGTAAGGGTGATTTTAATAAAATCTGAGAATTTAGTTACTTAAAGTTATTATATAACTTAATCATGCTCTTAAAGTTATTATATAACTTAATCCTGCTCTTGGCGGCCACAAATATTCCTAAACCCGTATTTCATGGCAGCCAAGAAACGAGGACTAGAAACGTGGACTAGAAACGTGGACTATGACAAGCTTTGGCAGCTCCATCAACTCGTGCCGCCTGAACATAACTGGAACCTCTCAGATACGACATATTTCATTCTCCATAGCAACTATATCCCTCACTCACAGTGACGGTATGCCGCGTTTTGAAGTATCTCCGTGTCATTTGAACGGAGAGTTGGTTGGAATGTAAATTAAAACCATGACGTTAAACAGAATCGAGGCTCTGATAATTCTTCCGTTGATGTTAGTTACTCAGTGAACAATTAATGAACTTTTTAATTTTGCTAACGACGGCTATAAATAGCCGTGAAGTTGCACATCTTTTACTTTAAATATTATACAGTAAACGTTTACTTATATAATATATTTATCCTTGATAGTTAATGCAATGTTATTCTTGAACAACTTACTCTGGATTTTTCTGGTATAATATAACAAAAAGGCCCCATGTAGCCTCCAGGCTCGACAAACCCCGACAAACCCCGACGTGTCGAGATATGTTGTATCATGTCGGGCCCACCGGCTTCATGAGGCCTTCAGTGGGTGTCGCGACAACAAAAAAAAGGAAAAAAAAGAAAAAAAAAAAAAAAAAAAAAAAAAAAAAGCTAATTAGCTAGCTGAGCCATCTCGGCCTCTCTGAGCCTAATCACTTTTCATCCATTATTGACGAATCCGACAAACCCTGACAAACCCCGACAAACCCCGACAAACCCCGACAAACCCTGACAAACCCCGACAAACCCCGACGTGTCGAGATATGTCGTATCATGTCGGGCCCACCGGCTACATGGGGCCTAACAAAACAAGGACTGTCTGCACTGTACCCAGGTCATTTTATTGATGTAAATTATACAAATATTTCATTATGAGTATCATTTACTGCATTTACAGTATAACTTACTGTATTCATAAATTATAATATATTTACTCCGTAATTACTACGGCTACTTCACAATGAACATGGGAAAACTTACAAAATGGCTTTATCTTCTATACTCTTGCAGCCCTTCAAACTAAGCGTTCTGAGAAAAGGTCCACATCTACTGGTTATACTGCTGACAACTGGTAGCTGAAAAATTTGCAAATATTTCACATTTATGGTAATCCAGCAAGCATTATAGTTATTTAAAGTTAAAGTCAAATGATTTGAAATGTTATTAAAATACAGGATCAGTCTGACATAAACTTAATTATAATTTGCTCAGTAACTGTGCTTACGGTGATGTCTGTCTGAAATTCAAAAAGGTCGACATGCGACCAATTACTGCCGTCCAAAGCCAAAGCTTTCCATTTCTGAGAGACCTTAGCACACCGACATAAGGAGATGATGTCCAGATACCAAAATATTCTGAAAAACAGTTTATGTTACAGTAGTGTAGCAATATTAAGTTTGGTATGAACAATGGAGTAGTAATGAACAGTATAATGAGTGCATTATATAGTCAGTGGGTGTTTGTCGAAGTGACAAATGTATCATTCTATATATTCAAACTGCTAGGCATTCCTTATAGGTTCATTTCTTCAATTTGCCTCAACATCTCTTTTCGAGTGGATTTTAAGGTCGGGGATAAATAGAATCGGTGTGGGCTGGAAAGTTATCTTACTTCAGTATAACAGCATCTGGAAGTCGAGTGTGTATGAAGTTTTCTGGGACGAGTGATCTTTTTGAGACCCCATTTTGAAGTTTCTTTATGTTACCAACACTACCTGAAAATGATAAAATCATTGAGTAGCTCATTCTGTCAAGAAAAAAACATTTTTCACTTGAAAATGATGAGTCTGGGTCTAGATCAATCTTCAGGACCTTAAGAACAACAAGCAATAAACTTTAACAGCATTACTCACTTTGATTTTGCCCATTTTGTACTACAATCCCATTGCTGTCTTGCCTACCAGTCGACACTAATTCCATTTTATGATGCAGCCATTATGATAGGCAGTCTGGTGAATTGTCACATTGCAAAAATATCATTTCTAGAATAGAGTAGAAGAAGAGTTTATAGGTTTAATTATATAATATCTTAACAAGTCTTACTTTGAGAAATATAAGTAATTTCGTATTTCAGTCATAATAGGCACAGACATGACCAAATATATAGACCATGCTTCAGGTTTTAACAAGTTACCAAATTTTACTTAACATAATTTGTAAGCCGGTGAATCTGGAAATCTTGAGTGTGTTCTGCGATTAAGAATGTTATCTTTCAGGTTTCATCAGAGCAGAACACACAGTTTTGATAGTACTGTTGTTAAGTTTTTCAAAATTACTTTACTTTACTTTACAACTAAGATGGCGCAAACCCCCCCCCCCCCCCCCCCTCCCCCTCGCACAACTGGGTTAGGGGGGCTCTTTGTTACAACACTTAGGCAATCATCTTATGACAGCTCTCAAATTTCTGGCCCGAAAATCTCCTTTAAATGGTCCTTAGAACATATCCTGAAAGTTTCAGGGTGATTGCTCAAAAAATGTAGGAGAAGACAGATTTTTAGAATCGATTTTCAGGGCGCGCGATTGAAAATCGCTCGCGCAATACAATTACACATAAGAGCTGACTTTTGACCGGCAATAATTTCGGCTAGGAACAATATTTTTCCATGGGACCAAAAAAAGCTGATATGTATCACTCCCCTTTATCAGAAACAACTACAAAGTCAATTTCAAGAGAATTTTGTTGAAGACCCCCCGGCCCCCGTCGTGGTGGAACAGATTGGACTGGATGATAACATTGGACTACCAACACTTTGAAACCTCACAGCTTAATATTTCAGATATTTGGGGTCATGAGTACATTAGCTGCTTCGCTAGAACTAGATTAGTGGCACCCTTTGAAAAAAGCTTCTTTCATCATTGTCCACATCATTGAAAGCATTTTCTGAATCATCTATCATCAAAGCTTTGCTATTTAGGCCAAGGAGGATCATGATAAACTTCATCATAAACTGTACTGTGCAGTGGGAAAGATCAAAATAAATCGAATCATTGAATCAAATCAAATCAATGTTTAAATCGTCACCCCATTCAAAAAACGATATTCCTAATTTCTACGTTATTTCGTTGCAATTAAGTATTACATTATATACAATATATAACAATACTAAATCTATACAGCTACATTATTGAAATAATTATGGTCCCTTATTCATAATTACGGAAAAAATATGTGTCGGCCCTTTCTGAAAATATGCTCATTGTTGAAGTGCCCGTGCCTAAACCTATTCAGGTGACTGGACTATAACAATTTAATATGCTATATCATATCATATACTTGCTTCATGTTGATTCAATTAACTGTATATAGTGTAAGCGAGCCACAAATAATTGTCAGTGTTAAGGCACTAGCTTTGCTGATGATGCATCATTGATCATGCATTGATTTTATTTGATTCAGCTGTTAAATTATACCAACATGGTTAGTATGAATGCAAATATGTTAGCTTAGCTGGGACGTTAGAACAAAACGGAAAGCCATCAACAAGAAATAATGTAGGCAAATGTAAATTTGCATTATCTGTTTAGAATCATGATAGAATCTTTAAAGTAGCGCTCGATTCATTTCACAAATTTTTAAATGTTTTCTTGTATTGTATTGCCTGGCGCGGCTTTCTTCTGCGCGCGCGGCGCTCTTTTCAGTTTTTACATATCTGTTGTACTTGTAGGTTAACCAGGACGCGCGTTGTAGGTTTGGTTTACAACCTACCAGGACGCGCGCGCCGAGTTGGACTCGTCGACGATATGGAACAGATATTTTACGAGTATCACCCGTTAGCATATCTGTGAGGGACTAGTCTACTTTATAGACTAGCATGCAAAATTATGCTTAACGGGTGATACTATTGAAATATTTGTTTCTAATATTTAAGACGATTGTTCAATTCGGCGCGCGTCTTGACAGGTTATAAACCAACAATTTTAGCATATGCTATGAAGTATTACAGCTACAGTACAGCTAAGAATTGGGTTAGGGTTTAAGTCATTCGAAACCTAACTTACTACTTTTATGAGTCAAAGTAGTGAGTTAGGTTCCCAAGAGTCACTTAGGGCTTTCTACTTCTAGATAACGTGTTAAACTAGATAAATACTCAATATTTTGTAATCAATGATTAGATAGGCTTGTCAGGTAGACTTACACTAAAAATAGAGTCTCAGTAAATTTAAATTCTACCAGCAACAAGCAATTTACACAAGAAAAAGGATCAGTTGAATTGGAATCGAACAGAAACTGATTGATACAAGGTTTACAAAAAAATATATATATATATATTGTAGGTTTACAACCTACCAGGACGCGCGCCGAGTTGGACTCGTCGACGGTCCTGTATATGGAACAGATATTTTACGAGTATCACCCGTCAATATATATATTGTTTATATGATCTTTTTTAGTTTATATGATCTTTTCTCGACAAAGAAACCTCATTTATCGCGATGTAGTAATTTCTGGTGTCACAATCGAAAGAAAAACAGAAGCCCGTTTCTTAGGTGTTATAATAGATAACATACTGAACTGGTCGCAACATATTTCTGCCATGAAAATGAAAATGGCCAGATACATTGGAGTCATGTACAAACTTAAAAAATATTTGCCTCTGGAAGCACGTTTACAAATATATCACAGCTTTGTGCAGTCTCACCTTAATTACTGCTCCCTCGTCTGGGGTTTTGCTGCCAAATCCCATATAGAAACACTATTTGTTAAACAGAAAATGGGTCTTAGAGCAATACTACCAGGTTTTGTTAATTACTGGTACAAAGATGGTACACCACCAGCAAGTACCAAGTCTGGTTTCTATGTACACAAAATATTGACAGTTCATAGTATCATCGTAAAGAACGCATTAGTTTTTATACATAAGCTGAAAAACTTCCCAAGTCTAGTGCCTCCCTCTATAAAGAAAACAATACCTAACAGTGCACCAATATTTAACGTCGCCGATCCGGATTCGAGTCTTACAACTTTATGGTCAGATGAATACGGTAAACACCCTTACAACAATTCAGTATTCTACAAAGGTCCACTATTAGCAATAAACAGATATAGTGTCGCAGCAACTTCCTTGCCAAGTCTATTCAACCTTAACATCTACAAAAGGTGCATAAAAAACATGCTCATTGATCAACAAAACGAGGGCATTGCAGACGAATGGCCTAACTTTATGTTATACAATATAACGGGACTAAGGAAATCAGAGCGCAACATCAACCGTAATGCTAATAATAACTCTGTCCCATAAGCACGCCGTCACAGAATCAATTTCACTGCATACCATCTCAGTTACACTGCCATCAATTCGCCAGCAAAAACGGCATGACGCTATGCGACTGATAACAGTCGTTAAATTTTAAAAATTTTGGAATAGCGAGCTAGCAGTAGCTATGCGCCTGTTTCCACTCTAACAACTCTAAAAAGCATATTAATATGATAATGTCAACTAAAGGCAACTTTATATATGCTCAGCTATGTTTTGTTCGACAAGCTCTATTATATACATTTTAATCGTTTTAATGAGATCTAATCTTGTACGAGTTTTGAGTTTGAATTGATAACACTTATTATATATATTATTTTTTGAGTAAACATTGGCTGGTACTTCGGGCCGGTCCCCAACAAAAAAAAATTGATATGAAATTGGGAAAATTATCACATTTCAACTATTTAAAACAAAGTGAGATTAAAATAGACAAGATACGATAAAAGAGGTATTACTATTAGTATTAATATGGCTGATGGCGAGCACGATCACGCAAAAATCAAAATTACCCTGAATAATCTGAGAATTGATAAATAGTCATGATAAAAACTCAAATCAACGGCCCTGTGCTCGAATTTAATATATAAATTGCGCAACGCTTAAATGATCTTTGTGGTGAAAGCGCATGTTTGTCTTCGATAGGTCTGTTACAATAAACCATTGATTGGTCATTCTCTCGCCTAATCATAATGTTTCTAAAACCGTAAAAATCACATCAGCTGACTTGACGTAATCCTTTTCACTTTTAATGCTCTTTAAAAAACAAATTAACAAATTAAACTAAGCATAAAACACAGAAACAAGATGTCAACCCCTCCAACCCATTAGCTCACCCATATGAGACATGGCACCTTTTTCAAGTTCATTTTCTCTGGCCTGAGCCTTCTCTAACTTAACGAAGGCTTCTCTGATAGTTTTATCGTGGGGAGCGTGTTTTACTGCTATCTCTAGTTCCCTCTTAGCATCGCCCAGTTTCTGTTCCTTCATGTAGCTTTTATATATGGTGTAGTGCGCCTGAAAATAGTATAAACTTGAAGCTGCTATATCATTCGTGAAACTGAATCATGAATGAACATACAGTTGGCAAACATGTATATTGTATAGTTTATAGTTATACCAGCTCTAAAAGTTTACTAAATCAGTAATAAGTTGCCTCGTAACTCCCCGAATCGCAAAATTAAAACCCACTTTTTTGGGCCAAGTTGACACTTGACCCTTCTTACCTTCTTAGAGTCGGTTAGTTATTATTATTACCTTTGCTAGCTTTGTTGGGTTCTTTAAGTTCTCATTCAGTAAGTACTTAGCTGCCTCGCCAGCGTATCTTCTACAGTCAAACGTTTTCCCTTGCTCCAAACACGCCTGAGCTAAGTTCAGCGAGATCCGTATCTGGAAATTTAATCACTCTAAGTTTAACCGGTGATACCCGAAAATTATTGCTTTAAATATTTCAACGGCAACCAGACGCAGCTCGGCGCGCGGGTCGGTAGGTTATAAACCTACATGCCACCACTTCTCAAAAACCGTTAGTATTTAAACGATACGATACTTGTCATTTGAAAATTGTTTCATGGTTGTCATGAGAATTGAGATGTATCATAATTTGTAACATTCCGAGTTTAAGATCTACTTGATACCTTCTCTCACAAATACCATACTAAAGAATACGATACGATCGTACCGGAACAGTTTTATATCACGTTAACTATTCGTTCGCAGTTTATTATTTAGCTTTCAAGCAGTATATATTTTGTTTTCTATATTCTTTCAGACTTTTACTTAAGTCTAGTTTTACAATACTTTATCATATTTTATCGAACTAAGGTGTAGTATTGCCAGATCCCAGTTCATTTTGTAACGGAGTTTTATATTGACAGGAAACGATGTAACAGAGTCGATATATTTTAATGTTGCCATGGGGTGGCAAGTCCCCACACATCGTGGTCCGGTGGTTTCATTGCGTCCTAATATACAGAGGCAACACATAGGCGCGGTAATATTTTGTAAATAGTGCGATTCCGCACCTGCTCAAAACCGCTTTTGACAAAACACTTTTGAGGCAAAAAACCCGCAATTAAGCTGAGTAATTCTCAAAATTTGCAGCCTTTAAGTATTCTCAGGTTGGATTATTCAACTGGATAGTATATAATATTAAGTATAACGTTACCTTACACGCTGCGTTTAACATCACAATTAACTTACAAAGTGTCTTACAATGAGTTTTCTGACAATTGAACCTATTGAACCTATTGAGAGGTTTAGAAGTGGGCAACTTCACGGCCATCACGCAATCTGCGGACCACCTCCTTGACTGCACCAGTCTATTATCGAGTTAGAGTTTTCTGCACTGTATTCAGGAGTAGAGGGCTTTTCTGGAAGGGTGTCTAGGAAGTTTCCAAGACATGTCTTGAAGCTTGCCAAAGTCTTTGAGTATTGACAATGCAAGATGTATTTATAGAATTATTCTCATAGAAGGTTTTACAATTAGATGGACAGGATGGCTCGGGCTATTTGAGCTGGTGATGAGCATAATTGAAGTAGAATAATAGCATTCAATATTATAACTTTTTAACTTTACAATAGAAGACTCCAACACATTCTGGGAGGGGGGTCCAATTGCTAGATTTGGTATAATTGCTCATGCGTGAAGCCAAAGTAACCTATTCTTGCCAATATTTTAAAATATAATCATCTAAGACTAAGTGCCGACATTGCTTTGTAAGTTGTATATAATTTGATGAATTAAGTATTCCCGAATCACATTTTATCATTTCATGCAATAAGATCCAGATCACTGGCAAACAAATTTTCGAAAAATATTGTAGGTGACATATTTTCTATTGTTTGGTTTTTACAGCTGGTGATCTATGAAAGTATTTAAAGATTTAAGGATGAAACCCCCCCCCCCCCCCTTATGACATAGGGTTAAAATGCTCCCCTCACGTGATATGACCGAATAAGTAAGTTAGTTTAATTTCTCGTTGGCTTTCCCTTTGGCTTACCTTCTCTTCCTGCAGTTTCCACTCCTCATCCTCGTCAGAAGGAGAGTGAGAGTCTAGGATCCTGTAACCCTTCAGATAGCTGTTGTAAGCCTGCCGAGAGTTCTTCTTGAACGTTTCGTTCCCTTTCTGAGGATTCGGTGTTTTTTGTCAAATGTTGCGTCTATCAGATGTCTGGTGAAAATATAGACAGATTTGTGCGGTCAGGTTTCAAAAAAAGCAGTGGTGTTAGACTTTAGAGACTAGATGCTATAGTATCATAGTATGTACTGTATTTCACAGGTCTGCTTTTATTTTTAATCCCTCACCTGTCTGCAGATAGCAGCTAGTTTCAGCACTCCATCTAGTGGAATGTCTCGTCTATCATCCATGGGCATGGCATCGTACTCATTGAGCTTGTTATCGTCGTAGTAAGTAACCACTTCTATATCCAGCAGTACTGAAACAAACTGGGTAAATATAAGTCTGTTGCACAACTGCACTGAGTTATATGAACCACTGAAGTGCTAACATACTCATTACTCGATTGGGTATGTATTGACTATCACAGGCTTGTATCAGCAGAACTGATCAACTGTTTGTGGTGTTTTAATGAAGTAGCCGTCGGTGCCGTGCCGACCATGTTTCATTGTTTCAATCTATTATCTAGTCATCTTATAATATTGTGCTCAGACATGGCCAATGTCGGCACACTTTTTGCTATTCAGAGTTATTTCCTTATTAATTTCCTGGACACATAACCTCGGTTACTTTCATTATTACTTTATCATATATGCAATCATGTGATTCTACCTCAACAGTGACTTCTACTGCACTTAAGTTTAATATTGGGTAGAACCATTTGTTGGTTTGTAATTTGTCGTGTTCTGTACTGTTCATTACTCTGCCGCTAGATGTTGTAAAGACCCGTATAGAGCCACCTCTAAGGGCTTTGAGACAGTTTATTAAATATAATAATCAATAATATCGAAAGTCGTTTCAAAATATTTTCAAACTCAAAGTTGAAATCACACTCACACTAAAAAGATCAATTATTTTGTCAAATAGTAAAAATTAAAAAAACTCTCGACACATTACAGTACGTGAGCATGATTAGCATGCCTTTCATTTTATTTGTACCACTCAAGTCCCAGAACCTTTTATCTTTTAATTCTGCTTGCTATAGTTTGTTATAATATACGGCTATTCTAATTTCTAGAAATTTTCAAGCGTGACGATGAAAATTTTTATCGCGAGAATTATCTTTAAGATTTAGTGCATTAAAAATCCGCGCGGAGTGGGGTAAGGCTTGCTGTTATCAGCGCTTTGGCAGTGAAAAATATGCTGAAATATGTCAGTCCATTAAGCGAACGTTGTTTATTACTGCTCGTTTATTGTGTGTTTGCTGTCGTCCTATGTTATGTTATGTTATGATATGATGTCATGATTTAGCGATTATTGGTCGCTGTATTACTCAATCATCCCTCATCTATTGGACTTCCTCAAACCAGGTACGTTGTGTAGCAGAAATGCTGGCCAGCTGTCCTCTGAGTTAGCTAGTGTTGACTGTTGCTCAAGAAGCACGCGTTTTGCGTTCGATTTGTAAATATTTATTGAAAATAAGCTAGGTAGGGACGTGATGTTCTTGTTGGTGTCTGTTAGAGCTAGTAAAGGTCCTTTAAAAAAGATGGATGCTTTGAAACATCGGTTATTGTACGTATCTAGCCATTCGCTACTGTTCTCATGATTTGAACCATGCGTGGGTATGTTATCTGGAAACAAATTTCTAATTGATACAGGTACTGTGTTGGGAAAGTGCTTCATGCGGTGCATTAATGTAAGCGCATTCTTTACGATGATGCCGTGTATTGTCAAAATCTCAAATTTGCAGAATGCTTCTCTGGTGTGAGCTGGCAATTTGCCGTCTTTGTAAAAGTAATTTACATATCCTGGCATAACCATCCGCATTCCTTGCTTTTGTCTACGGAATAATGTCTCAATGTGACATTTTGCCGCGAATCCCCAGGCTAACGAGCAGTAGTTAACATGTGCCTCAATAAAACTATGGTAGAGTTGTAGTCGCACTTTTAGGGGCAGATGTCGTTTTAATTTGAACATGATGCCTATGTACCTACTCATTTTTAATCTTACCGCTGTGATATGTTTACACCATGTTAGTTTCTCATCAATTATAACACCCAGAAACCGTGCCTCAGTAACCCGTTCAATGTTTGTTCCAGATATGTTGAGACTTATTTTGGAATAATCTACTTTACGGTTACTGAAGACCATATAGTGGGTCTTCTTCAGGTTTAAAGAAAGCCCGTTGCTACTTACCCAATTCACTAGAAGTGTTGCAATCATGGAGAGCTTATTTTGAATTTCTTCCTCGTTATGGCCCGTGACTATAATATTTGCATCATCGGCGTAAAGTATGAACTTGGCCAGGTCTGAGATTCCGGGGAGGTCGTTTATATAGATGACGAAGAGTAGGGGGCCCAGAATAGAGCCTTGAGGAATACCATAATTGATCGTCTTGGGACTGGAATCAACCCCGTTGACTGTGACGAACTGATGTCAACGGGGTTGATTCCAGTCCCAAGACGATCAATTATGGTATTCCTCAAGGCTCTATTCTCTAAGATCCCTTTGTTGAATTTAAATTGAATAAAGCTTGCTGTAATATCGTCAAGAAAACAAACTTACATACTAAGATAGATTTATATTTTGATCTCACTTTTCAATTTAATTACAGTCGGTCGTAGTATAAAATTTTGGTGTGCTTGAACCGCTTGGCAGATGATCTCTGAATTATTGTTATTCTATTATAATAGTAATACAAGCATATATATATATATATATATATATAAGAGAAGAAAACCAGTTGTATATATATTATTATATTTATATACATAAAGAAAGGTATATGAAGTTGTAAATTAGTTAATCATTTTTTAGATATTGATCATGGTTTAGATTTTAGTACCATAGCCGCCTATAATTCCTCACTTAGTAAACACCTTTCTGTCATTATAGTAGACGCTTTAGCTCTTTAGTATTTAAGCCCAATGTTAGTAAATCAGACAAAGAAAAGGCTATGGAAGCTAGAGAGGGGTTCTACCAAACCCAATTGAAAACCCTAGAAAGGTTTGAGGGTATGAACACCCTTGATAGTAACCACTAACCATATACTTTTTAAGTCTGCCGGAGCTTAGTTTTAGTTTTTGTATTTGTAGATTTTACTTAGTTATACCAATATTCCAGAGACGTGCGTAAAATTTTTTTTACTTTAATATAAATTTTACAGGTTTTTTTTGTGATTTTAAGTGATTTTCCGAGAATCAGTTATCAGTATTTAGATATGAGGTAAGATAAGAGTATATTTTTAACGGCTTTCAGTTTCTTTTTTAAATTTCCGTTCATCAGATTTTCCCACTGCTTTTAGTTTGTATTTAATCTCAATTGTATATGATTCGTATTTGACATAGTTACTTTAATGATATGATTTCTCAGAATTGATGTAAATAAATGATGCAAAGACTTACGAAGATCTAATCACAACCGCTTTCTTTTATTGTGTAGAAGTCCAGCCAATGAAATATATATATATATACATTCTATATATACAAGCAGACGATTACTATGCTTGTTTTAAATCACACGATAGGCTCCAGTTTATTTCACAAGGACAAGCAGTAGTTTAGTTCAGAAAAATCATTAATCATTCTTAATATCAACGTTCATATTATATCGTCCTGCTTTATGTATAGTAAGATTCTATTATTATTATTATATACATAGTTGAATCATCTCAGAGCAATTAACAAGATTTCTCCCAGAATGGCGTTGGAAATATTTCCGAAGTTGTAAATCATTCTTGACGTTCTAAATAAAAAAAGGCCTTTGCAAGATGGCAAACAGGAGCTACGACAGTTTCCACGTGTCACAACTTGAAGGCCACACTTTTAACAAAACATCTGACCACGTGATAGGGGCTGTTCTGGTTCTTTGCGTGCTCGTCGGAATTGTTGGTAACATATCATCTCTTATTTTCTTCAGCAGTAGGACAAAAGAATGTTTTCCGAATGTTCTGTACACAGTAATCAGCGCTGTGGATGCTTGCACCTGCGCTCTGACTCTTCCAGTCAGCTGTTCCCTGATGAGCGGTAGAAAGTCAGTAGGAATGTTCCTAAACTCCACACTGTGTGGGGTGTGGTATGCTCCCTTCTACTTTACACTGCGCTTCTCCCAGTTCATGGTCTGGTTATGGGTGTCACCAGGACTCTTGCTATTCTCGGCCTGATTCGCACATTTAACAGATCAGTAATTCTGGCGGCATGTTTGGTTTATGCTGGGTATATTCTCGTTGTGGAAACTTTATCCTTGGGATCTGGAACTACCATGTTTGTGTACGTCCCTTTAGTTGCATCCTGTACTGAAACCAACTCCGTGGATCCGGCTGATTGGAAATATACAGTCCTAGTCATAAACAACCTTGTCAACCTGATCCTTATCTCTATGATCGTATTTGTGTGCTTCATCTTGAGTATCGTGGCACTGGCAAGGGGATCCAGTCCTGGAGGCAAAGATTTCAGAAGAGCTTCCATCACAATCACAATCTTTACAGCCGTATTTCTTGTCTGCAATTTGCCCCATTTTCTGGCTGAAATTTTGAACAACATATTCTTCCTCTGGATACCGTCTCTCGGAATTGGAGCCACCCAGAGTCCCTTCTTCGTGTGGTATTTCATCTTGCTTGGATACAGGGTACTTATCCCCGTCAATGCTGCTCTCAATCCTTGCGTGTACTTGTGGAGGATGGAAAGGTTCCGGGGGTGGATCCTGGATTGTTTCTCAAATAGCCGCACTTGATAAAAACTGTGTCATGTAAACAAATTTCCGGATATCATGTCATGTTATTAAGGAGCGAGGGAGTGGACAGTGAAATTTTGGACTCGGATAAATATTACCAGATTAATCCAAGATTTTAGTAAA
Source organism: Bolinopsis microptera (assembly GCF_026151205.1). Taxonomy (NCBI): domain Eukaryota; kingdom Metazoa; phylum Ctenophora; class Tentaculata; order Lobata; family Bolinopsidae; genus Bolinopsis; species Bolinopsis microptera. The sequence goes on along the minus strand of NC_087073.1, from coordinate 7,365,549 downwards.
ATGTTTACTATTCTTTATATTTTTTATAATCTACAATCTACAACTCTTAGACTGGCCCTGGCTTTTAACAATTAACGCACGGCAATTTTTCAAACCATAAGCTTCACAAGGGCAAAAAACTCAATTATAATCGAAAACAAATCGACTGACCAATTCAACAAAATTGTTGAAGAAATTGAATGATAATGACAATGTTCTAATACAATAAATTCGTAGTAAGGTGTTATTTCCTGTGTCTGATTTTGAGAATTATATGGTTCAACGTTTTAAAGCACTAATAAAACTTACATCTAGCTTTCTTGGGGATCCTAGGTGGGACACCCATATCTCCATAGCAATAAAGGCACTCCGCCAGAAAACGAGCCTTCTCCCCCTTCTTCATACTGTTAACGGAGATGTCGACAGCAGGAATGTTGACTCCGTCCCCCACGATAAAATCGTGAGTTCTGGAACGCAGTCTGGTGGAGTCGATGGGCTCGTCGTGTCCTTCAGCGTATATCGAGTAGTGAACTGGGTGAAGTAGAAGTTAACTTTTTGCTACGGGTATTTAGGAGAATTCAACAAAGATATTATTAGTAACAGCAGATTACAGAATTACCAGTGTCACGTTGCAAACTCATAACCTTGCAATTTAATGTCGATATAATACAATCTATAAAACTCCCAAACTTACTTCGAACCCATGCTCGGGATGGTATGATAGCTCCGGAGCCAGGCTTTATCATTTGTTTGATAATAAACCCGTCATCTGTTAACTTTTCAGTGAAGAGATGCTCTATTCCCTTGAACGCTCCCTGATAATGATATAGAGGGATTCAATAATAATTTATTGTATCGTTTAAATTGTTCTATTTCATTCATGTAATGTAACATTCGATGTTTTGAGTGAAAAGTTCGCTGATAAGTCATAAAATGTGAGTATTTCATCTTAGAATTTTTTCTTAGAAACGTGAAAGATATAAACATAACATACGTCCTTATGAGCGTTTGGATCAATCCCGATAGGGGAGATTTCATTTGTGTCCCACAGTTCCGGTTTCTTGAAGTCATTAAAATCATTTAATGGGGTTTCTTGCTTTACTGTAAACGTGGTTCCTTTTCCAGAGAAGAGGTTATCAACGTCTATCCCTTCTTCTAACCGGACTTCTTGCTTGTAGAACTGGAAAATGCTAGATTGAGAAATTTGGGACGAAAGTAAATTTTAGTGAGTTAGGTAAACATTGACTGTCAATGAATTACTCACAGAAGAATTGACAGTACAATGAATTTACCGGGTGGTTAAACATATTTACTATTGGTCACAACATTAGTACATTAGTAAATTAGTACATTAGTAAATTAGTACATTTGCAACGCACCTGATCGTTGTTAGGGTTGTAAGTGGCAGTTTCTTGATTTTCCATATTAGTGTCTAACTGATAAAACAAGTTGAATTAATGATAATAAATTATACGCTATTTATACCAATTTTATTATTTTATAAGACGGCCAAACATCTTCTTGTAACAAAACACAAACCTACACACTAAGATCATTCAGATTTCAGTAGTTGTAATTTAAGCTAAGAAGACAAGGTATTACGGACAATTATCGAGAATGTTTTATTACAAAACAGATATAAAACAATAACATCAAATAATTCTTAAATATCAGTCATAAAATATCAAAAACCAGTGTAATAAAGATTGTATGAATAATACCAAAATATTATCACTGCCAAAAATATAGCAAAAGTTGTCTCTCCTTTTCAAATATCACGTTTCCCGTTTTAAGATAAAATTAACTTCAGCAAAAAATTTTAAATATAGTCATATTACCTTTAAAATATTAATATAAGAGCCAATAAAAATAAATAATAAGTAGTCAAAATTATATTCAGTATTATATTAACAGATTTGGACTCTGGTGAGGAGGTGAGGCATATTTTTGACACGTGACAGTGATTCTAGAGCTTGATTGGTCTATAGTGGAAGCTGATTGGTTTATTGCTGTCACGTTTCAAACAAACATGCCAAGCCTCCCCGCCAGAATCAACATATATACATCTCTTTCGTATTTTCTATAGTCATCAAAGAAAATTGAAGTCTAAACCGATCGTTTTGAAAAAAATAAACATAAATTGTTAATAAAATGGTACAAAATCCCATAAATGTATATACACCCTAAGATCATGTACAGAAAGTACAATCTTGATGAAGGTTTCTAAAATCTCAAACCCTCCAGTTGTTCTAGTCAATGGGATTTGCAGCTTAAATCGAAACAAATTCCAAACAATTAACCACTCTGTGCCGTTTTCAGCTCCGCTGTTTTCGATACCAGCGTTTCCTTTTTTTGCATGAGTTTGTTGAATATTTGCTTATAAAGATCAGGTTCAAGCTCCCTACATTTACCGAGATCGATATTTCCCAAAAGATATGTTGAATTCTTGCCAAGTCCACTGATCGACACGTCAATCATGCTATCTTTCAATATCTCCATCAAAACCTTAACATTGTCTCCAGCAATCTTGATCGAAATATCGAGTTGGTCAGTGGAGACTTTTGCAAAATCAGACAGGTAGTATTTGATAAATGGTGTTCTATCAACAACTTTAACTACGAACACATCACAGGTTACCTCAAACAGCTTCGAGATTTTCATAACCTTCTTTGCAAATATAGCCTCATCAAGAATCCACTTCATTTCCTCCATCTCGTCGGAGAGGGTGTCCTCTTCATTCCTATCTGCGTTCTTCACCAGGAAACTCTTGATGATTTTCATGAAAGCAAGGTGGCACCTGAGTTGAAGCCACTCAATCTTGAACACAGCCGCTAAATTGTGAAACTCTCGGAAGTTTCCTTTCTGGATGTCCACTTTACCGCTGTACAGACCGGCAAAAAACTGTCGAACAACATCAGCGGTGAAAATTTTAAAGTCAACAGAAGTTCTGCCCAGTTTGAAGAACATGTTCTGGAACACCGGACTATGGAGGGATAGGATCATGGAGTTAGCTCTCATCTTCTGGTCCTCTTGTAGCTTTATCTCTATGTTCCCGTGTACAGGACAGTCCAGGTTCTCTATACCAAAATCTGCTGGTAACGATATCTTAGACACTGCCATGCTGGGGATATTTACATGTTAGATTACCCGTTCACAGTTCGAGCAACGGTTGAAAAGTTTAAAAAGTTGGCCATTGTAAATCTTAGTTGTTTTGGAGAGTGATGAATGATATCAGGAAAACCTAACTCGCTCCGAATGAAAAATCTTGAAAAAATGATTTGTCTAAAAATAAAAACTCTAAATGTTGCTGATGAACTATTGGTAAATTCAATTTTAAAACAATAACCCAATGAAGGAGGCAACCGTGAAAAATATACTGACTGAATTTTAAATAATTTTCAGGGCGTCGGCAAAGGGGCACTACAAAACAGAAAATTTTGATTATGAAGTATGTATAAATAATAAATATTATATAAATAATAGATATAAACATTTCAATCCAGCACAAAAATGTCATATGCTCTGAATTATGAATTGATCACAGATCAACATATGCAACCAGTTTAATAAAACTGTCACAGGTATCTCCTGATAATGAACTTCTTATATTACCCCACTCCAAAGTTTTTCCGTAGCTTGTAGGTCTTCCAAGATACGAAAGATACACTGAATAAAAACCTGAGGGATTATTTAAACATTGTTTATGTTTCTCTGCAACAAGATGAATTTTGTTTGCCGAAATAAGTTCTGAGTGCCGTAAGCACGAATGATTTGATTGAGAAGTGTCCTTCAGAAGCTGTATATTAAAATTCTCCGGATTCTCGATAGTTCCGGGTGCTATTTTTAGTATGAAACAGCAATGTGGTAGAGAACAATTCTCAGTTTCTCGTTGGTAATGCGGAAAACGAAAATGAAGAACAGTTTCTTTGAAAAGGAAATCATTAAGAGGAACCCACTTTCTTGAGACGGTCCTTCTCGATTCATAACATGAAACCAGTTCCGGACATGCTAATAATAAATTCAATAGTCTTGGTAACTCACGACAGCGATCATTCAAAAACTGTGGATTCACTCGAGAAAAGCCCCTTCGATCTTTTAACACGACCATCTTTTCTAATGCCTGGTCATCAAATTCTTTAAAAATGAAACTTCTAAGATAAGAAAGAGCTTCAAAAACCATGTACATATTCTTGACCTCATTCATTTGCGATATAACATCGATCCAGGCATGAATGCCTTGTACTTTTCTTGCAACCTTTGAGCGAATGTTTATTGACTCCGTTAATTTCATACATCTTGCATGAATGTCAAGGGAATTTTTACCATGGAAAAGGTTGATAATATTTTCGTATGATATGTCTGAACCAGGGTCTGGATCATCGATCATTTGATGATTTGAAAACTTCAGGAGAGATTTCAGAGTCTGTCTATTCAGCTGAGCGACCATCTTCGCATCCAAAGAAGAAAGTTTGTCCATGTTTTCTAACAAGATATCAAATATCTCCTCATATAACTCAGGTTCTTGTTGTCTACACTTCACCAAGTCCATGGTCTTTAACAAAAACCTGCAACTATTGCTCAATCCTGTTTCAGTAATATTACAAATATTATCCCTCACAGTTTGCAACAGGACGACTACATTCTCTCCTGTTATCTTTATCGCAATTTCCAGCTTCTCCTCAGAGAGATTGGTAAAGTCAGATAAGTAGAATTGAACAAATTGGGTAATGCCTTGTGAGCTTATCTTTTTAATGAAAAGATCAGCAGTTATATTCAGCAATTCTGAACTTTTAGAAGCTGTCAAAGAAAATATTGCCTCCTCAAAAATCCACGACATTCTTCCCAGGGTATCAGCCAGAGGATCACCACCATTAGTATACCTCATGTTGTATTCCACAAGAAGATCATTGATTATCTTACAGAAAACATGCTCACATCTCAATATCAACCACTCAATCTTAAAAACTGTAGCCATCTTGTACATCTCTCTAAAGTTGTCCCTGTAAACATCTACTTTACCATCGTACAAACCCGCTAGAAACTGTCCAACAACATCAGCCCTAAAATCGTCCAAGTCTACAGAAGTTCTACCCAGGTTAAAGAACATGTTCTGGAACACCGGACTATGGAGGGATAGGATCATGGAGTTAGCTCTCATCTTCTGGTCCTCTTGTAACTTTATCTCTATGTTCCCGTGTACAGGACAGTCCAGGTTCTCTATACCAAAATCTGCTGGTAACGATATCTTAGACACTGCCATGCTGAGGATAATTACATGTTTTACATGGACAGTTTAAAAAACAGCAAAATCAGTCATATGTATAATGCATGTTACATGTGCAATTTGTATCACAATTTGTATCAAAAATCAGCATTGCAGTATTTTGGCTGCTAACCTATGTTAGTAACAGAGATGGATATATAGTCACACCCACGGTACCAACCTCGGTAAAGGGATCAATATTTCAGAAAAAGAGCTCTCGACTTGTACTGTTATAAAACATATTATTATATATACTAATACTAAAAGGATGAATTTAAAGTTTAAAAGGATGTAAAAGATGTAAAAATACACAATGTCTGATCCAAAAGCTGTATACCTTAAAATTACAGATATTTAATTTAAAATAAAAATAAAAATACCAACGCATCGAGTACAGGCGAAAAATATTCTTTAAAAATTGAAATATGCTTTTCGGGGTATAGTATTTGTTATATTATTATGAAGCAATTTCATAACAATTAAATAAGCAATTTGTACAGTCACACAATGCCAAATTGTCAGGAAGTTGGCAAAAATTGATCAACATATGCGACCAATCGGACATAATTACGATTATCATAAATATCATTACCCCATCTCCAATATCGCCCATGTTGATAATATAACTCAGCAATGGGTCTCCCAATAAATGAAGGGTACATAATTTCGGGACTATTATAAGTGGGGTTAAGCACCTCAACGACAAGATGAATCTTTTCAGCAGATACTAATTCAGAGTGTTGATTTGGCAGAACATTCCGTTCCACTAGTTGGATATTGAAATTATTTGGATTCTCCATAGTTTCAGGAGTTATCTTCAGTTCAAAATAACAACGAGTTTGGGCACAATTTTCAGTTTCTGGTTGGTGATGCGGAAAAGAAAATTGATAAAAAATCTCCTTGAAAAGAAAATCACCAATAGGTACAGTCTTGATAGCGACAGTTCTTCTCGATTCATGACATGAGATAAGGTCTTGGCATTGGAACAACAAGTTCAATCCTTTTTGTGACGTCATATAAAAAAATTTTGATTGGTCAAATAAAAATTGAGGATTTACACGCGAAAAGCCCCTACGATCCTTCAGCATAACCAACTTTTCAAGTGACTTACTGCCAATTTCTTGTAAAACGTAAAATTCCACGGTGAAAAGAGCCTCAAAAACCATGTACATGTTCTTCACCTCTTTCATTTGCGATATAAAATCGATCCACGTGCAAAGTCCTTCCTCCTTTCTTGCAACACTGGATTCCCTAGTGATTTGCATCGGTTCCATCACATTACAACAGATTTCATCAATATCATTACGAAAAAAGTTGATAATATTCTCATGGGTCAAGTCTGAACCAGTTTCTGGATCGTCAACTGTTTGCTGATTTGAAAATACCAATAGAGATTTAAGAGTCTGTCTATTAAGCTGGGCAACCATTTTGGCATCTGATCCTGTGAAGTTGTCCATGTTTTCCAGCAAGATATCAAATATATCCTCATACAACTCAGGTTCTTGTTGTCTACATTTCACCAAGTCCATGTTCCTTAACAAGAACCTGCAACTATTGCTCAATCCTGTTTCAGTAATATTACAAATATTATCCCTCACAGTTTGCAACAGGACGACTACATTCTCTCCTGTTATCTTTATCGCAATTTCCAGCTTCTCCTCAGAGAGATTGGTAAAGTCAGATAAGTAGAATTGAACAAATTGGGTAATGCCTTGTGAGCTTATCTTTTTAATGAAAAGATCAGCAGTTATATTCAGCAATTCTGAACTTTTAGAAGCTGTCAAAGAAAATATTGCCTCCTCAAAAATCCACGACATTCTTCCCAGGGTATCAGCCAGAGGATCACCACCATTAGTATACCTCATGTTGTATTCCACAAGAAGATCATTGATTATCTTACAGAAAACATGCTCACATCTCAATATCAACCACTCAATCTTAAAAACTGTAGCCATCTTGTACATCTCTCTAAAGTTGTCCCTGTAAACATCTACTTTACCATCGTACAAACCCGCTAGAAACTGTCCAACAACATCAGCCCTAAAATCGTCCAAGTCTACAGAAGTTCTGCCCAGTTTGAAGAACATGTTCTGGAACACCGGACTATGGAGGGATAGGATCATGGAGTTAGCTCTCATCTTCTGGTCCTCTTGTAACTTTATCTCCATGTTCCCGTGTACAGGACAGTCCAGGTTCTCTATACCAAAATCTGCTGGTAACGATATCTTAGACACTGCCATGCTGGGGATATTTATATTTTAGATTACCCGTTCACAGTTCGAGTAACGGTTAAAAAGTTTTAAAAGTTGGCTTAACATTGAACATCTTTGATGTTTTGGAGAGAATGATTAATGATATCAGGAAAACCTAACTCCGACTTAAAAATCTTACGTCAACAACATAAATAACAAAACAAAACTCAATAGATTATAAGTAAAAGTGACATTCAACATGATTGGTCTGAAAATAGAAATTGATCACATATCAACATACGCAACCAGTCTGACAAAACTATCGCAGGTATCTCCTGATAATGAACTTCTTATAACACCCCACGCCAAAGTTTTTCCGTAGTTTGTAAGAGAGGGTCTTCCAAAATACGAAAGATGCACAGTTAGTGGATAAAAACCTGAGGGATCATTTCCACACCGTTTATATCTCTCTGCAACAAGATGAATTTTGTTTCCCGAAATAAGTTCAGAATGATTTGATTGAGAAGTGTCCTTCATGAGCTGTATATTAAAATTCTTCGGATTCTCGATAGTTCCGGGTGCTATTTTTAATTTGAAACAGCAGTCTGATGGTAGAGAACAATTCTCAGTTTCTCGTTGGTGATGCGGAAAATGAAAATGAAGAACAGTTTCTTTGGAAAGGAAATCATCAAGAGGAACCCACTGTTTTGAGACGGTTCGTCTCGATTCATAACATGAAACCAGTTCCGGACATGCTAATAATAAATTCAATAGTCTTGGTAACTTATGACAGCTAAATTGATCATTTAAAAACTGTGGATTTACTCGAGAAAAGCCCCTGCGATCTTTTAACAAGACCAATTTTTCTAACGTCTGGTCATCAAATTCTTTTAAAATGAAATTGCTAAGATAAAATAGAGATTCAAAAACCATGTACATATTCTTGACCTCTTTCATTTGCGATATAACATCGATCCAGGCATGAATGCCTTGTACTTTTCTTGCAACCTTTGAGTGAATTTTTATTGACTCCGTTAATTTCACACATCTTACATGAATTTGAATGGAATATTTACCATGGAAAAGGTTGATAATATTTTCGTATGATATGTCTGAACCAGGGTCTGGATCATCGATTATTTGCTGATTTGATAATTTCAGGAGAGATTTCAGAGTCTGTCTGTTCAGCTGAGCGACCATTTTAGCATCCAAAGAAGAAATTTTGTCCATGTTTTCCAACAAGATATCAAATATCTCCTCATATAACTCAGGTTCTTGTTGTCTACACTTCACCAAGTCCATGGTCTTTAACAAGAACCTGCAACTATTGCTCAACCCTGTTTCAGTAATATTACAAATATTATTTCTCACAGTTTGCAACATGACGACTACATTCTCTCCTGTTATCTTTATCGCAATGTCCAGCTTTTCCTCAGAGAGATTGGTAAAGTCAGACAAGTAGAATTGAACAAATTGGGTAATGCCTTGTGAGCTTATCTTTTTAATGAAAAGATCAGCAGTTATATTCAGCAATTCTGAACTTTTAGAAGCTGTCAAAGAAAATATTGCCTCCTCAAAAATCCACAACATTCTTCCCAATGTATCAGCCAGAGGATCACCACCAATAGTATACCTCATGTTATACTCCACAAGAAGATCATTTATTATCTTACAGAAAACATGCTCACATCTCAATATCAACCACTCAATCTTAAAAACTGCAGCCATCTTGTACATCTCTCTAAAGTTTTCCCTGTAAACCTCTACTTTACCATCGTACAAACCCGCTAGAAACTGTCCAACAACATCAGCCCTAAAATCGTCCAAGTCTATAGAAGTTCTGCCCAGGTTAAAGAACATGTTCTGAAACACCGGACTATGGAGGGATAGGATCATGGAGTTAGCTCTCATCTTCTGATCCTCTTGTAGCTTTATCTCTATGTTCCCGTGGACCGGACAGTCCAGGTTCTCTATACCAAAATCTGCTGGTAACGATATCTTAGACACTGCCATGCTGGGGATATTTACATGTTAGATTACCCGCTCACAGTTCGAGCAACGGTTAAAAAGTTAAAACAGTTGGCCATTGTAAATCTTAGTTGTTTTGGAGAGAGTGATTAATGATATCAGGAAAACCTAACTCGCTCCGACTGAAAAATCTTACGTCAACAACATAAATAACAAAACAACCTCAATATAAGACACGGTTAAGTAAAAGTGACATTCAACATGATTTGTCTGAAAATAAAAACTCTAAATTTGTTGCTGATGAACTATTGGTAAATTCAATTTTAAAACAATAATCCAATGAAGGAGGCAACCGTGAAAAATATACTGACTGAATTTTAACTAATTTTCAGGGCGTCGGCAAAGGGGCACTACAAAACAGAATATTTTGATTATGAAGTATGTATAAATATAAATATTATATAAATAATAGATACATAAACATTTCAATCCAGCACAAAAATGTCATATGCTCTGAATTATGAATTGATCACAGATCAACATATGCAACCAGTTTGATAAAACTGTCACAGGTATCTCCTGATAATGAACTTCGTATATTACCCCACTCCAAAGTTTTTCCGTAGCTTGTAGGTCTTCCAAAATACGAAAGATACACTGAATAAAAACCTGAGGGATTATTTACATATTGTTTATGTCTCTCTGCAACAAGATGAATTTTGTTTGCCGAAATAAGTTCTGAGTGCCGTAAGCACGAATAATTTGATTGGGAAGTGTCCTTTAGAAGCTGTATATTAAAATTCTCCGGATTCTCGATAGTTCCGGGTGCTATTTTTAGTATGAAACAGCAATGTGGTAGAAAACAATTCTCAGTTTCTCGTTGGTGATGCGGAAAACGAAAATGAAGAACAGTTTCTTTGAAAAGGAAATCATTAAGAGGAACCCACTTTTTTGAGACGGTCCTTCTCGATTCATAACATGAAACCAGTTCCGGACATGCTAATAATAAATTCAATAGTCTTGGTAACTCACGACAGCGATCAATTAAAAACTGTGGATTCACTCGTGAAAAGCCCCTTCGATCTTTTAACACGACCATCTTTTCTAATGCCTGGTCATCAAATTCTTTATAAATGAAACTTGTAAGATAAAAAAGAGCTTCAAAAACCATGTACATATTCTTGACCTCTTTCATTTGCGATATAACATCGATCCAGGCATGAATGCCTTGTACTTTTCTTGCAACCTTTGAGCGAATTTTTATTGACTCCGTTAATTTATCACATCTTCCACGAATTTCAAGGACAACTTTACCATGGAAAAGGTTGATAATATTTTCGTATGATATGTCCGAACCAGGGTCTGGATCATCGATTATTTGCTGATTTGAAAATTTCAGGAGAGATTTCAGAGTCTGTCTGTTCAGCTGAGCGACCATTTTAGCATCCAAAGAAGAAAGTTTGTCCATGTTTTCCAACAAGATATCAAATATCTCCTCGTATAACTCAGGTTCTTGTTGTCTACACTTCACCAAGTCGATGTTCCTTAACAAGAACCTGCAACTATTGCTCAATCCTGTTTCAGTAATATTACAAATATTATCCCTCACAGTTTGCAACAGGACGACTACATTCTCTCCTGTTATCTTTATCGCAATGTCCAGCTTCTCCTCAGAGAGATTGGCAAAGTCAGATAAGTAGAATTGAACAAATTGGGTAATGCCTTGTGAGCTTATCTTTTTAATGAAAAGATCAGCAGTTATATTCAGCAATTCTGAACTTTTAGAAGCTGTCAAAGAAAATATTGCCTCCTCAAAAATCCACAACATTCTTCCCAATGTATCAGCAAGAGGATCACCACCAATAGTATATCTCATGTTATACTCCACAAGAAGATCATTGATTATCTTACAGAAAACATGCTCACATCTCAATCCCAACCACTCAATCTTAAAAACTGCAGCCATCTTGTACATCTCTCTAAAGTTATCCCTGTAAACCTCTACTTTACCATCGTACAAACCCGCTAGAAACTGTCCAACAACATCAGCCCTAAAATCGTCCAACAACATCAGCGGTGAAAATTTTGAAGTCAACAGAAGTTCTGCCCAGTTTAAAGAACATGTTCTGAAACACCGGACTATGGAGGGATAGGATCATAGAGTTAGCTCTCATCTTCTGGTCCTCTTGTAGCTTTATCTCTATGTTCCCGTGTACAGGACAGTCCAGGTTCTCTATACCAAAATCTGCTGGTAACGATATCTTAGAAACTGCCATGCTGGACGAGAATTAGGTTAGATAAACAGAGAAATCAAATTTTGAGATGTTATATCAATTCGTCATTGAAATACATAACACTTTATTTTAAGGTAGAATGAGTTAATTTTGCTTCGAAGAAATAACATTGCCATACAGTAGATTCAACTTTAAGATAGTTGATAATATAATGAATGATGTCAAATCTTAAATAATGAATCAAATAATGATATCAATAACTGAATGAATTATTAAAGACAATTCAATACGGCCAAATAAATACAATTTGTGGACAACCCTGTACCTTAAAGAAGCAAACTGGCATACAAAGTACCTCAAATTTGGAGCAAAACAACCCAAGTAACAATAAATAAATCAGCATCTAGCAGAAAAATAACGATATGCAGCACAATCAATTATTTTTAAGATTATGAAAATTAAGCTGAACAGATAATCGATCCTTCAATATTCTAATACGAAAGTCAGATTTTCATAACAGCTCAAAAACATTTTATGGATTAGGGAAATCACTTTCCAAGCCATCATTAAAAATTCAGACAAAAATCCAGCCTTTAATGGGGAAGCTACAGTTCAACATTTCCACATCTTCACAGTTCGACAATTCAACAGTTTAACAGTTTACATCACAGTTCCGAAAGGTCAGAACAAAATATTTACCAGGGAAAATAAGGGATACAACTCAGTTACCTGTAGCACCCTAAGTAGGGTTCATAGCGTCGTCCCCTGGGAGAGGCTCAGCTACAGCAGTGTTCAGAGTGATGTTGTCCCGACTATTCTCTGTGGTCCCAGGGGAGTCACTGGCAGGAGGGGTTCTCTGTTGGGGCGTCCTGCTGCCTCCCATCTGAGGGGTACCGGCTGATGGAGGGGATACCATGGTTGTGGCAGGGGACATAGGAGGGGGCATGTTACCCGACATCATCACCGCCGCCCCAACCCCAGCACCGCCAGTCGGGTTCTTGTTCAGCATCTGCTTGTTCTTGTTGTCCGGAGACATCATGTTAGGTGTACCTGGGCCGCGAGATAGGGCTCCTGGTGGCAGGTCTCTAGACATCTGGTTCAGTTGCATCTCCCTGGAAAGGGCGGAGTGGGCCATGGAACTTGGGGGTAGGTGGGGAGGGAAGTTTCCAGATCCGATAGTCTGATTGGGTACCACTGATTGGTTATTCAGCATGACGCCAGCGTGCATGGCTTGACTAACCATGATTTGATCTGCCATAATTTTCTGAGGCATGCTCATAGCGCTCTGATTCTGAACCATGTTAGCAGCAGACATGTTTGGAGGAGCTGGCCCCATCCCAGGGATCATACTGCTGCCAGGACCTATCATTCCTGAAACGAACAAATGTTACACTGTCACCAATACCATTTTCAAACATTAAAAAGTAATTCTCCAGGAATGGCACAGAAGTGAAAGTGAGAAGATAACCTGTCACCCACCCGATCGTGAGGGTAGGACGTTGTTCCCGGCCCCGGCCTGAGCAGCACTCATCATCCCTCCGGAGTGTTGGGTTGTCATGATGGTCTGTCCACTGACCGGGTTATAGACCATCCTGGGCCCCATGTTACTGCCCTGCACCAGGGTCAGGCCGTGAGGGCCGTTGTACATGCCGCCCGCCATCCTCTGATACAGCTGCTGTTGCTGCTGCATTGCTATAGGATCTCCTGAGCGATAGTGTGTAGATAAGTTGCAGCCTGCAGGTTACTAATCACATGTTCACTTGCTGAGCAGTGCTACAACAATGATTGTTAGTCCTAAATACAGTCATATTCAGCAACCATTAGTAGCTTACCCATAGATTGCATGGGGTAGTGGCCAGGCTGACCGGGGATCGGTCTCTGCTCAGGATTCATGACTCCTCTCATCATCATGTTATTCGACAACATAGTCTGGTTGGGAGGAGGTCCCATCCTCGGTCCAACCCCACCTAACCTGCAGAGTTGAAAATTAGAAAGTGGTTGTGAGAAGACTGGAGAAAGGTCTACTTATCATAGAGTGGATGTGATTGTAGGCTGACCTCTAGCCGTCCACAATTTGGACACTTCTTTTCGCAAAGTTGTAACAGTAAAAGTGGTGAGGTTATGCTCTACTACATTTAGTCCTATTTTTAGTCATAATTGTTTGAATAACAGTGCTTATCATCAAAGGCCTGAAGTATAAAAGTATAAAATATGTGTAATATTTAAAGTTGGACAATAGCCTAAAGGCTCACGCATCCTTTAGGTCGCCTTTTTGGCCGCCTTCATAGTAAAAACCGTATATAAAGTTACAATTTAAACTTTCGCAACTATAAGTCTTAGAATAGGACTCTAAGTTTTGATATATATAATATATATTTCTTTCTCCATTTATGCTTGTTGAATTCGTGCTGTGAATTATGCTGTTTGATAACTGTTCAGACTTGAAAAACAATTAATCAGTTGCCCTTAAAGACGAATTGAGTCAACTCAGAAAGTATCTAGAATAATCAGTTAAACCCTTACTCACGGGTTGTTGAACACTGCACTTGGAGAGGAGATGTTGGGGGATCTGGGAATGTCTACGCCCTGAAATTCAGTCAGAATCACGTTAATTTAAATGACACATTCGAGAAAAATCTCTACAAAATTAAAATCCATCTTCAAAAAATTGCATCCGCAGTTTATATAATCTATGTATTAATCTTAGAATATTTTAAACCCTGTCCTCAAATAGTTCTTTGTAAAATGCACAATAAACCAAATAAAATTGACCGAACTCAAATCCGCAGTAAATTTCTTAACGGAAAATACTTCCTGTGGGCACTAACAATGTAGAAAACCTGTGCAGAAAAACCCCCAGGTCATAGTGTACAGTGGCGTAAAATCACCTAATTTGTTCAATTTTAGGGATGGGCACAATCAGGGAGGGGGCGCATTTTCTGCGGGGGGGGGGGGGGGGGCGCCAACAGGCAACGTTACACAGTGTACAACAAGCCTGATGACTATAACGCTGACAGTACGAAGATTATACTTATTAGTTGTTACTTGTTGCCCTGATATTTTGGCCAAGATGTTATAGTCTCACTGGCACAGTGATATACATTGAGCATCACCACTTCGCCAGTAAACTTCTCCTCCCCTTACTACATATTATTATACATCATAATCACTCAGAGTACATGTACACAGTTTCGACACAAAAATTGATGGAACTGGAAAACATTCGGTTCAAAAATACCGCTATTGAGTAGTGGCCATTTCGAATGAGCCGATACCATGCATAATTGTTCACCCTTCAAGATGCGATGATTATAGAGTATCGCGTGGCGGCAAATCGGCCAAATATACATTTATTTGTAAAAATCGGCTAATTTCGCGCGGATACTTCTGTAAGAATACAGTTCGCGCCCCAATAAAACAACTGGGCGCAAAACTACTTTTTTCTCCATTTTGACTGTCGTTACTGATGTCCTAGTAAGGAGTAGTACCTTAGAAGGGTAGGTGTATTATAACAGTACTATTTTGTAGAAGTATAGTTCTAGAAACCAGTGGGGGTGGGGTTCTCTTCTAACACGTTACAGTGAAACCCACCTGAGCAGGAGGTTGTCCCAGGGGGGTAGGTTGAGGTGTGGTCATGGGCATGTTCTTATTTCTAGCGGGCATGTTCAGGGAGGCCATGCTCTCGTTGATGGATCTGCTCTGAGCCATGACATTCTGGGTGATGTCCTGAACAGTGGAGCCTCTGTTGGGGTGGCGGATACTGGGGCCCTGGAATGGAGCTCCCTCTACACCTTGCGCGTACATGTTGTTCTTTATCATCTGCAATTAACTTGTCAAATATTACTATTTTAATACAAGACATAATGTTCTTTATCATCTGCGGTCAGTGTACTTATTGATTACTGTTGTCAGACCAAATGCAACAATATGACAGTTTCTTCACAAATTCATTTTATAATTTCTGACAGTGGAGGTACATCTCAGATTCCGTATATAATATACCTACTCTAAAAACCAACCTGAGGTCTAGCTCCCAAGTTTTCTAATCGTTTGTGTCTCATCATGTTTGTCATGACATTTCCCAGAGTAGCTTTCTTGCTAACTTGTTGTCTTCCTGCACCTGTAGCACAAATGCATACGTTATTTCGTGCAAGTATAACATAACAGGTATCATAACCTATTACAACTCATAACCATAATCTTATATTTATATGAAAAGTGCCTTTCTAACGGCATCAATTATAAGATTTGATTATATCCTTTCATGGTTGCTCCAAACTCGGTCCTACGTTTTTACGGTAGGTCACTTTCAGTGAACTTTAAACACAATCAATATGCCCTCATAATTGATTGTTTATCATTACAATTGTAGGTTTGGTTGTTAAGTAAGCAAATTACGGTATTAAGTTAACTGTAAATGACAGTAAACATGAACACGTGGTCACCCTAATTGTTACAAAACAGAACTTTCGGGAACTTCAAAGCTGCTCTGAACAGCACCAACACAGTTACCATTCTGTCCTGTTTCATACAAACAGGATCCAATTATGAAATTATCTATGAAACTAAGAGGTATGAAAAAGGAGCAACTTTAGCCACCGGGACGTTTTGTAACTTTTGGGAGAGCTTATTAACCGTTAACGTACAATTACCTTACGTTCCAATATTATAACCAAATATTGTGACTTGTATGTCAAATAGTTTCCGACAAGACTTGACAATAAATGAAGCATATAACTATTATAGTATATATAATAGTATATTATATATATTATATATATTATATATAATATATATAATAGTATATTATATATTGTTGCAAAGTGTTTTGAAGTTTAGACCTCATCCTAATTACCTATTACTGCTGAGATAACACTTAAATATGGGAAAACTCTTTTCTCATCTCAGAATATTCTCGTGCACTTTCTGAGTAGTTATTGTTTTGAGGCGGGTAAAAATTGTTGCAGATCTTGAGTATTTTCTAACTTTCTAACAGGGTTTCCAGAATCTTCCATGAATAATCTATTCTAGAACTGGCGGCCTATTTTTGTCGCTGACACGGAACAGTAGGCATTGTTTTCTGCACCAACCGAATACTCTTGGGTGCTACTGAGTGCTCTTGGGTGCTAATAACATGTGCAGACGGACTGTATCCCAATTTTTGAGCTACCTTTGTTCACCTTTCCAGACAAGTGCTATCATTGCTGCTTCTTGGAAAGTGGCCGGTAATCAAAGTGAGTTTACGGCTAAAGCATTAATTTCCATTCATCAGCTTTTCACTGACTACTGTTGACTGATACTATGATAACGCTAAATAAACATCTTTCATTTTTATCATATTATATTGTAGAGACAGGTTGGTAGATTAGTCTTAACTTTTGGGTGATGAGTCTTTGACTTGTATTATTATTTTATTACAGGGTAAATGATCATATAATTCATAATTATGCCCGGAGCAATTGTTTAAGCGGAACAACAGTTAACTCGTTAACTTTAGTTATATAACTTTAGTTATATAAATTATCTATTTATTTTTGAGAAGCACGTGAAATGATGAGCTGCTCAGGCAATGAAGAGGTAATCATATTGTATTTTGTCATATTCTAAAGCGAGCAGCTAGAAATTATCATTAATAATTTCATTATTATGTAAGTTATCATCATAACTTATTTGAAGGAGCAATAACTAATAAGCTCGTGATTCAGAGAGTTTTCGCCGCCAATAAACTTAATTGCCGTGACTCAGTTACCAATACTATTTTATAACCCTATATTATTATTATTATGCCTATAGTCTAGCCCATAGTAACGAGTTATAATTTACAAGATTGTTGTGGGTACGGTTTTCAGCTAGTGATAAGTGTTATTTCTATCGGGGAGGAGAAACGATTAATAACGTAGGAATGGCGGTCTGGGGGTTTCAACCAATCGGGAGCGAGGAATTGAATTGATCGATTATCAATGACAAAGAAGAGCAGCCCGTCCGTTTGGGAGAAGAGCGGCAATATTAACATATAACTATAAGAGTCGCGAGAAGTAGTGACATGGTGCATATTTGTGCATTAGATTGCCGGTGATGCACTAAATGATGCGCACCAAGACACTTTTTAAGGTACGTTTTTTGTGCATCTGCAGTATTTGTACCAGATTATTTTATAGCTGTTTCAAAGCTGTAAAATTGTTACTGCTCCCATTCAAACCATCCTAACATACCAACCACAGATCATGAACCAGAATTTTAACAAATACCTGACATTTCCGGATAGTTTGAGCACTCATCTTTCACAAATACGTAAAATAAGTTATCAATTATTGACACATACCTGCTGGATAAGACCGTTTGCGGACGTTTTCTCCTCCTTTGTCCTCGTGGTAATCGAACGCGTCAAATATCGAACTGAAAATAATTTCTTTAGTTCTCCCATATTAAATTGAACCTCATTTGAGTACAATGCTCCACAACTTTGATGATTTTTCCCCTTTTTTCTCTCTCTGTCTTTTGCACTACAGAGTGATGTCTGAGCACAATAGTGCTACCAACCACTAGCTCCCTAACATTAGGGCCACTAACTTTATCAGTTTTATTTAAAGTATAAGCGAGACTCTTAATCAAATTAATCTAGTTTAATGACTAAAGAGCAGTTGGGGAGCTTATTTTAGCCGACAAGTGCTGGGTGGTTACCATTCTTGAGCCAGACTTTAATTTAGTGCGTTAGATGAAATTGTCTTCTTGGATCATTATTATCGTTAATGTGGCTCCTGCTATGTGTTGGTTCGGTCAAATTAAATATTGGGATTATCATAATTATATAATCATATTGGAATTATTATTTCATAATCAAGTTTATTTTTCCAGTTTATTTAGTTTTCATCCGGCAAGTGGCTACACAGTATAATTTATATGCAACTTATATTGCAACGCTTTATTCTCATATAATAATTAAAATTGAATTTTTAATTTCTAATGTTAAAAGATCAAAGGATTTGAAATCTGTAAATTTGACGTGGTTGTTTTGTTTGCATTCTGTGTGCGCTTTAACAACAAACGTTTGTAGAATAGAGCAAGTGGTAGGATAAAAATAAAAATATCGAATGTAAGATGACATGATGAAGTTTAACTCTAAGGGCCGTTCATTAGTGGAATCTTTTAGGAAAAATCAAGACAAATCAAATTGCAATTATGAACCTTACTCAATAGGATTCAGAAGCTTTCAATTTGTCTGTAAAGTTAGCAGTTATTTTTACAATCGCAGTTCACTATTTATCAGTTCTGAGCACTTCACTGTCACCATCATTCCATATTTCAGCAGTTTTCGATTTGTCCCTTAAATCATTTGTAATTTCTACGATCGCCAGTTTAAAATTTGTCAGTTTTTACTGGACTATTTCACTTTACAGTAAGCTGTAGCCTTGCTCTAAGTTCTAACCTGTCATTTTCCTCGGGACGAGCTTTAGCCGGCTCGTTTAAGAGAGGGTTGCTGTCCTTGCTCAGCTCAAACTCTGGTTGTAACGTTGATAGGATGGGTCTGCCACACATAGCTGCTGATACTTTTAGTGTCTTCTGTCTCCTGAAATAGGTGCTCAACTTGGAATTTATTAATAATTCTTTTAGTAGATAGTAACAACAACATTTCTTTTATACCGGCCGCGTCTTCTGGTTTTCTGTGCCGAGTCTGTCATTTGAAATAATAAACCTAACAGTATTTGTTATCCACTAGTCTGTTATATTATACCATTAATCCATACTAAAATAAATATATAGATAAAGATAAGAGCCTTATCATTCGCATGTCTCCAGTCTCCTGGGACGTGTTCAAACCTGGTTGGTGGTTTTGTTACATTTCTCCCACTCTTTACTTCTGGGCCCCCAGATTGAAATCTGTAACATTTTAAGAAAAACTGAAACTACTGACAAAAACTAGACCCTTTGACTGAGGGCACCCTTGAATCAGAATTTTTGTAACATATTCAGGTCCTGAGATATAGCAGTTTAGTTGGGGGCCCTGGATATTGAATTTTGTAACACATTTCTATGTTACACTTTTTCAATGAGTTTTTAGAGAAGCTTCTTGATAGTTTTTCAAGTTCATACCAGTTTTTCTAGGTCACAAAGGGTTCCATCAACCATATTCTTGACCAAATTTTGTACTTGGGCCCAAAACATTGAATTCTGTAACATATTTATGTTTTCACTGCCAAGGTCATATCTGGAATATTCAATATATTTTTGTATTGGTAACATGGTTTTTAGATTCTCATACAAAATTCTGAAGCAATCCTTATTCATATAATTTGATAAAATGGCTGCGGAACTTGAATTATGTAACATTAGAAATTAAGTGTATAGAGTATGTACCCTAGTGTGAGGGGTGTTAGGTAAGCTTAATTATAGTTTTTGAAGTTCATACCAGTTTTTCCAGGTCACAAAGGGTTCCATCAACCATATTCTTGACCAAATTTTGTACTTGGGCCCAAAACATTGAATTTTGTAACATATTTATGTTTTTACTACAAAGCTCATATTTGGAATGTTCAATATATTCTTGTACTGGTAACATGGTTTTTAGATTCTCATACAGAATTGTAAAGCAATCCTTATTCGTATAATTTGATAAAATGGCTGCGGAACTTGAATAATGTAACATTAGAAAGTAAATTTATAGAGTATAGTATATAGTATGTATCCTAGTGTGAGGGGTGTTAGGCAAGCTATATTATAGTTTTTGAAGTTCAGACCAGTTTGCCTAGGTCATAAAGGGTTCCATCAACCATATTATTGACCATATTTTGTACTTAGGCCCAAAACATTGAATTTTGTAACGTTTTAATGTTCCGGTCAAGCATTTTGTACACCAAAATTGTAAAATTTTGTATAAATTACGAGTCAATTGTCACTCTGCCACTTCAGTGGATAAACTCGTGACCTGACATTTTATTGTTACAAATTTCAATATATAGGGCCCAATTTCTATTTTCTATACAATTTGATATATAAATTAAACGTTTTTAAATATCCAACCTTTAATCTAATTAGCTATATTCATTTGATTAAATTTACCGCGTTCTGTCGTAAATTTAAATTACATTACATTTAAATTGTTACAAAATTCAATAATTTGGTCCCAATTATCATTTTTTAAATTTGTTAAGTTGTTTCATGTCTTTATTTTAATGCATCAACCAACTAAAAACCAATACTAGATCAAACAACTCTGTATAACTTACTCATTTGTAACCATGTTACGTTATTCAAAGAAATGGGCCTTTTATTGATTATGAGCCATATACCAAGATTGTTGTAATGCCTTTATACAAGAATTGCTGCACTAATAACCTGGTTTTAGAGTTAAATACATATCCTACACTAGCTGAGGTTGTAACAAACTATAAAGATATCATGAAAACAAGATGTTACAAAATGTCCATTTTGGGCCTTTTTATGAACTCACAAGTGGGCCTTTTTTCATTCCGCAGCTAAGCAAATACCTAAAGCACATTTTTGTGAAGCAAGAATCTTTAGAATTTAATAATTGGCTGAGCCATTGAAAAGTGTAACCAAATGTTACATTTTTCAATATGACTGGGCCATTTTACAATATTATTCATAGCCGATGACCTGAGACTATTTGTTATCACAATTATAATCATCTCTGAAAGTTTCAAGACCATCGAGTAATTATTAATGGAGTTATTGTAAAAATGAGAAAATCGCCCATTTTGGCAGTGTAACAAAACCACCAATCAGGTTTGAACATGTCCCCTGGCACCCTTCTAAATGATACTACTGTTTAGAGAACCTACTAAAACTAAACCAAAGAAAAAATAGATGAAAGAGGAATTTTTTTGTTCAAAGAGGAACTTAGTCCTTTAGTCTTAGAGGTTAGTAAAACCGAACTGTTACTGATACTATTATATCTATAGAACTTAATTAGTCTTTAGACTTATAGAAGAACTTATAATATAGTTTATATTAGCCCTGTGAACAGTGATTTGAAGTTTTATAGTTCTCTTTGACTCTGTTTTTGTAGTGAACGAATTAATTCCTGCTTTTCAAGGTACCCTTCAGTAAAATTGGTAATGAGCGTAGTTTGATTATTCCGGTTATTAATAATAGTTAATAAGGTGCTATGTTTAGTGTTTACAGTATGTACTGAAGGGGTATTGTATCCTACGAAGTTTTTGAACTTTTAACAGGTACCCCCTCATTTAAAGATTTTACCCTCAATCAAGTTTCCTATCATTCGGTTGAGTCGACCGAGGAGATCGCAGAGATCCAATTAAATGGATCC
This sequence comes from Bolinopsis microptera, assembly GCF_026151205.1. Lineage (NCBI taxonomy): Eukaryota > Metazoa > Ctenophora > Tentaculata > Lobata > Bolinopsidae > Bolinopsis > Bolinopsis microptera. Next base: position 7,343,625 of record NC_087073.1, on the reverse strand, counting down.
TTAGCTACTCCCTAGACTAGATGACCGACGCCTAATGACCTAAGGATCCTGGGTTACTGATGAGGAATTATCAACCGTTGTTTTGAGACTTTTAAAAGTTAATTTTCGTTTATAATAATTATCTTCATTTTGACATAAATTTTCTACATAAATTATTTTCTAATTGTTATCATTTTGTGAAATTTTAGAATTATAGAACTTTAGAAGTTAAGCGCGGACAATTTCCATCTTTATTTATATTGTCAATATTTATAAATAGCCCCCTGAATTACTTAATGGTCAGTTGGTTTAATTTATTAATATCATTGATACAATTACAAACCCTTACTTTGAACTGCTCTCGAGCCATATAAAGGTTATGGCTATTATAACTACTAGTTTAATGACCTTGAATTACGATTGTAGTGGGTCTGGGGGGATGTCAAACCTCGTACAAGCCTCGTGACGCAGGATACGCAGTAGTTTGCATGAAATACCGTTATTCTTGTGGTTTTTTATTATAACAATGTGGTTTGTACCAAATCTGTACCAACATTACGCGGTATTTACTAATATACTACTTATACTTAGTGCAGGCGACACTTTACTTCATCACTGATCAATGATCAAGTCTATGAATGTTTGTTGAAATTGCTAATTTGTTTTGTAATTTCTAACATTTTTCCCCAATTTCATCAACGATGGCGATCAATATTGAGCGTTCATTACCGCGCCGAAGGTTTTCAATTAGAACAAATTGTGTTATTGTAACAGTATCACCCCTTCGGCCATGTTTGTTACATTGCTAAAGTACGTTCATTTCTTTGATAAATAGCAAATAACCTAACTATTCTCTAGTTCTATTCTATTTTCCTCTTTAAGGTAGATAGGGGGGGGGGGTCAACCTCATTTTACCTCATTTTACCTCATACCAATTTTGCCTTTTTTGGCTGGCCTCATGAGGTAAAATGAGGTAAATCTCGGCACAAATTTTTAACAGGTAACATTCTCTAAATCGTCAATTTAGTCACGAAGGAGTATGGGAGGAGTTCTAAATGTGTGCTCCTCTAATATAAACAGTAGGAAATGGTTAACTTTATTCGAGGTCTCAGGTCTCTACAATGTCGGGAAGTTCCTGCAGGAATTTGCGCATTGCGCTTGAAGCGCAAGATTCACAGCGCCAAAAGCGAAGGTCGTAGAGACATGAGACCTTGACTAAAGTTAACCATTTCATACCATTGCTATGAGAGTATGCCACTTTCAGAGTCCTGAACACACTCCCATATCTCTTAATCGTCAATTATAAGAATTTTACCTCTTAAAATATATCATCTTTAACTGATATCAATTTAGTTTAACACAGTTAGTTTAAAAAAAGAAAATAATACTTCACACCAAACTAACACACAATATGAGAATATAAAAAGGAAGGTTTTCTTGGAGACCTGGACCGAGCATCAAAATAGTGTACATTGCTGCTGTCATTGTCAAGACTCAAGAATAAGAGAGTCTAGTTGTGGGATTATGCTGGATAACAGATATGATAAGTGGTAACATCCTACAAAAGAATGTTAGCTTACTAAGGAATTTTCCTCTTACTGAATCATACAAAAAGTTAACTAAGTTCCTCCTAGTCCTAAGCATTATCTTATTTCAGAGGGAATGAGTGATTTAAAAAGATGAGGCCAAAGAGTTAGTTGTAAAGAAGGCATTTGTACTCTGTAATTTCTAAGCTAATTTTTTTCGATATTTATAGCTATTTACTGATCTTGTCTTGACGTATCAGCAAAAGATCACTGGACCTCGTTAGTTGTTAGTCATGTTATGCTGATCCAGTTAGTGACGAGCTATGAAGTAATCATTCGACCTCATTTAATACTGATCCTATCAATGACGAGCTATGAAGTAATCAGTGGATCTCGTCAATGCTCATCCTGTCCGGACTGTCAGTGACGAGTTATGAAGAAATAAATGGCAAGTTGGTCGTTTAGCTCCGGACAGTCTATGCACGGTCCCTGCACGGTCCATACAACAACAAGAGAACACTCCCTGCACGGTCCCTGCACGGTCGCGGTCAGTCCCTACACACTCCCTGCACGGTCTATGCACACTCCCTGCGGCTACTAACCGGTTAGTAGCCACCAAGTGGCTACTAACCGGTCACTAGCCGGCTATTAGCTTGGCTCTAAAGCATACCTACTTAGTAGGTCTGCTTAGTAGGTTAGTAGCCGGTAGGTCTGCTTTAGAGCTCAGCTAATCGCCGGCTAGTGACCGCCTAGTAGCCGGTTAGTAGCCACTTTGTGATCACTAGCCGGCTAGTAGCCGGTTAGTAGCCGGCTAGTGACCACTTTTTAAGTGCCGGTTAGTAGCCGGTTTGGTAATGTGAAGTTGAGGAGCTGTTATTACAAAAGTGGCTACTAGCCGGCTAGTAGCCGGTGTTCATATGTTACTGTGCAGGGACCGTGCATAGACCGTGCAGGGAGTGTGCAGGGACTGACCGTGCAGGGACCGTGCATCAAGTGTTCATTGTGCAGGAACCGTGCAGGGACCGTGCATGGAGTGTTCTCTTGTTGTTGCATGGACCGTGCAGGGACCGTGCATAGACTGTCCGGAGCTAAACGACCAACTTCCCAAATAAATGAAGACCTCATTAATTCCCTTGTTCCAAGAAGATTTTCCTCTGGTAACAACCGCTTCTGGCCTGCTTCTGAACATAATATGAAGATGCGAAAACCTAGTCTACCTAAATTGGAACTTGCTGACTGCATTGGAAAATGGATAACAATCGAGAAATGATAATCAGTGCCAGGATATAATCAAAGTTGAATTTGGAATCCAAGGAAAACCTTCCTTTTTTATATTACCATATTGTGCGTTAGTTTGGTGTGAAGTTTTAAAACTAACAGTGTTAAACTAAATTGATATCAGTTTAAGATGATATATTTTATCAGGGAAAATTCATATAATTGACGATTAAAAGATATGGGAGTGTGTTCAGGACTCTGAAAGTGGCATACTCTCATAGCAATGGTATGAAATGGTTAACTTTAGTCAAGGTCTCATGTCTCTACGACCTTCGCTTTTGGCGCAGTGAATCTTGCGCTTCAGCGCAATGCGAAAATTCCTGCAGGAACTTCCCGACATTGTAGAGACCTGAAACCTCGACTAAAGTTAATCATTTCTTACTGTATATATTAGAGGAGCACACATTTAGATCTCCTCCCATACTCCTTCGTGACTAAATTGACGATTTAGAGAATTTTACCTGTTCAAAAATTGGTGAAAAATATGGGCGTGGCCCAAGTCAGTATTATACGAAACCGTAAAGACACAAAAATTTTTTTGGTTGTTCCAGATGTTCCTGACCCTATAGAGCAACTAATTAGAGGTGATATCTAATTATTTGAACGAAAAGTGGTTTTTTGAACCGCCCTATATTCTACAGCGAATCATGAACATTGAACATGTACATAAGAACTTAGAATTGTATGAAGTATGAGTTTATATGAGAAATTTATTATGAAATGACCTTTCACTATGCAATTTCGACTAAATTCATGTAGATATCCAATCCAGTTCCATGCACAACTGTTGTTTACATTTGGTCTAGTTAGACACAATTTGTTTCAGAGTGACTCGATAATCGCAATATCAATTTAAGATATTATTTAAATGGTCCATGTCATGCGGAAATATCCCAATAAATTGGCAACTGCCAAAGTGACACTAAAGTTATTGCTAATTCCTTTACAAAACTTAGCAAGTGCTATTAACAATTTCCTAATGGATCATGGAAATTGAAATGTTCAATTTTCCAGGCCCAGGGACCACATCAAACCTAATAAACCATTAAATATCATGGGAGACCATGCACAGCCTCGAATTATAGTATAATGACTTCCAATAAACCTTTTTTGTCTCTAAAAAAAGGCTTAGAAAACTAGATTTATTTACCTCATTTTACCTCATCCCAATTTTGCCTTTTTTGGCTGGCCTCATGAGGTAAAATGAGGTTGACCCCCCCCCTAGATATAATGAAACGAGAGTGTTAGATAATATGGAAAAGTTCAAAGCAGTATTGGTGATAGTACTTCTGTTGGCAGTCAAGCCTACAACGTGTAAGTTAACACTTTTTTAAAAACCTTTATTTACTAGTATAGTGGTTATATTAATTTAAGAATTCGGGGTAGGCTGAATGGGACATTCACCATATTTTAGAGTTTTGGCGCCACGAAAATAGATTTATAGATCAAGATGTGACTCAAACAGTGCAGTTATAATACAAATGTACACTGTACACTGTACTCGTATTTCAAGCGCTGACAGATAAAGTTCCAATATTGTACTACCAAGAGTACGTGAAACTCCACTTTACCCTTGAATAACGTTATTCTGTACACTATACAGCTTTCTTCACTAACATTTTATTCTATACGTTTGCATTGTCAAAATGTATGAAAAAATCGTCTGGGGGGGAGCCAAGTGGATATTTGTAGATATTTGTAGATTAATGTAGAATGGATAATCCACGAAAAAAGTGGATGACATTCTACAAATTTATAAATTTGTATAAATACATTTATCTCCAAAAATTCAGTAGAATTTCTGGGCACATATTTGAGATTACATTTTTTGTAGATAAATGTAGATATTTGTAGATTATTGTCAATGGATAATTCACGAAAATTCTACAAATTCTACAAATTTATACATTTATCTCCAAAAATTCAGTAGAATTTCTGGGCACATATTTGAGATATACATTTTTTGTAGATAAATGTAAATATTTGTAGATTATTGTAATGGATAATTCACGAAAAAAGTGGATGACATTATCCAAATATATACAAATATCCACTTGGCTACCCTCGTCTCTTATAAATAAGGTTGGGTAGAATTAACAGTACTTCTAGACATGATAACGAAATGTAAGTGTGAGCTGTTATACAGTGTACAACCATATTTTATTCTGTTGATGTACTGCAAAAACAGATTCTACTTACATCTACAAATTAAGTAGAAATTCCGACCGACCCTGTTTGTTATGATGTGTTTCTTGTCTATGAGCAGCGAATTTCGTCCTATACACATAATTCTTTGCACCCAGATTGTCACAAAAGCTTACACCTCACTCAGGTTGTGAAAATACAGAAGTATTAACAAATTGCATAGCGGTGGAATGTTTGAAGATCGTGGACTTCAGTGAAGTTCAGCTCCAGGTCACGTACGATCCCACCAAGTATGACTCTAATTCTAATGACAACCCACAAGTCCTGATATACTACACCGATGGAGTACAACATTACAGAGGAATAAGACTGCCCAGCACAACTACACGTACTGTGACATTTGGTTGGGATGATTTTGATGTTGAAGAGGAGCTACCAGACGATGAAATACTTGGACACTGAAGATGGATAACACAGGCAAAGTGACAGTGGTGTCTCCAGGAGATATTGAGTACAGCTTCACTTTTGACGTTTTGAGTGGAGTCAACTCAATACGAAACATAGGATTTAAAGACTTTGATGCCAGCGGAACTAACTGCTTTCAAATCTTTAATCCCAACAAGATAGAAGTCGGTAAGTAGTGTATGTGGAAGCTAATGATATTACTGTAAAAAAACATTATCGTTTCGAGAAGGCTACGTAAAACATCAGGTGCATACTCTCCAGTCACAGATTGTTTAAGCGCATGCTAAAACTGGAGCTGGGTCCACTAATTGCCAGCATTAAGCGCTACGATAAATTCTCGTATTATTCGTCCGCGTCCAGTGTCCCCCGGCTATTATGCTAGGCTGCATGTGATTAGCATGTTTGTCGTTATCACAATAATCCGTAATCCGCATGTTGTGCTCCGTATCCTATCTCGGACATATTAAATAAAACATTACAATTTTACCTCGGTCAGAACGACCCTCCTTACCAAAGATATCTCACCATTTGAATAGTGATAACAACAGTGGCACTGTGACTTGTCGACTGAGCTATAAATATATTAAGGTTGGGTTCGGACGCGATCCGAGAATGTACTGGGCTGAGAACAGTAAGCTTCTGATTTCGTTTCTTCTCTTCTTCAAAGTATGGTTTGTTCAGATACGGACTCAGTTAGACTATGCATCTCGACAAGGTAATAATAAATCTAAATTTGAGGTAACTAAAGTATATATAATATTGTAATCGAGGAAGAATAGTACTACAGAGTACATAATTTAAGGCACAATGTTTAGCTAGAACAATAAAAATGCACTCTTCTCAGGTGTTAAAAATGGAGCACAACGGTCGACGGGGTATCCAGTCATGATGCCAACTTACTGTGATACCTTCAACAGTCCTGTTACATTGGGGACAAAGACTCGCAAGTCTCGCAGATTATTTTACAATTCATTGTATGGTCTATTCTTGGTTGTATTATCTTCACTCTTCAGTCTTCAAGATGCTAATGAGCTTATGAGTTCGTCAGTACTACGATAATATCGTAATCTAATCTTGTCACTAGCCATAAATTGTTTGATAGTTCGATTTACTATCATGCCAATTTTAGTAGTCTAGTAGAATTAACTACAGCTGAAGAAAAGATTGGTCCTTGCTCGACTACAGCATCCCTCTGACTCTGTAATCATACAATCATTGATTCAAGAATCATCGTGACTGTTTTTAGACTTTAGAGAATCTCAGATTATTATGACATAAAATGAAACAGCTGAACGGTGACGTTGTTAAGACTTATTGAACTGTTTGATCAGTTATATTTTCAACTATCTTCATATTTCATGAGTCTTAAACACATGTACTGTTATACAGTGCCAGTATTAGCTTTGAATAAATTATTATTTAATATCATTTAATAAAACTGTAGTTCCGTACTTTTTGATCATTTTATTACGACGCTGTTTCTATTCGCCAATTCTGTCACAAACTTTAGATTCGAAAAATATTTAAGTGTGTTAACTTGTTAACTCTAGCGGGCCACGGTACAGAACTTGTATTTTTCAGAGTGGATCGATGATATTCAACCTAATGATGACAAAGCTCACGTGTATCTGTGTCTACGCACTGAGAAAATAATTTAGTCCGTTTTTTAGTCTTAGCAACACTACAAATTTCGCCTTTTTTGACAAAATAACCTCGATCAAATCTCGCTGCTTCAATCCATCCCTTTCTTTCTGATTTGCCTACCTAATTAAGTAACCGATGATACGACAAATAGAGGTGAGCTGGCAAACTTCCAAGCTTTACAATGCGGTTAGAGTTTACCTTACAGTTCAAACAAAATGTTTGTTCTCGTTCGGGTAGAACTACAGGTCCCATTCTTATTGTTCACTGCCAGATTCTTTCGTGTTATTGCAGAGATGCTATAATTATAGATTATGCTAACTAAGTTAGATAAATATTGGGGAAAAGCAGGAATGTCTTATGTCACGTGCAATGGTATTGAAAACGCCACTTGAACCCACGCCCCACAGCTAAAATATTACAAGGAACTTAAATCAGATAATTACAGATAATTACAGATAATTACAAAATTATCCAAATATTTCTCACGCTAGCAGGCTTTGCTGTGAATTTGACCTCAATGTTTTTCCTGGATGGAAAAAAACATTGCATCATCAATTTAAGTTTTTAAGCACGCCTTTGATAACAGCTGCATAATATGCCAAACTTATGAGGTAGCATAATTCTATATTTGCCTATGCTATGCATCATTGCTATGTCACATCGTTTTATGTAAAAACTATTTCGAGATCATCAGGGAAGGGGGTTAATAAATAATGTTGAGCTCTTTATTATAACTCATATTTCTTCTTGCAGCATCTTGATCTCACGATAAGATAACAGTGACCTGCTTTGCTGGGAAATAACTCATCACCCAAAGGGTAACAGCATGATGTTACCTCTTTCTATCTCTATGATAATGCTAATAGAGATATCGTCAGGTTAGTTAGTTCAACTCATCCTGTTCTCATATGTTTTAATGTTATTACAATAATATGAGAAATGATAACTTCTACGTGTAACTCCAGAACTGTATAATTTAACAATGGTAGATATTAATGATGATTATCAAACGAATTCTTTCTTTTCAGGCTGTCAGACTATTACCAACACTCTAAAGGCGGCAAATATTAACTTCAATAAATACCATCTCAAAGTCACCTACGATGCAACTAAAGCCATAACACAAAGTCCTCAAGTCAAATTTCATCACAGGTCCGGCTTCGTAGGAATCCGGCTACCCACAACTAACACCAAAGAAATAAAGTGGGGGTATGATATGCCAGAAAACTTGAAAGAGCAAGACAAGACGCTAACGACATCAGATACGTGGACTTTCAAGATAGCCGATGACGGAACAGCAACTTTGATTTCCCCAGGCTCAGTCAACAGTTATACCTACTCCCTTACAGCCGTTCACTCTGACTTCAGAGGTGGGAGTCTGGAAGTAGGATTCTCTGACTTTGAGACTGGCGGAGTGTCCTGCTACGAGATTTACGACCCTATCCTCTTAAACCCAGTGAGTGTACAAATCATTTTTGGGAATACCAGCAAGAGTTTTGTCAACATCACTCTTCCCCTAATATAACTATAGATAAAAAGACAAAAATCAATTAAAAATAAAGCAAAGAGAGGAATGATAAAGTTATGCGAAAATATTTCTAATTCAAGTCCAAATTATAACTGCAACTGATTCGCTCATGAAAAAATAAGAGAGTTTTATCAATAATATCTAAAATTTTTAAGTTCTAAAACCCCAATGGCCGATACCCCCTATTCTAACCCAACCCCTTCATCACGAAAAGTTTGCAAATTTTTCAAAATTCCTTTTTAAAATCATTAAACACTACTTGAATTCATTCATTTTCTCATCATCCATTCATACTGCTTGTCATGAAAACTATCCGAGTGCAATCAGATTAAAAAACCGACTACTGACTGGACCACCTTTCCTTAAATCTAGATATCATATTTCCTGTCAGGGATGTTTGACTATCCGAGGATGTAACAATATTGACAGGGATTCCACTGTATTATATCTTTATGTCAAGGAGAAAAGGAGAAAAGGAGAAGTAAACCCTGGATACAATTAGACACCATGGAATTTACAGGAATTATTTTAGTATCTTCCGTACAACTTATGCTATGATAATATGTAATACATAAGTGAATGTATGCCATGTGATGAATTGTCACTTCAAGCAAGTAGTTATCTTCCATTACACCAAATGATGAATATCTATCCTATAATTTATATAATAATCAAGATCTAACGCAGTGATTTAACTCATCTTACTTTCAGTAAAAAGGATCGTCAAAAGAAGAAGAGAACTCTGCGTCAAGAACAGCTCTGGAATCAACATGTTTTACCAGATTTCTTAGCTCGCTTATTGAACAGACTTTCGAACAGAGACTATGTTATTTTAATAAGGTGCATGGCATTATATTAATGTTGCTGTTAACTCAAACTATAAACATTTCATCGTTATTCTGGAGTTTATTTTGTCTTCTCTCGTTAAACTGATTCACAGTTATACAAAATATCAAGTCATCCCATATACAGTGGTCCTATGAACACGGTTACAGTGATTGGATTCACCCAGTGAACTGGGTTAGAATAGTGATTAGTGAGGCTAACCTCAATAAGCCTTCTGACAATAGTTCTTTATGTAAGTAACGAGGATGTTATGAGTTAATTATCATTGAACTCATCCAGAGGGTTTAAATCTGACTAATTATTCTTTCTGGTGGAATCTACAATTCTCACGGCTCCGTCCCAACCTGGTCACTTGGTCGCTTCTTGCCAGGTATCTGCGGCTCCAGCGTTATCCTATGCATAAAAGGTGCATCATATCAATTAGCTATGAGTTTGGAAACCTGGACGCGGGATAATTATAGTAGCTGGATAATTATAGTAGCTGGATAATTATAGTAGCGGGATAATTATAGTAGCTGTTACGTTATTATATGATCACATAACTACTTGAATATTTCACATAGATACCTACTTGAACATGTCAATGGTTAAACATAAAATCATCCCAATTATTCTGCCCATATCATCTGAGAAGACGTCCTGTTGTCTCACTTAACATGCCACCTCAAATTGTAGCTATCATTTCTTTTCGACTTGTATTGCTTCCGTACTGATATCTTTAAGTTCTACTAACACTTCTTTAGTAGAACTGCTGCAATTCTAAGTTATCACATCGGTAAAAACCTTGCCCGGTTGTTAGAGTGATGAATTATATGAAGATACTAGCTCTTCTATGCTTGGTTACCAAACCAGGTAGCTCAGCAGGTCAGTACACGACTTATTAATTATCAGCTTTGATCCATCAGCGTAACTGGCTACGGACTAGAACATAGAACTTTTTTCCTCTGATTTTTGATCAAGGACGAAAATATGTTTGACCACATTTTTTTGAATTCAATTTTTCGGAATCCTTTCATGAACAAATTTCAGATTGTGAAAGCATTGCTACCAAAACTGCTGTGATGGTTGATTTCTCACGATACTACCTAAAAGTTACTTATGATGCCTCAAAGCAAGGTCCATCCAACAAGAATCCTCAAGTCCACTTCAAAGTCTTTAACGATGATAATTCCAGTAAAATATTAGGCATTAGACTGCCTACTGACGAAGTTGGAGAAATAAAATGGTCATGGGAAACGGAGTCGCTAGATGAACCTGACCAAGACATGCAAGGAAAAACAACATGGACTATTGAGATTGGGGATGATGGACTGGCAACGTTGACCTCCACTGGTGGTGGTCAATACCACAGAAACTTGAAACAATATACTCCAGAAATTAAAGGAGGAAGTTTGGAGGTAACATTTCCTGACTTTATGACTGATGGTGTTTCCTGCTACCAAATTATTGACCCCACCTCTTTAACCCCCAGTAAGTCAGAACACAAAATCTTTTCAGTTCATTTATAAATTAAACCTTTTAAGTTTAAAGAAAAGTAAATTATTAAATTATTCAGTTAACATTCTACAACTATAACGGGACTATAACCGCCCATCTGACAGAGAACATTGCAGCAATCATCATTTCGGAGACACAAATCACAGCAGTAAAATACCAAGCAATCACTCTCACTTGCACCACGACAGTGAAACAAGATACAACCTCCATCTCTTGGCACAGAGCCACGGATGTGGGGCCACAGGATATTACTAACCATGCGACAGTTAGGAACGTTACACACACTGAGGACCAGACAGTCACTATAACAAGTACTCTAACTGTTAATGCAGTAGAGGATGCTACTTATACTTGCTCCCTTTCTGATGACGTAGAGGTTTCTGCTGTTGCCTCTCTTAGCGTAATCCGTAAGTTTCTTATGTCAAACCTTACTAGAAAATAATATAGCCCCTGCCTAGTATAGTGCCTAACTTCAAAACTTTGAATAGAATTTTTAAAACAAACTATCAGCCAATCGAAATCTTCCCATCATCATCAGCTGCTACTACTCACAATATTCGCTAAATGATGCTGTTTCTTTGCGGAGAAAGTTTTTATAAAACCAGTTTTTCTTAACAAAGATATCAAATTTAAGACTCGATTCGTGAATTCATGATTTTAGGGTTCAGCTCAATTAACTTCAGCACCCAGAAAAAGACAAAGATGTAGGTAATAGGTAATAATAGGTATTCTACGGTAGGATGGCATGGCTGTACCATAGTCATTTTCCATGTTATCTTATTTCTCCTTATCTCCAAACTTCCGTCAATTTCCAATTGCGTGATTTAATATTTACATTTTACATCTATGTTAGTTTTTAGAATTAACAATCGACTATTTCAGGTTATAAAAGCTGGCAGGACACGTATACACGTATATATCAGCTAAAGATAATTCACCCACCTCATTATTTCGTCAATGAACAACGAAAATCAAACCATATAATATAAGTTATGACACTGTATTGTGAACAATATCCTCTCATTTGAAATACACGATAAAAGTTAAATGTATTTTTATCATTTTACAGAGCCAGTTTTTTGAAATTTTATTTTTAATATGTCTATATATATAATATATAACTGTTCAATTAATCAATGGTATACTTACGTGAGAGTATCAAAACAGGCAGTAAGTTTACTGTCAATACACTTCGTCAGATCATATTCCATTTCATCGTCACTACCAGGTATTTCCCACCCGTCACGTGTCCATACCTCTTCAGTCATTGCCATCACTACTGAAATAGATCAACTTCCTCAAATAGTGAAAATATAATTATCTTATGAATGGTTCAAAACTTACTACAAGCTTAATAATTGTACATGTGGTAATTGTTCTTTCTGGGTGTATATTATGCATATGTACTTTTTTAGCCTTCCACTCTTAAAACAATAAATGATGTTAACTTTTAAAGGACAGTATGCGTTACAAGCATCAACTTTCAGGTAAGTTGAACAATCAATTTGAAAAGCAATTAAACGACGGGTTTTTATTATAATGATGCATATTTTACATGCAAAGAATCAAAAATACGTAAAGTAACTGAAAACTTTAATATTTAAAGTAAAAACTAAAAGTGCTAAAATTAAATACAGTTAAGTATTATCGAAGAATCAAGTTTCAAATCACAAAATAGTTTCAATGATTTTATTAATTTCAAAAAATAATAAGAATTCTAGAATAAGAAATATACGTTTGGGAGACACTTGATGGTCTTTTCAATGCAACTATTGAAACATTAGCAATAATTTATTTGATAAAAATAAACTACACTAGCAATCATCTGCAAATTATCACAGTCAACTATTAAAACATTAGCAATAATTTATTTGATAAAAATCAACTATTAAGCTATTATATATACCCTTCTATATAATAGTACTTAAATATACTTCTCGAAATCATAACTCAGTGAAGATTGTCAACCGTTTGATCTCAGAACATTCTGCATGGCTGAAATATCAGAAATCTAATGTCCAACTATTGTTTTCTGAAGAGGAAAAAATTAACCTACGACCAGAACTCTTAAAAAGATAAGAGTATTAATTATCATCTAAATGCCATATTAATTTTTAATCACTTTCAGAACTATCATAATACACAATAGGAGTGATGTACCCAGCCAAAGCAATAGACTCCTTCCACTCAATATGGTTTTCAAACTGAGATAGATAAATCGGTTTGCCAGCCCAAGAAACATAAAGATTATAGCTATCACCTGACCTGAATTCTCTTCTTAAAACAAAATGCATATTATTAGAAGACATAACTTCAGAATGAAAATGAATATCTTCATTGTAATCTTCAACATCTGTGCTTAATCCTATATCAAAATCATCAGAACCTCTACCATGAATTGGGGTAACAGCAATAACAAAACCACACTGTTTTGGATTTGGGCAGGATTTGATTTTTTGATGCTTCCAGTAAAACTTGTAAATACGTCTACATTCTTCTTTGCTTCCTGATAAGAATTCACCCATCCTTATGATGTCTGGGTGCACAACCCTCCGATTACCACGGTTAACATTAAATCCTCTTTGGCATGTGATTTCAACACTGTCAGTTTCATTCACCAATTCGGAGCATTCCTTCAAGAGAAGTTGGAAACACGAAGTTGGGTTAGGACGAGTATTATTGGGCGTACACAAGTCATCAGAAAAATCAGAACTGGTGCTGACTGGATAACAACCTATTATGTCGATAAACTTTGGAGAAACACAGCCCCATCCACGATTGGTTTTAATATCTTAATATAGATGAGTCTTGCAACGATTGATTGAAGATATGATTTTGTTGGTTTAAATTCAAGGTAACATTTACATTGGGAAAATGAGACTGAAGTGTAGACTGAATGCTTGCAGCTAAAGTCAAAGATCAACTCAAGGAGCATATACAGACTTTTAATCTGAAGAGAGTTCAAACCAGCATCCAAAATATCGTTCAATGAGAGGAATTCTTGGCGATAACCATTTGAACATGGCTTTATATTAAGGGCTTGGTGGGAGTGGAAAAGATTTGGGATGCGTGTTAAATCACGAAGCTTGTCAGTGAGATTTCCGCCACTAATCAGACTTTTTAATCTGTCAGCATAACTAATGTAATCATCCAGTATACATGTATTTGCTGTGGTTGTGAGATTAGCTGGATTTTTTTGGACTGGAATGGGGACTTCATGGTTAATAAACGATTTCACTTTTGACAAAACAGTAGGTTTTCTCTCCACAACCCTCTTGGTGGCTTCAACTCCTAACCCAACAATGTCATTTAAATCTTTGTGACCTTTTAGTGACCTGTTATTCAGTGTTGTGCCAAAGAATTCATTGAAACCGTCCATATCATACTCCAGGCAATTCTCCAGGTTGACATTTTTGAGAATGTGAACTGAGTTGTCATCAAGGTGATACCCTTGTCTGACGACATTTTCCTGAATAATCTTTAACAGGATACCATCGCTGCCTTCAGCAAGCTCTAGCAAAGCATTCAATTGATCGACTGATAGATAGAGGTACTTCATGGCATATTTCTGAATGAACTGTCGTTTCTTAACTACTTTCATAGTCGAAACTTTTTCATTCACTTTCAACTTGTATTTTTTTCTTGATCGTCTAGGGGCACAAGATGCCTCATCAAAAGAGAACTTCAAAATTTTGAATAATTCAACGTCCTCCATGTCATCAAATGAAATAGAATCTGCCACCTCCATGTAGAATCTATCACAACGTTCAATTAACCAATCGACTGAAAACTTGTCAGCAAGTTCGCATAGCTCCCGAAAAGAATCATGATCAACGTTTAACTTCCCAGAGTACAAGCACTTGACAAAGTTATCAACCCTGCTTTTAGTGAAGCTGGAAACATCAACTGAAGTTTGCAATCTCTTGAAAAATATGTCATAAAACACTAGGCTGTTATAAGACAGAATAAGAGAATTAGCTCCAACAACTTCATTGTTAGACACCAGCAGCTTAATGTTATTGTGAACTGGGCATTGTAAGTTTTCTACTCCAAAATCCATTGGAACTTTGACTTTGTTCATGATTGTAGATGTCTGCAGCTTGTCTAAATGATTTGTGCGTTCTTGTGTCTCATTGTAGTACTTTACTTTATACTATGTCCCAACTCACTACAAATCCATCTCTTTCAAGTCAGCTCCATTAGTCTTGCTAGTAAATGTTTTCGAAATTATAAGATTTACTAGAATAGGCTAAACAAGAAAAAAGTTGAACCGTAATGAAAGTTTGAAAGCACCCTCCTCAAGTTAAGTAATTTTTGGCTACATTGGCAACCAGATAAATTGTGCATCGCAAAAACAGAAGTCAAATATTCCTATGCTCATCCTCTAAATTCCTAAAATTTCGCAAATAATAAAGGAAATTGTAATAATATTATGACGAATGTCTTTTTTCATGCTAAAAATCTACTGAGTTATTAGTAAAA
The DNA here is from genome assembly GCF_026151205.1 of Bolinopsis microptera. Classification (NCBI taxonomy): domain Eukaryota; kingdom Metazoa; phylum Ctenophora; class Tentaculata; order Lobata; family Bolinopsidae; genus Bolinopsis; species Bolinopsis microptera. The sequence continues at coordinate 7,328,235 of NC_087073.1, read as the reverse complement.
TAACTGCAGACCTTTGCTAAATAAGAACACAACCCGATAACGGAATAAAAAGTACTGACAAGTAAATAGATTTAGTCTATATCAATCATATTACATAGTATCTAATTTCAAATCATGAAATAACTTCTAAAATATCCATAACTTTGTAAATTTGTATAATAACTACGAATACTACAATAGGAATCAGGTTAAGATATAGTTAAAATAATTGGTGTCAAGCGTCTCATGTACCCCATTTTCACAGCACCAACGTTAATGTGTCTCCTGAGTCCCGAGTCCTGCTATTAATTCAGCCGAATTAATTTTTATATTATATTCAAGTTTATTCGCAGTGCAGCTTTAGTTAGGAAGGTTAATGAGTCTTGAAAAAACAACTGCTGATATTTATTCATAAGAAGCTGGGCAAGGTGTTGATCATGAATTGCAACCTAGACTTTACATCATGATGTCAGGTTGATCTCTCACAATATTTTCTACAATATTTTCCGTGTGTTATAATAATGTGTCTTTCTTGCTTCTTTTAGGAGAATGATAGTATTAAGTTTTTTCATCAGGATAATATTTTGTCAGGGTAACATTGTCAACCCTAATCACTGAAGATATAGCGACGCATAAAACCTACCTGTCCTCTGTTTCTATTCCAGAATTCAAGTGATGCATTTGGTGGGAGGTATGAGGATACATCATAATAAACCACCACTGCAATGTATTCAGATAAGGAAATAGATGAATCACTCCACATAATTTCGAGTGTGGATTCATCTTCAGCTTCAGGAGTATCCAACACGGGTTTATCTGCCCATGAAATGTAAATCAGTTCACTTTGCCCATCAACCAAGTATCTTCTTACAGCCACATGCATATTTTCTGTTTTCATAATCTCTGGATGATAATGTATGTCAGTGCCATAATAGTCATTTTTATCTGTACAGATCTCCATGTTTAATGCATCTTCATTATTTAATCCCTTCTTTTTTAGTGTGACTCGAACAATGAACCCACATTCAGATGGATTAGAACAGGACATAACACCAGGATGTTTCCAATAGAATTTGTAATCCCGTTTAGCAGGACCTTCCTCACTTAGAGAAACAAATTCTTCCATTCTAATTCCTTTAAGTTTGGTGCTGGAAATATCATCTTGGGAGGTGGACCCATGTGTGGAAACCTTCTCACTATTACTCACAATTTCTGCAATACCATTTTCATTGTCTACAAGATCAGCGCATTCTTGAATCATATGCCGGAGACCTTTAAGGGCAGTGGCGTTATCTTCAATCTTATCACAATCAAAGTTTTCTATCACCCAGTTTTGAACAAAACTAGAATGCACTTTGTCCCAGGAGCGACAATACTTTAGATCAACCAATTCATTAACTATTTCACTCAGCTCTGATTTACAAGTCATTCCTGAGAATGATAGTTCACAATATTCGAATTGAAATAGCTCTAACACCATGTACATATTTTTGAATTCCTTAGAGGAAAAAGCTAAATCAACTAACTCTTTAACATGTACTTTGTATGGTCCAAGATAAGATAAACTGTTGCTTAGTATATCCATGGAATGAAACAAATTAATTATATTGGTTGGATTAAGATTCTTGGTCAGCTTGACTTCCTCATTCAAATCATTATAAGTAATATCTTTCTCACTTGATTTCCAACTCCTATGGCCATGGTTTAATACCGATTCAAGGCAAAAATGTAAGTGAGGTTTTCTTACAACAAATCTTTTTGCAGCTTTAACACTCAGGTCAATGATTTTCATTTGCCCTTGGCCCTTTGTTTTCTTCAACGTACAACCAAATAAAGTGTCAAATCCCTCAATATCAAATTCAACGAATTTATCCATGTTGATGTTTTCTAGAAGGTGCACCATGTTTTCGTCAATGTAGGTATTCTTTTCAAAATACTCATAAACGATTCTGAAGATTATTTCGTCTGCCCCATGAACAAGGCGCAGCATGGCATCCAATTGATAAAAAGTCAAGTTATGAAAGTTTGTTGCATAGTTTCTCAGGAAACCCTTCTTTTGAATATCTGTCAATTTACTAAGATTCCATTGATAAGCTTCCTTCCAATAGTAATCTGTCCCTCGCTGCAAACCATATGCTGCCTCATTAAAGATAAACTCCCAATCTTTATAGTCACTGCAACAATAGACTCGTGAACGACAGCTTTCAATGCTTTCAATGAACCAATCAAACCTTCTTCCACAAAAGACCATAAGCCATTGAACTGAAAATTTATCAGCAAGTTCAGCTAATTCTCGAAATGAATCACGGTCAAGATAGAGCTGGCCGGAATATAAAGCCTCTAAGAAGCGTGTAACACTTTGTTTACTGAAACTTGAAACGTCCACTGAAGTACAAAGTTGAACAAAAAATAGCTCATGGAACACTGTGCTGTTGTAAGACAGGATCATAGAGTTTGCTTTAACAGTTTCATTGTTAGACGTCAGCAGTTTTATGTTGCTATGAACTGGGCACTGTAAGTTTTCAACCCCAAAGTCCATCGGAACCTTAACAACCACGCTAGATTCGGCCATGACCAATTGCAGCTGTCAGGGGGAGCTGGAGGTAGCCAATCTTAAATAATGTTGTACTGTCACCTTGAAATGAGATGGTTACTTAATGTGAGAAAAATTATAAAAATTCTGTACAGTTAGTTATGTCTAATAAAGAAAGTTATTGTAAGGTCATTCATTGAAACAAGAAATTTTCAATGGAACAAGAAATTTAATTTTAGCACATTTTACAGAATAAAAAGATGTAAAACAATTCATAAAATATCATGCCCATTTGGTGTATGACTTTTTGTCCTTGACTGCTTGTTTGGTTTTGGAAGGACAGGTAACTAACGGGGCAAGGAATGCGCGTGCCTGGAAGCTTTTGCACACACCGAAACGATAGTTCAGTTAAGTTTTTAGAGACAAGGCTCACATTAGGACTAGAAGAAAAATTGTTAGCAGACATTAGGGGTTCTGTTTAAAGTTTTTACTATAGGTTGCAGTCTTGTTGTGACAAAAAGTCTACACTAAAACATGCTTGAGTTTATATTGTGTAGTTCAAGGATTAAAAATGCAGCTTCAATGTGGATATTGGAGAGCTGGCGAAAGATTATGGCCTAAATTTATCAATGGTTATAATAAGCTATAAATATTTTAAACTATACAATGCTAATTAAAAATTTCTTTATACTTCATTCTCAAATTAAAATTTAAAAATTCAAAAATATACATTCATTTTATTAACTTTCTCACACATACTTTACTCACAGGACAAGACTTGGAAAACAGTAGCCTAGGGTAATTTAATTGAGATGTGTGTGACCAGCCAGTTATAATGTTTGGAAATTAATATTTGTGCAGTCAAAATCTTTTACGGTCCAATCAAGCAGGGCGTGGTTATGTTGATTAGCTAATAGTGCACGTTTTAGCTTTCCTTGCAAGCACATTACACTAGTAGTAAAATGAGTCATTTTGAACTTTGGGGTTAAAATGTTAAAAATTTTGGTTGATCTAGTGTTGTGATTGTCAGGAGGGTCTGCCTGACAGATTAGAAGGCAGGGTTTCCTTGACGAACATGTGTAACCCTCATGTAGGGATATTGGAGCACGGAATTTCATTATCTTGTAGAGCTCGAGGTAACTGTGGTATGTATAGAGATTTTGTATAGCTAGAATATTATTATGCTTGAATATCGGTTTGGTGTGCTCTTTTATGAAGAATTTTTGGTCTAGTTTCTGGTGTCCTATAGGCCTAGTACGTGCACAAGTCTTAAACTTATCATGGTACGCCAGTCTATCACCAAATAGTACTCTGAGACAGTACTTCTGAGCAGTAAATAATGAGCTTATACGTTGCTTCGCTGCCCCACCCCATACAGATATACAATAGGAAAGATGTGATTCGAACAGGGTATAATATAATTGTTGGTGTAGAAATTCTGGAAGGGAGCAGCAGAGTCTACATAAAGTGGATGTGGAATGATGAAAAGTACATTGAAAGTACATTCTTGGCTACTATTAGACTCACAATATTTCAAAATAAGCTAATAGTTCGACTTAACATAAAAGTAGGACATGCCCTAAATAAGGAGGGGATGGTTTGGAAAAGCTTATATACACATGTAATTTCTAAACAACAGATATGTGTAGATAAAAGTGGTTTGTTGATATGAGGGCGAGATAGGATACTTCATTGAGGACCTCGAATTTAAATGGTTTAAAGGATGAGCCGTCTAGCAAATGAAAAGTTAAAGTAAAGTAAAGTAAAATTTATGACATCACATCATCACACATTTCTACAAAATATCATTGCACTATGTGAAAAAATATATAATAAATATTTCCCCACCAACATTAATTATTTATCAAATACAATATTTAGAAACAATTTTATCAAAAACATTATCCTATTTTAAAAACTTTCCAGTGGAATAAAGATTTATAAAACGCTTCTTTGCCACATAAGGATGGAACCAAAGATAATTGTTATGTTTCTCTTTATTACTGACATAACTGGCTCCCTCAATTCTTACTAGAACTTCATTAGAAACATTCCAAAAAAAGCAATCAGTTGTAATACTTTTAGAAATCATATCTATCTTATATCCTTCTAATTTAATTTTAAAACCTAAAACTGTCACAGAGTTCTTGACGTCCGGAGGGAGTTTGTTCCAATATGGAATAACTCGCTCCGGGAGAAAGGACTTCTGGATATTCTTTACTTGACCTTTGTCACACTTTTACTACATCTATTGGATGAAACCAGATTAAGACCTGATCTGCTTGGTCTGAACAAGTCTGAACCATAATCAGTCATACCATTAATTACCTTAAAAGCTTCAATAAGGTCCCCACGTATTCGCTGCTCTGCCAGCGTTGTCAAATTGAGGATTTCCAGTCTACGGCTGTAAGGAAGAGTACCCACCTCATCAATCAGACGGGTAAACAAATTCACATCACAACAAAAAGCAGTTTAGACCCCCATCCAACAAGCACTCCATGATAGAGATTTAAAAAAATAAATGTATATATCAAATGTATATAAACTAAATCAAAATCCTTTTTACGTAACTTATAAATACACTAAACATTTTATTTATTTATGACTTTTCCTCCAAAATCAGGCAGTACGTTGCGGTACTGGCCTTAACGGGTGATACTTGTAAAATATTTGTCTCAAATATTGAAACCCTCGTAGAGTTCAACTAAGCTTAGCGCGCATTATTAACGGAAGTTGACGCCCCGCGCGCATTGTTATAGTTGCTTGAGATTATAAATTGTTGTTTTCTTGATTGTAGTTGTAGCGCGCTCACTAAATCGCTCGCCCAAACTTTTTTCATTTAACTGTTAATGCGTATTTTCGCATTGGATAAATTGCAAAATTGGTTTTGCTGTCAGGAGTGCTGCGCTGGTTCTATATCCTCAGTAGTTTGCTTCAAGCTCAGTTAACGTCTAGCCTTAATAACACCTTATTCAGTTATTCTATACTTCATATTTGACTACACTATTTACTCGATTAAAAGTCTGTTATTCATGATCAAAGGTATAGCATGTTAATTTCGAGTGATTAAAACTTAAAGTTCATCGCCAATGGTCAATTTGTGCTTTCGTTAACAATTTCAGGTTTACTGCCGAGTTTTTGTTGGGTTGACCATTTTGTGGAAATCTACCGGATCAGGATGTCTCCATCCATTCGTGTCCCACTAAAGCTTCATCAAAAACAAGGTACATATACGTACACTTAGAACACCTTCACCATTCAACTCTACTCCAGCTTCTATCAATCACGATTTTTCACTATCACTGTTTCATACATCTTTCAGCCGTGCAACTTCATTATAAGCAGCTGTTTCTGGTTTCGATTGTTAATCATATTTTTGAGGTTTGAAGTGTCGTTTTTTCCCTGAATTTGCTGGTATGTAAAATTAGGTGGCTTACGTAATAATATCGATTGACAGCAATGTAAATAATGTAAATGTTAGTGAACACTCAAATTATTTGTTGTCATTCCTTATTTATGGTTGTTCTTGTCTCAGTGATTTTATGTAGTCGCAATTTATTTAAGCTGACTATCAAAACCTTCCCCTCAGCTTGTTTTAACATAATATCATTTGAAATCATAATTGGACAGTGGTCTCCCAAAGAGAGTGCTCCTTAAAATACCCAAACTCAGACGCCTAACATCACTGCACCAGCAATATGAGTTATCATGTAGAAAGGAAACCAATCTTACTGCTCAATTCCCATTATATTAAAAGATTTTATATTTAGATCTTCTAAAATCTGGAGCACGTCATAGCGCCAAAACTCAAGCTTCTTGACTACTCCTATAAAGATAGCCTCGCTCAAAGATAAAACATCCGATAACTCGCTACAATTACAAATAATATACTACAAACAATGTATATGGACACGTTCATTTGAGTTTGAGGATATTGGCAGTGGCGTAACGAAAGGCCCTGCTGACCCCGCTGTGCAGGGGGGCGCCGTCTTAGGGGGGCGCCAAATCGTCGTTTGAATGTTGGACAATTTCGAAAACTTAACTAAAGTACTAGCAAAACTGCGCGTTTTGCTCTAGATACACACTTTTTTAGAGATTTTACCGGCGTATTCTTTAAAATCACCTAATTTGTTCAATTTTAGGGAGGGGCACCAAAAGGGGAGGGGGCGCCAACAGGGGGGCGCTTTTTTCGGCAGGGGGGGCGCCAACAGGCAACGTTACGCCACTGGATATTGGTAAACAAAAATGATAGCGTTTTCGACGATAGTGGCTTAATTTTGACATATATTAACCTAGCACGTTCAGAAGTTCTGAACATTATAATAGCCACGTAACCCATACTCCCATATGCACTGCTCAGATAGAAAATCTATTGTTGTTAGGCACTATAATGGTTCAAATGTCACATTTTGTGTGACTTAGTTAACTGCAGTTGTCTAACTATCATTCCTTGGTCTGAAATATAGTAGATTAGGTCAATCTAACAATTATGATACAACATTGGTTAAAGGGCACGGATCAATGAAACAAGAAATTCAATGAAACAACAAATTTAATTTTAGCACATTTTTACAGAATAAAAAGATGTAAAACAATTCATAAAATATAATGCCCATTTGGTGTATGACTTTTTGTCCTTGACTGCTAGTTTGGTTTTGGAAGGACAGGTAACTAACGGGGCAAGGAATGCGTGTGCCTGGAAGCTTTTGCACACACCGAAACGCTAATTCAGTTAAGTTTATAGAGACAAGGCTCAGATTAGGACTAGAAGAAAAATTGTTAGCAGACATTAAGGGTTCTGTTTATAGTTGTTATTATAGGTTACAGTCTTGTTGTGACAAAAAGTCTACACTAAAACATTCTTTAGTTTATATTGTGTAGTTCAAGGATATAAAATGCAGCTTCAAGCAGTGGCGTAACGAAAGGCCCTGCTGACCCCGCTGTGCAGGGGGGCGCCGTCTTAGGGGGGCGCCAAATCGTCGTTTGAATGTTGGACAATTTCGAAAACTTAACTAAAGTACTAGCAAAACTGCGCGTTTTGCTCTAGATACACACTTTTTTAGAGATTTTACCGGCGTATTCTTTAAAATCACCTAATTTGTTCAATTTTAGGGAGGGGCACCAAAAGGGGAGGGGGCGCCAACAGGGGGGCGCTTTTTTCGGCAGGGGGGGCGCCAACAGGCAACGTTACGCCACTGGCTTCAAGCTTTCAAGGTGGATATTGGAGAGCTGGCGAAAGATTATGGCCTTTGTATCAATGGTTTTAATAAGCTATAAATATCTTAAACTATACAGTGCTAATTAAGATTTCTTTAAACTTCATTCTCAAATTAGATTTTAAAAATTCAAAAGTAAATATACAATAATTTTATTAAAACTTTCTCACACCTCACACATACTTTACTCACAGGACAAGACTTGGAAAACAGTAGCCTAGGGTAATTTTAATTAGTTAATTGAGATGTGTGTGACCAGCCAGTTATAATGTTTGGGAAATAAGATTTGCGCAGTCAAAATCTTTGACAGTCCAATCAAGCAGGGCGTGATTATGTTGATTCGTTAATAGCGCACGTTTTAGCTTACCTCGCAAGCACATTACACTAGTAGTAAAGTCAGTCATTCTGAATTTTGGGGTTAAATGTTAAAAATTTTGGTTGATCTAGTGTTGTGATTGTCAGGTGGGTCTGCCTGACAGATTAGAAGGCAGGGTTTCCTCGAGGAACATGTGTAACCCTCATGAGTCATGTAGAGAGCTCCCGTTCTACCCAGAGACTGTTGAGTATACTACACCAAAAGGACACGCAATATCACCACAGGAAACTGTCAGAGACCTTGGAGTGTATGTTAGCAGCAGTAGGTCATGGGGTCCTCACATTGAGAAGACAGTTCAAGGAGCTAGAAAAATGGCGGCTTGGACATTGAGTGCCTTTAGAGACCGGTCACAAGTAGTCATGCTGACTTTATACAAAAGTATGGTTCGCTCCAAGCTAGAGTACTGCTGTCCAGTCTGGAACCCTACAAAAGTCACAGAGATACAAAAGCTGGAGACTGTACAGAGATCCTTTACTAGAAAGATATCTGGCTGCCGTGATCTCCAGTACTGGGACAGGCTGAAGAAGCTTAAGTTGATGTCCCTTCAGAGGCGGAGAGAGCGTTATTCTATTATTCATGTATGGAAAATTCTTAATGAACATGCTCCGAACGATACGGGCTTCGAGTTCAAGTCTCATCAAAGGCATGGTATTAAGGCAGAGATCCCAGCCATGAACAAAAACGCACAGTTGTCGGTAAGAACAGATTACGACAACAGCTTTAGAGTTAGAGCAGCTCAGCTCTTCAACGTGCTCCCATCGGAGCTCCGGAGTATCACATTGCTAGACAGTTTCAAAGTTGGTCTAGGCAGATTTATGGAACAGTACCCAGACACACCACCGGTTCCGGGATACACTCCGACAAACGATAACTCAATGCTGAGCTGGAGGAGGACGCACTCGATGCAGTTGTCCTGAGCACGCCCTGCCAAACTCACCAAAACGTACCAAAACAAAAAGTAACGTAGGGATATTGGAGCATGGAATTTCATTATCTTGTAGAGCTCGAGGTAACTGTGGTATGTATAGAGATTTTGTATAGCTAGAATATTATTATGCTTAAATATCGGTTTGGTGTGCTCTTTTATGAAAACTTTTTGGTCAAGTTTCTGGTGTCCTATAGGCCTAGTACGTGCACAAGTCTTAAACTTATCAAGGTATGCCAGCCTATCACCAAATAGTACTCTGAGACAGTACTTCTGAGCTTATACGTTGTTTCGCTGCCCCACCCCATACAGATATACAGTAGGAAAGATGTGATTCGAACAGGGTATAATGATTTTGATTTGAAACTTTTACAAAATAGCAAGTATACAAATGTACAGCAATTCGAAAAAACATATAAAATGGCCTGGGCCGAAATGTATAAATGCTAAAAAGCGTGGGTCAGTGAAACAAGTACAGAGGACAACTTTCAAAACAGGAGTTTTATGGCCGCCCAAAGTCTCAATAACATCACCTCCACCTAGTAATAAAATTATGAAATGTGAAAAGTGTGAAACAATCAAATAATAATGTATGTATATAATATAATTGTCTCTCAAATACAGATAACTTCCGTTAACTCTTAAAATACCCCTACAAGTACATATTATACTGATCGGTGGTGTCCGAGAAACATGAATTACGTCATCATGGTGTCTTCTTAACCCGGCTACAGACCTTCCCGTTACGGATGTAGTGGTCGAGATGAGTCTGTTCAGCCCTCTTCTTCTTCAGGTCAGTTACCACGTTCTTCCTTGCTGCACGCTCTTCACTGGATCTATCAGGACAGATCCATACATTTTTGTGTGCATCAGCCATCTTCAGTCTCCCTGTTTTCATCAGAATCTGATGAACTGCTGTTGAGCTTGGGACGGTGATTTCCACGAATTTCGAAGTTTTCTAATTTCAGTTCTCTTGCCATCGAAGTGAACCATCTTTCAGTACAGCCCTCTACATCTTCCTTTTCTTCGTAGTTGAAATCCTTGATTTTCTTCTGAGATCGGGTCAAATTCAGATCATCCTCCATGGTGTACTTGTATAATAATGTACAATTACACACGCAAAGGCTAACTCGCGGTAGCAGCAAACTAATATAATTGTTGGTGTAGAAATTCTGGAAGGGAGCAGCGAAGTCTACATAAAGTGGATGTGGAACGATTTAGAGTTCGCTTAAGAGCTTTAATGTGATCTTCCCATGATAGGTTCTCGTCAATTATAACACCCAGAAATTTTGCGGATGAAACCTTTTTGATTGGAAAGTTGTCTATAGTTAATACAACTTCAGGGTGTGATAAATGAAGTGTATGTAGCAGCACTTGGACATGTTTATATGTAACTTATTCGCTCTCATATAAGACTTTAATGGTGACAAAAGCTCATTTACATCGAACGGTTACAAGGCAATATTTGGGTAACTTTGTCACACTCAGAATACCATACCTCTATTCTACTGTGAGGTGTCCTCAAAAACCTTTTAACTCATTATTTGATGGTTGATCTACCAATCATAGCCCTAAAATATTTTGTTTCGAATAGTTAGCTAATACAGGCACTTGGTTATTGGGAAATGAGGTTAATTCTGTCACAATATATGGAATTTTAAATTTTGGGCGAATTATTTATATCTGATTTTGGTTTGAAAGGCGGGAAAACTTTATCATATGATGACAATGTAGTTGATGCAAGTTAAGATCAATTGATGTTTACATTGTCACAAAAAATGATACGAAATCGTAAATAGGTTAAAAACAATGATTATAGAATGAAATAGTCTCTTATAATAACTCTTTAAATAATAACTGATGCGATGTGACAAAGTAAACATGTCTTGCCCCTATTTTGAAGATCTATATATTCTATGACTCTATTAGAATTCAAAATTCTTCCAGAAAAAAATCGGTAGAATATTGTCCAGAACATCAGAGCTCAAGTTTAACAATTTTAGGTTAAATTTGTCAAAGTCACTAAAAATGTGACAAAATTAACTTTTCCTGCCCCAACAATTTCAAGATAGTGTGTAAAAATTAGCATAGGCTGCTTTATTGCCTATATAAATCAATCCAAACTACGAAAAAGATCTGTTAATCTGATGACGATTACCTAACTCTTATAATAACTGATGTGGCAAAGTAAACATGTCTTGCCTCTATTTTGAAGATCTATAACTCTATTAGAATTCAACATTCTTTCAGAAACGATTGGTAGAATATTATCCAGAACATCAGAGCTCAAGTTTAACAATTTTAGATTAATTTGTCAAAGACGCTGAAAATGTGACAAAATTAACTTTCCCTGCCCCAACAATATCAAGATAGTGTGTTAAAATTGGCATAGGATGCTTTATTGCCTATATTAATCGATCCAAACTACGAACAAGATCTGTTAATCTGATGACGATTACCTAACTCTTATAATAATTACTGATGTGACAAAATAAACATGTCTTGCCCCTATTTTGAAGAGATATACCTCTATTAGAATACTATGTAACTTTATCATCAATGAACTAGTTATTTTGCCAGCAAGGAGCTAACAGAGTTATAATAATTTTTTGTGACGAAATAACCCTATTTTTGACCATGTTGCGGTAGTTTAATTGTGACACTGTTAACATATTACCACCCGATAATGATTTATGTGACTGGTGCGTGGTACTAGCAGTGTTGTTTGATCCATCTATCAATATTAGCTTGCTCACTGTGACCACGGGTTTTCTAATAGTACATAATATAAGGGGTTTAAGCTGGTATATCATTATTTGTTCAATTTCACACATGTTCAGATATCATCAAGATTATGCGACAAAGTAAACTTGTTTGTGCCTTCTGTGTTTTAATTCCTTACGACTATTATGATATAATAACAATTCCTAGCACTTCCAGGCCATCAAATAAACCTACACTACTCAGCATTGCTTATCAGGGTCAGGGTGCCCTAAACATTCTTCACATGTTTTCTTAAACCGTTTCAGTCACCGGCTACACCACCCAGTCTAAGTACCTTCTCTGTTCTAGCCATACCAGGGTCCTAGCCATACCAGCGTTCCTTACGCTTAGTACTAGCACATAACTGGTAGTCCCATAACGAGCACAATCGCCCCTACTTAACAACACTCGTCGACGCTCCCTGTACTTGTATTTTGGACATTTACTTTACTATCAATTAATTGAGTATTAAATAACGATCAGATTAATCAATAACTAATTACCCACATTTCCAGGTCACCGTCAGTCCGAGTGTCCATTGTGATTGCCTGAACTTCAGGTCTTACCCAGAATTACCGTGCAAACATTTATTGGCGGTTATTCGTGAGTCGAACGTTGAATGGACCGATCTTCCGCTTTCATTCAGGTAAGAAACGGATCTTGCTTCATTTAAGTATTTATGAATAACCTATTTCAGCGTAAAACTAGTTGTTTGATCATTGCATCCTCTTGTATCTGATAAGAACGCTATGCCTATTTTGATACGGATTCTATAACAATTAATTTCACTGACACTGTATCGCAGGCACAATCCTCACCTATGCACGGATCCTGGTGCTAGCTGTTCGACTCAAGAAGTTAGTCTTCCACTAACAGTACACGATAGTCTTCCACAAGACCAGAGCCCGAAGAAAACAGATAAAAACACTGAGGGAGACCTAAATGCAACATTCGGAAAGCTTGCAGATCTTAGGAGCATGATCTATAAGTTCGTTTTTATTACGCTATAGTTTAGATATCTTGTATTAAGTTGAAAAGGTGTTATTCGAGTGTTATAAAAAATGTCGATGGTTAGGCTCCTAAATTGAAAGGACAGATAGGTAGATAGGGTAAAAGGTAGAAGTATTAGGTGACCTAGAATAACATCTGGAAATCCAAACTTTCGAGAAACCTTAAAATAATATTGTTCAAAGCGGCTTGCAAATCATTACTAGTGTGCGAATCACAAACCTGATGAACAATACCGTGACACAACCAAATTTGCGACTATCTGTATATTTACTCATAATTTTTTCAGTGTTGCTCCTGAAAATAGACGTGAGATGAGAGACCTTGTCTCAAGTGTTATTGATGGGATGCTTATTCCACGGTAAGTAAAATAAACTAAATAACAAAAGTAGATAGATAAAGTGAATATTTAACAAGTTAACACTTTAACACAAAGGTTAATTGATAAAATTAACAATCACCATGTAAACATGCGCTGCGAGGTCATGAAAGCCCTGAACAACCCCCTCCTTCATGAAGAGCTAGCTAAAGTGTTCAACGAGTCTTTCGAGAAAAACATTCACATTGAAGCAATAGGAGCAGGCATCCTTAGTCCTTACACCACTGACTAAGCCTGGTAAAACTCGCGGCCCAGTCAAGTCGATATGACCATTGACCCTGCTGAATGTTTCTAGAAAGATCCTGTCACTGATAGTGCTAAACAGAATAGAGAGAGCTGTGGAAAACTTCACCGGACCGTTCCAAGCTGCCTACAAAGCTGGCAAGAGCTGTGCCGACCTATTTTGGGCACAGAGCATGCTCATATCTGTAGTAATGAAGAAGGAGTTTGAATGGAACAAAGTGAGTATTGACATGTCAGCTGCCTTCAATACCATCCGCAGAGGTACAACAATCAGACTACTAGAAGCTGCAGGATGCTCCAGAGACGACCTGAGGCTTGTACAATACCTCATGGCTAACACCACTCTAGTAGTCAGAGTGTGTTCTACTGACTCAGAGATGTTCTCTTTCAACATAGGAGCCTCCCAAGGAGACAGCACAGCTGGTAAATTGTTTACCCTCAATCTAGCTGGAGCTGTAGTGCACATAAGAGCAGTCCTCCCCTCAAGACCCAACCCTCCGATAGCCGATAACCACATGCCTCTTAAGTCCGGCTATTCAGACGATGTAAAGAAGATTGGTGAAGATATGGAGGAGTTACAAGATATCTTTCAGATCTCCAAGAATATTCTCAGTGAATGGAGTCTCTTTGTCAATGACACAAAGACAAAGTTTACCAGAGTGTATTTAGAAGAAGTTGGTGCCTGCGACGAGTGGGATAATGAGCTAAGAGGAAAAGAGGAGTGGAGAAACGAGACGCTTCTTGGTACTAAGCTTGGATCAGAGCAGGATGTTACTAATAGAATAAATAAAGCTAACACCGCCTTCTGGTCATTTGACAAGCTGTGGTGCCAGGGATCAGAGAGGAGTCAGATAACTGAAAAGAGAAAGATCAAACTCTACGACTCACTAGTAGTATCAGTGCTCCTGTACAACTGCTGCTGCTGGGCCGTACCTCAGCATGTTCTAGAGTCTGTAGATGTTTTTCAGAGGAAGCATCTCGAGCGCATCCTACACATCTATTGGCCTAGCTCAATATCTAACAAGGCCCTCTACGCTCGTACCCAGACCAGGCCCCTTTCCGAGAGAGTGGAAAAGGCACGGTGGACAATGCTAGGTCATGTTCTACGCAGTGACAACGACACGCCTGCCTACCAGTCTCTGTTATTTGCTACACTAGGATGTCAAACGCTAAAGGGACGAGTGGGTAGACATAGGACTAATTTGTATGATATTATTGTGAAAAAGGACATATTTAAGAGACAAATTTATTTGAAAAACGAAGATGATCTTACCAATTTAGTGAACTTAGCAAGAGATAGAGTAGGATGGAGGAGTTTATTTACTTTGAGACATATTGAACGAATGAGTCTTCGAAAGCGTAAATAGGCCAGCACTTTGCTGAGCCTCTTTAGGTGCTCTTTTGTTTATAGATGTTATTATATATGTAAACATGTAAACGAACAATTTATGAATTTGTGAAAAGGTGAAATTGTGAAAATCAGTTCTTTACGTGTCAACTGTCATGTGATACAGTTTCTATGTGAAGCTGAAAAATATTATTTGTATTTTATAGCTGGACAAAGACCGTTGCTAATGACCGCTGCTAATGTTATGTATATGTTACTATCTTGCTGTTCAAATATGTGTAATCTCCTAATGAAGGGATTAAATTATAGAGACCAAGCTAAACCATGTACTGAAAAAGCTTTAAAATCAGTAAAGACGGCACTCAAAAGCTATTGCGATAAATTGTCTAATTTATGGCATAAACCTATAGAAGAGTTTCAAGAGTGGAAAACACTAATCATAGAGCAAGTGAAAATTCAACTGCAAGGAGCTAAACCATATCCCTATTATTCAGTATTATCAGATGTTGAAGTCTTAGCAGATTTAGATGAGCTTCATAAAGATTTTGTATTGGTTCCTACCGATAAAGCCAAAAATAATATTACTATTGTTTGTAAAAAGTTCTATATTAGTATGATTGAAAAGGAATTATCATCGAATACATTTACTAAAGTTAATCGTTCAGAAGATGATATAATTAATGAGCATAAAGCATTCTTACTTAAACATCGTATTAAATTTGATGAAGATAATAGCAAATTACCTTATTTATAATTTATATATTACACCAAAACAGCATAAAAAGCCAGTTGGAGTTAGATATATAACGTCTGGTAGTGGAAGTAGTTTACAACAATTATCAGTCTATCTTAGCATTTGTATTAAATCTATGCTTCACTCAGCTAAAAATAAATCTATATATGATAATAAATTTCACGTTAGAAATGATTATTTTGTTATTGATAATAATGAGCCTATCTTAGATTTTCTTAGTTATGATAATACCCAGAAGGGTTTAAAGTCTGTCAGTACTTATGATTTTTCAACTTTATATACATCTATTCCTCATATTCAATTGAAGGATAATCTTCGTATGTTTGTAGAAAGAGTATTTGATTTTAAAGATAAGTCTTATATTATTCCTAATCTTTATACTAAGAAGGCCTATTTCTCTGATAATGTTAGTAAAAATAAAGTTCATTTTTCTAAAGATACACTTTTGGAATGTCTTAATTATTTGATTGATAATTCTTATGTTACTTATCAGGGTCAAATTTATAGACAAGTTATTGGAATACCAATGGGTACCAATGCAGCACCACAAATAGCTAATGTTTATTTACATGTTTACGAATATAAATATATTAAACTTTTGATAGAACAAGGGGATACAGAAAATCTAAAAAGATTAAAAGACACATTTCGTTATCAAGATGATTTGATAGTTTTTAATGATTTCAATTTATTACAGAATGTATTAGAAGATATTTATCCTAAGGAAATGATAGTAAATAATACTAATATTTCGGCTCGTAAATGTTGCTATCTAGACTTAAACATTAGTATTTATCAAGGAAAGTTTAGAGTGACGTTATATGATAAAAGAAAAGATTATAATTTTAAAATTATATCTTATCCTTTTTTGGATGGAAACGTTCCAAATAATTTGTCTTATGGAATATTTATTTCTCAATTAGTACGATTAGCCAGAATTAATTCGACACTTAAGGGTTTTAAAAATTGTGTTACCGAACTTTTAGGTAAATTGGTTGCGCAAGGATTTAAGTTAGCTGCTTTGCGCAACAAGTTTGTCAAGTTTTATAAATCAAGATTAAATATCTGGGGTAAATATGGTAGTGATATTTATGATGAATTTATTGAAATGTTTCAATCACCTAATATTATTTTGTAATTTGTATCGACATATATCGTTTTTCAGTTATATAAGTTACCTAATATCTATTAATTATTCTAGTATTTGTGATTAATTTGTATTGATTTATTATTTGTGACTTATAAATTAGTAACCATTATTTTACCGTCTAAAAAAATTTGTTTGTCAAATATTAATTTTATGAAGGAGTAAGTTGACAAAAGATGCGCATTCGTATATTCATTTATTGCATGTTTAATTTGTTTTTTGTGTTTAATTTACGATTATTTGCATTTGAGATTCTGCGATTAAATTTATTTTGTTGATTGTAATGTTATGATATTGCATAATTTATTGTAAATGTAATATATGTTTCAGAAAATTATGTAATGTAACGTGATGGAGGTTCTTTAAGCGGGAAATTCCAGTCCAAACCCTGGAAACATGACATAAAGGATTTGTTTTACTTGTTGCATGAAAAGCACTAATATATTTTTTCGACGATGTATCAAAACATTTAACATTCAGGCTTTCGGAGATGACAAAGATTTACATGACGGTAACAGCAACTCGGGACGATTTGTCACTGTTGTCAACGACTTCTCGGGCAGAAAAGCGGACGGACTTCGCAGATTCGCTCCCAAAGCGAGCAAAATAAATCGAAAGAAGTTTCCCGAAAGGAAACTAAATTATGGTTTCGGATCAGACTCTGATTTCGAGAATGATGTATGATTTGGTCGAATTTTATGAATTTAAATCTGATTTTTGTTTTATTTTATTGCATCATTTATTGCTTTATTAATTTTTTCTTTTTTACAAAACAAGTTGTTTTCATTTTAATACAGTATAATGAATGGAACCATCTCCTCTTGATTCCCTGTTCTACGTAACACTTATTATGAGTCTCCGATCGCTTAAAAGAGGAAAAATGTATCTGTTCATTGTTCAAGTAGGTCATTAAAATGGATTAGTTGCGTACCCAAATATTATATTCAGAAAAACAGCAAGCGAGCATTATTGGGATTGTTGTTAAAGCAACCTCAAACAAATTGATAGATTATTAATACACAAATGCTGTATGCTATTGAGAGTACACTTACAGCGAACCACGCTGATAGTATGCTATAATTTCAAATAATACTGAATATAGTGAACTGTATTTCCCAATAATACTGGAGATAAGTGTACTGTATTTTCAAATAATACTGGAGATAAGTGTACTGTATTTTCCAATAATACTAAAGATAGGTGTACTGTATTTTCCAATAATACTGGAGATTAGCGTACTGTATTTTCCAATAATACCGGAGATAAGTGTACTGTATTTTCCAATAATACTGGAGATAAGTGTACTGTATTTTCCAATATTACTGGAGATAAGTGTACTGTATTTTCCAATATTACTGGAGATAAGTGTACTGTATTTTTAATTAATACTGGGGATAAGTGTACTGTATTTTCCATTAATACTGGAGATAAGTGTACTGTATTTTCCAATAATACTGGAGATAAGTAAACTGTATTTTCCAATAATACTACAGATAAGTGTACTGTATTTTCCAATAATACTGGGGATAAGTGTACTGTATTTTCCAATAATAATGGAGATAAATGTACTGTATTTTCCATTCTCTCATGATCAGTGTGTAACTGTCCATAATGTAAAAGTTGTTATCTCACTCTTGTTTACGCTAATATAATGCATTAAATAGGGGTGCAATAACTGGGAGGGAGATAACTATTGTTATATCCCTCGGTCAAACCTCGGGATATAACTCGTTTTATCCAACTCGTCAAACTCGTTGGATAAAACTATTTTCACAACTCAAAGTTGTGAAAATAATGTTATCACATTATAAGCAGTGCTGTAACTGCTTAATAATACTAGAGATAAGTGTACTGTATTTTCCAATAATACTGGAGATAAGTGTACTGTATTTTCCAATAATACTGGAGATAAGTGTACTGTATTTCCAATAATACTGGAGATAAGTGTACTGTATTTTCCAATAATACTGGAGATAAGTGTACTGTATTTCCCAATAATACTGGAGATAAGTGTACTGTATTTTCCATTAATACTGGGGATAATTGTACTGTATTTTCCATTAATACTGGAGATAAGTGTACTGTATTTTCCAATAATACTAGAGATAAGTGTATTGTATTTTCCAATAATACTAGAGATAAGTGTACTGTATTTTCCAATAATACTAGAGATAGGTGTACTGTATTTTCAAATAATACTGGAGATAAGCGTACTATATTTTCTAATAATACTAGAGATAAGTGTACTGTATTTTCCAATAATACCGGAGATAAGTGTACTGTATTTTCCAATAATACTGGAGATAAGTGTACTGTATTTTCTATTAATACTGGAGATAAGTGTACTGTATATTCCAATAATACTAGAGATAAGTGTACTGTATTTTCCAATAATACTGGGGATAAGTGTACTGTATTTTCCAATAATACTGGAGATAAGTGTACTGTATTTCCAATAATACTGGAGATAAGTGTACTGTATTTTCCATTAATACTGGGGATAAGTGTACTGTATTTTCCATTAATACTGGAGATAAGTGTACTGTATTTTCCAATAATACTAGAGATAAGTGTACTGTATTTTCCAATAATACTGGGGATAAGTGTACTGTATTTTCCAATAATACTGGAGATAAATGTACTGTATTTTCAAATAATACTGGAGATAAGTGTACTGTATTTCCAATAATACTGCAGATAAGTGTACTGTATTTCCCAATAATACTGGAGATAAGTGTACTGTATTTTCCATTAATACTGGGGATAAGTGTTCTGTATTTTCCAATAATACTAGAGATAAGTGTTATGTATTTTCCAATATTAATATTGGAGATATAAAGTGAATTGTATTTTCCAATGTGGAAAGCATATTTGAAGTCTATTATTTTGCTTTCCCAATTATATATTAGCAATAAGGAAGTGCTACTACTAAAATGACAACGAACCACTCTGACTACTGATAAAAAGAGTTTTGATGTCTGTATAGACTTATCAGGTGGCCTTTTTAATGATCCAGATATGGCAATATCTGGTCTCTGAAAACCACAAATATTGACTTATCCGCGGGCGCGGAACGTTTTGAGTGAACTTTGCTAGTAGGCAGAACATGTGGTTCGCCGGTGCTAAATTATCACAGATAACTAACGCGCATTTAGGAGACGCGCAAAAGTTGAAATTGTCATTACGGTTTGGGCGAGCGATTTAGAAAGAGCCTAGTTGTAGTGCTTGCTTGATTGACGATGTCAATCCGTTGAGATCGTTGCTCTGCGAAGCAAAGCATCGATTGTCGATGCGAAGCAAGAATGCTAGTTTGCGCGGCGCGTCGAAGCGGCGAAGTCCTCCAAAGTGCTTGCTATCCTTCGTAACGAATCGTACTGACGTTACGAGCTGCATGTGGAAAATATTGGCATCGTCAATTACTCAATCAAGTTTGGTTATTAGACTACAATATTTACAATAAATAATAACTTAACCATTTGCAATTAAAATTTGACTTTATAGCTTCTTAGACTATAAATGTTACCTGGGGCAGTGTTTTTACTTGTCATACGTTGTATGACCCGCCGCCGCGCCGCGCACGAAGTGCGCGGCTCCTCCTGTATCGTCAGGACGATAAAGGGGGATCCACTATAGTGAAACAACTGTGGGGGTCACAACGTGATACAAGCTACAAATATGTTTATAACTTAACAAAACGCGCGCTGAACTGAACTTGTTGAATTGTACTTACTTGTACTTGAAAAGGTCTCCTCCTAGTCGTTGGAGTGGCCTGCACCACAAAGTAACTCCTTTCTCCGGTGTATTAGACCTCTCCAGTGAACCCTGTCTGTAGCTTGTTGTTCTGCATCTTCTATCGTGATGTTATCGACACCTGTGAAGATTGCTGCATCCTCCCGGACACATGACAACCAGTTTTTCCGAGGTCTACCTCTTGACCT
Organism: Bolinopsis microptera; assembly: GCF_026151205.1. Taxonomy (NCBI): domain Eukaryota; kingdom Metazoa; phylum Ctenophora; class Tentaculata; order Lobata; family Bolinopsidae; genus Bolinopsis; species Bolinopsis microptera. The sequence continues at coordinate 7,307,626 of NC_087073.1, read as the reverse complement.
TTTACCATGCTTTGGGATCCAGTGCAGAAGATAGTTGGGTATTCTTTCTTCTGGCATCCTCACCACATGGCTTCACATAGCCATGTGCCTACGCGTACTGCGTGACGCGCTTGTTTCACAAGTAGGATCTTTGCCGCCTCCGGCGGTCGCGCGCTACTGCAAGCGAGAGGGCTCTGGTTAGAGCAACCACATGGCCAAACCATCGGAGTCTAGCTGCTCGTACGAAAGTATCAACAGGGGCGATGTTAGCCCGCGTAAGTACATCAGCATTAGATACATGACGGTCTCAAATATTTTACGAGTATCACCCGTTAAACTGATCCTCATCAGTGATCGATACCCGGCTGCGCACTTGTGCGCTGCTGGTCGGCAATTGCTCTAACCAGAGCCCTCTCGCTTGCAGTCCTATCCCCTTTGGAGTGAGCCACGAAGTGGAAGTATTGGTAATGAGTCTCATGTACAAGAACAATCTACTGAACTCGTTTCTCTTCAGAGTTGACAGAGCAGTGGCCTCTCCGCTATGCATCTGTGGCTCGGATGAGCAAACAGCACTGCACCTACTATCAAGTTGTGAGCTTGTGGACACGAATCTACAATGTCAAGCTGAACGAATCATCACCCTGTGTAACAGCGGTAGGTCCATGGTCGATCTAGCTGCTTAGCAGGGCTCCATCATACTGAACTGTTCAAGGGACGAAATGTTTATAAGTGTGTGTGTTGAAATTGTAGAAAGTGAGGAATAGAAAAGATAAGGATTTATTATAGCATCTAATTTTGCTAATCTTGCTACTACTATGATAAAGGATGAAATACCAAGTATATTGAAATGTAGTAAAGTGTTATTGGACTTTGCTTATTTGAAAACAAACACCTTTAAATTAAATATTGTTGTAATAACAAGGGAATGAGTTTTTCTATTTGAGCTGTTCAGTTCACAGAAAAGCAGATATGGACTGCTTTAAAAACTTTTTTTTGGAAAAATTTTGTTTCAGTAACCATTGAGAACCAGTGGCCTTTTGTAACTGCATCTTTAACCTCAGTTTCATTTTGAAACGTCAAGTGACTGGTAAAGTCAAATATTGTGTTCTATGAACATTTATTCTAGTATTTTGAAGTGTAGAAATTGTTAAGATCTTTAATTTTGTACTAAATTACTGATGTTTTATAACGTTTTAACGGGGTGTAATTTTGTTAGGTAGGTATTTAAAATTATTATTCTTTTGGAAATTGAAGTTTTGATCTTTACTATTTATTGTTAATAAAATGCTCATTGTAGCCAGTTATTTTAAGATTTTCATCATCATCATCTTAAGGAGGGTCTTTTAACTCTCCCAACAGCCTTATGATATTGACTGGACTGGTCTGGACATCATAAAACAGTGTGATTTCACTAGAACAGTAAATTATATTATATAATTTCTTTTCTTTTTTTCTCTTTTTTTTATATGAAGCAAAATATTTTGTTTTTGTTAAACCATATTTTCTAAGAACTCCTGGTTCAATTCCAGACCCTATACAGCAAGTTTGACTAGAACTAGGATTTACAAATGAGCTCATTTTAACTATCACTATATCGAGGTTTTGGCAGACACCTGCACTTGATATGAAGTTGTTACATATATTTAACACTCTTACTTATACAGCAGTAAAAAGTTTAGTGTTTGAATTTGTAATATATATGATACAAAGAAAACTCCATTTATTACAGACGTGAGGAGAGTTAGGACTCCTCAATAACTACATTAAGTACATTCCTTCTGTAACGTCCTCAATAAATGTAATAGATTTGTAGTGTTGTAATTAGTTTTCGGCAAAATGGTGATCAAGATTTACTCCTTAGAATTGAAGGGATGTAATATAAAGAGTGTTTGAAAGAAAGCAAACCACAAGAAAATGATGGAGCCGGTGCCTGCAATGTACCTGCAGAATGTCCAGCACATGTTACCCCCTCAACCACAGGCCCCTCCTGCTGCCTCAGATGCCTGCCTCACAATCGTTCACTCTCTTATGTGCCATCGACAGGTCAGATTTTTTTCTATAAATCAAGAAATAGCATTTCCAAATAAAGTTGGCCTATGTGATCAGGACCATATCACCTGTGTCGGTTGAAATACAAAGAAATGCTATTTGAAACTCTGTCTCTCTGTCTCTGTCTCTCTGTCTCTGTCTCTGTCTCTCTCTCTCTCTCTCTCTCTCTCTCTCTCTCTCTCTCTCTCTCTCTCTCTCTCTCTCTCTCTCTCTCTCTCTCTCTCTCTCTCTCTCTCTCTCTCTCTCTCTCTCTCTCTCTCTCTCTCTCTCTCTCTCTCTCTCTCTCTCTCTCTCTCTCTCTCTCTCTCTCTCTCTCTCTCTCTCTCTCTCTCTCTCTCTCTCTCTCTCTCTCTCTCTCCCTCCCTCCCTCCCTCCCTCCCTCCCTCCCTCCCTCCCTCCCTCCCTCCCTCCTTCCCTCCCTCCCTCCCTCCCTCCCTCCCTCCCTCCCTCCCTCCCTCCCTCCCTCCCTCCCTCCCTCCCTCCCTCCCTCCCTCCCTCCATCCCTCCCTTCCTCCCTCCCTCCCTCCCTCCCTCCCTCCCTCCCTCCCTCCCTCCCTCCCTCCCTCCCTCCCTCCCTCCCTCGCTCGCTCTCTCTCTCTCTCTCTCTCTCTCTCTCTCTCTCTCTCTCTCTCTCTCTCTCTCTCTCTCTCTCTCTCTCTCTCTCTCTCTCTCTCTCTCTCTCTCTCTCTCTCTCTCTCTCTCTCTCTCTCTCTCTCTCTCTCTCCCTCCCTCCCTCCCTCCCTCCCTCCCTCCCTCCCTCCCTCCCTCCCTCCCTCCCTCCCTCCCTCCCTCCCTCCCTCCCTCCCTCCCTCCCTCCCTCCCTCCCTCCCTCCCTCCCTCCCTCCCTCCCTCCCTCTCTCTCTCTCTCTCTCTCTCTCTCTCTCTCTCTCTCTCTCTCTCTCTCTCTCTCTCTCTCTCTCTCTCTCTCTCTCTCTCTCTCTCTCTCTCTCTCTCTCTCTCTCTCTCTCTCTCTCTCTCTCTCTCTCTCTCTCTCTGTCTCTCTGATGCCAACTTTATCTGACAAAGCTTTAATCACAGTTATCATAATTTTCTAAACTTTAAGCCTGTTTTGTTGCAAATATATTAAATCTGGCAGCTACTATCCCTTTCAAACCATTATGTTAATGTCTCATTTATAAATGTTTTTATACACGTCAGATTCATCCGATGAACACATCAAATAATTTTCTTCATTGGTTATTTGTGACATTAAGTGGTAAACGGAGGTCTGGCTTTAAATAAATATTTGTTTCACTGCTGCAGTAGGCTATCTATCGTGGACAGGGCACAGGCTGAAATGTGACTGACAATTGTAGTCTAACCATCCAAGAAGTGCGCATTGCGACAGTTTGCACAATCTGTCTGCCCTATTATCTCTTTGGTATTTGTCTGCTATTTAGTCGTTAGACGTTAAATGACATTTCAAGACATGATGTGCAAGTCTGTAGTATCAGTATTTCATATTATGATTCCTAACATAATACTAGTGTCACTGCCTTTTAAATGTTTTATATCCTTCTTTTGTGAGCAGTAAACATGTGTAACACCAGCTTCCAGCTCTCTTAAATTTCTAATATTTCAGGGTGCAGTGCATGGTGGAGAAGACGAAACTTTCGCAAAGCGCGCCATCGAGTCTCTTGTAAAGAAACTGAAAGAGAAGAGAGACGAGCTAGACGCGCTTATAATAGCAGTGACTATGTCCGGGCGCAGACCGAGCAAATGTGTAACTATACAGCGCACACTAGATGGCAGACTGCAAGTGGCAGGAAAGAAGGGATTCCCTCATGTCATATACGCTAGACTGTGGAGGTAACGTATAATGCGAGTACATTCAGTATACTCAACATGACCCGTCGGTACCGTTTGTTTGTTGTTTAGCGTACAAGTTGCACCTGTCATCACGGCAAATTTTAAATTAATAAACTTGAACCTCAATAAACATTTAGATACACTTAACATTGTAACGAGAAATAACATTATGCAGAATTGTAATTTAATTACTCGTTGGACTAACGAGTAACTCTTTGTAATTCAACTGTCTTCAGATCATGTTCAAGTGTATCAAGTATCAATATAACAGACTATAGATTATCTATTACATTTATTGAGATCATTAGAATATATTATATAATCTATATTACATACTAAAATTTAAATCTCAGAGTTGTTAACCCACGCTTCCCATGATAACGTGCCAAATTCCTTAATAATTCTGTGAAAATGTATTAGAACCGTCTAAACTGTGATCAGACCAATAATATCTACTCACCCTACAAAACTGTTAACATGGTTAGCTTCTCTTATATAATTAGTGGAACAATGAGACCCACAGTTAGTCCCGCTCAGGTCTCATACCAATATAATCCTCCCTCTCTGTGCAGATTTAAAGTAGTCTGACTAAAACAAAGTATACACTCACTATCTCCCAGGATCCGCGAGGTCCTCCTCCTCTCAGGGTATTACAGTTATTACTCCCGCCTTACTAATCTAGATATTTGAAATTAAGTACGGGATGTAATTCTCATCGTGTAGTATATAATACAGTTCAGGGAGATCTTCGTTTAAGATATATGACACACGAGACCTTTACGTTAAATTCCAACGGCTACTAATCAGCATCCCTTAAACACTGTTCACTCCGCAAGCATCTCCCCCATGAGATATTCCCCCACCTTTTTCCCAACACTCCATTTTAAGGATGTGTAAACACTACAACACACCCCGGGTATGTGTGTGTGTGTGTGTGTGTGTGTAACAATGTACACGAGTACACCTGGTCAGTTCAGCAGGGAGCTGCACTTAGCGGGTCTCCGCGACACTTCATTACCCTTTTCAAACAGCACCAAGTTCTATAACTCCCAGTATTACTAGCTGTGTTGTGGAGCGTTGTAATAAGCAGGGGGATCAGCTGGTATAATACCGTCTAACTACCTAACTCACCAAATTATCCCATATTTACCGCTGAAATTTTAGGGTCCTCTATACCCCCTATTTAAAAAGTCAATGCTCTGACATATCATCTTGGGCCACGTAGCTTCATAGTTCTCTCAAATAAAATGTGGTGTCCTCAATCTTGAAGAAATGATTTAAATTTTAAGTATTTTATTGGGATTGAACAAATAATACGCATGTTGAGGCTCAATAAACGACTAGCTCGTTGTGAACAGTATGTTGCGTACTTCATTTAAGTTGGCGACATTCTTAAATTCTCAAGTTGAACGTTTAATTGCTCTGATAATGAGTTTTTTGTGAATACCAGACAGCCGATTTATATAAGCTGCACAATGCTTTATTAAAGAATTACTACAGGAAGTGTATACATGAAGCTCTACTGACTTTTTATCAGGACAATTAAATGTCTGGTGTGTGTTGAGAAATTCAATGAAGCTGTTAAAATGATATTTAACTCCTTATCGGACGACACCATATTCTTTAAATAAATTAGATTCCTTATATTTAACCGATAATTTATATGTCGAGCATGTGTATCATTTAAATCAGACATATTTTGTAAATATAACTTTATTAATATCGATTATTAGAGAGCCGCCATGCCAGGGGAACCAAGAACCAAAAGTTCAAGCAGAAATATTTCGGTTGAAAGGCCAAATATAGGAATAAATTAAGACGTTAAGATACAAAACACATATTTATATTAAAGCACTATATAAGGAAATATAATAGTACCTGCAATAACATGAGAATGATAACGAGAAATTTAATTGTATTTCAGGTGGCCGGACCTTCACAAGAATGAGTTAAAGCATATCAGCGTATGCCAGTACGCGTTCGACTTGAAGTGTGACCTGGTGTGCGTTAACCCGTACCACTACGAGCGTGTCATCTCCCCCGGTAAGTAGCAAGATATCATCTAGATATCATGTAGATTCTAGATATCATCTAGATATCTCGTCATCATAGTGATCTGATGTTTCTTTCGTGCATTCTATCGTGTGCAATTAAACATGTACACTTTTGTGGTACTTGAAGCCCCTGGAGTGCATGTGACTTGGGATTTCTGAAGTTTGAGTAGTTTACTGGATGTTTAAATCTATACAATAAGTTATTCGAAAGTTAACGAATATTAACAAAGTATTCGAGTTCTTCAGAATTATATACAGAACCATAAACTTGTCCGAATGTTGTGGAGTAACATAATCTGTCAGATGAGCGTGTAGTTACATACATCATGCAGAATATCCGACAATGTGTGCAGTAGTTACATTACATCTGAACGTGCGTCTCTGTACTCACAATTAAATCCCAATATAAACAATTAAATATTTTCTACAATAAATATCAAATTGGTCATTACACATTACTCTAGTCTAGTAGTCATTACACATTACACAATACACATGGACGGTTCTATGAACATAAACGCACAACCCTAATAAGTGTAAGTGCAATGTCCAGGTAACTCTTAAAAGTTCTCTTTCAAGATCTATGTTGTCATACTAAAACTTCAACCATTTCTACGTCAATTTCTGATCCGCCTATGCAACTGGAGCGGACCATTTTAAATGGTGCTTAATCCCCGAGCCAAGTTTCTATTAAATTAAATTAAAGCGACCTATATTTATCCGTTAAATTACTCTAAATTCTAAATATTCGTAGATATTTAACCTCAAGCGCCCGTCTGACATCTTTACGATCTAAGATTTAAGACTAAAATATTAGCTCTCTTCAATTTGAAGGGAGATGATCGATATTTTATCCAGCACTTAGCTGCAGTCATTTATAATAGACGCTTATGAAACGTACATTCATTGCGTTTGCCCGCACATAATAGCGACACTGATTCCATTGTGCGAGTCTGACGGAGCGGGGAATAGCACACCCAAACAATGCATTTAACAGGTTGACAGTTCTATAAATAATAACACAGCGACACATTGTAGTGTCTCACTCCAGAGCCTACATTTTATTTAATCCGATTTCCTGGAAAGTAGCTTATAATTTGTCAGAGCTGGTCCTACTCATGTATTTGTAAGAGCAGGTCCGGGTGAAGTTCTCTTCTCCCCACCAACAAAGAGAGAAATAGTATGTTCTTTTGGGATGATGATTTTAATATACCAACTACCTGTGTCCTGACATTGGAGCAGTCAATTTCATTGTCTAGACTGGTGATAATAAGATGTCGTGGTAGTTTTCATGCACAGATCAATCAGACGGTGAAATTATACGAAATTTAAACTCATGTTAATGGTCGCTAGACTCGTCACATATGAACATATTATAATATCTAGGACGGCCACATTTCAACGTATGACGGCTGCTCAGTTTGGCTCCATCCTACAACCTCGCTCCTGACATGTAGCGGTCTTCCCGCCTGCACGTGGGCTGTCACGTGGTTAACACGTGTTATTTAGTCTGTATTGATATATCAGGACTGCTATTCAAATAGAAGAGAGTACAATGTACATGTACGGTACTATTTCCTTAGGAAACGTAACTATCTTCTCTTACTTTAATGTCTATAGTTATACAACACCCCTCTCCCCTTCGCTCTCTCTACCCGTCCCTATCATCACATGTCTGCATTCCTCACCGTCTACTTCTAAAGACACTACCATCTCCCAAATCCCCGTCTCTCTCTCTCTCTCCATCCCTCGCTCACTCCCTCTCTCTCTCTCTCTAGACTTCACTGCCGTGCGGACTGCTAATGAGCCTCCACTTAGCCGAACGAAACTCTAATTCGAGCCATGTCTCGAGGTTTGGTGGTGTGTGAAGGTGGAATATTAGGGGAACTAGGTAAAGTCATATTTACAGTGCGACCCATCTACGGTGGAGCTCCCTCTCCCTTTATCCTCCCCCCGGCTTTTATGTTATTATTTATTATTATTATGCAGTCTTGATTATCGTCCGACACATTTAATACTCCATTTAAAATGGTGAATATCACTCTGACGGCACCTAATCACACAAGAATGCGTATTCACAAAATGCTTGGCGTAATAATATGGTCGCGTCTAAATCTTTACTTTGATCTTGCGTTGGGTATGATTCTAACTGGGCGTCTAGAACTACACAATCTCTTACTAGACACGTGACTAGAACTCCGCTCCATTCCACTAGAACTACACAATCTCTTACTAGACACGTGACTAGAACTCTGCTCCATTCCACTAGAACTACATAATCTCTTACTAGACACGTGACTAGAACTCCGCTCCATTCCACTAGAACTACACAATCTCTTACTAGACACGTGACTAGAACTCCGCTCCATTCCACTAGAACTACACAATCTCTTACTAGACACGTAACTAGAACTCCGCTCCATTCCACTAGAACTACACAATCTCTTACTAGACACGTGACTAGAACTCCGCTCCATTCCACTAGAACTACACAATCTCTTACTAGACACGTGACTAGAACTCTGCTCCATTCCACTAGAACTACACAATCTCTTACTAGACACGTGACTAGAACTCCGCTCCATTCCACTAGAACTACATAATCTCTTACTAGACACGTGACTAGAACTCCGCTCCATTCCACTAGAACTACACAATCTCTTACTAGACACGTGACTAGAACTCTGCTCCATTCCACTAGAACTACACAATCTCTTACTAGACACGTGACTAGAACTCTGCTCCATTCCACTAGAACTACACAATCTCTTACTAGACACGTGACTAGAACTCCGCTCCATTCCACTAGAACTACACAATCTCTTACTAGACACGTGACTAGAACTCCGCTCCATTCCACTAGAACTACACAATCTCTTACTAGACACGTGACTAGAACTCTGCTCCATTCCACTAGAACTACACAATCTCTTACTAGACACGTGACTAGAACTCCGCTCCATTCCACTAGAACTACACAATCTCTTACTAGACACGTGACTAGAACTCCGCTCCATTCCACTAGAACTACACAATCTCTTACTAGACACGTAACTAGAACTCTGCTCCATTCCACTAGAACTACACAATCTCTTACTAGACACGTGACTAGAACTCCGCTCCATTCCACTAGAACTACACAATCTCTTACTAGACACGTGACTAGAACTCTGCTCCATTCCACTAGAACTACACAATCTCTTACTAGACACGTGACTAGAACTCCGCTCCATTCCACTAGAACTACATAATCTCTTACTAGACACGTGACTAGAACTCCGCTCCATTCCACTAGAACTACACAATCTCTTACTAGACACGTAACTAGAACTCTGCTCCATTCCACTAGAACTACACAATCTCTTACTAGACACGTGACTAGAACTCCGCTCCATTCCACTAGAACTACACAATCTCTTACTAGACACGTGACTAGAACTCCGCTCCATTCCACTAGAACTACATAATCTCTTACTAGACACGTGACTAGAACTCCGCTCCATTCCACTAGAACTACACAATCTCTTACTAGACACGTGACTAGAACTCCGCTCCATTCCACTAGAACTACATAATCTCTTACTAGACACGTGACTAGAACTCCGCTCCATTCCACTAGAACTACACAATCTCTTACTAGACACGTAACTAGAACTCTGCTCCATTCCACTAGAACTACACAATCTCTTACTAGACACGTGACTAGAACTCCGCTCCATTCCACTAGAACTACACAATCTCTTACTAGACACGTGACTAGAACTCCGCTCCATTCCACTAGAACTACACAATCTCTTACTAGACACGTAACTAGAACTCTGCTCCATTCCACTAGAACTACACAATCTCTTACTAGACACGTGACTAGAACTCCGCTCCATTCCACTAGAACTACACAATCTCTTACTAGACACGTGACTAGAACTCCGTTCCATTCCACTAGAACTACACGTGATACCGGTATATATTAGTGCTCATTACTACAGATCGTCTTTACTAAGTACGAATGATATAGACCACGCAGCTAGGAGAACCCGTAATGTGGGGTTTCTAGGTTACTTATTATATTGCACGTGTATTGTACAAATATCCTGGAAATATATTATATGGGTATAATATGGGTCTTACCGTCTTATGATAATATGAACCTTACATACAATAATTTAGATGTGAGTTTTGTGGATGTACGCTTTTAACATTCATGAAGATAAAATAAAATCGAAACTTTCAGCTCAAATCCCGTATCCATTGGACATCAGCGGATTGACAATTTACCAAACTGGTGAGAGTAACGCCTTAACTCCTTTATAAATGTTGCATATCCTGTATTTCTTGCATACCTGTCAAATACATTAATATATGTTGCATCAAGATGCTTTATTCTGCATAACCACATACATGCCGACACTTTACATGCAAATGACACGAACACATGGCATACAACTTACAAGATAACATCTCCAAAGTTTATGTGTGCAGATGATAATATCGTATTGTTACACCTTAAAGTTCAAACTAAATGCTGTGAAGAGACCTGATTATCTTTGCGTCCCCCCATGTAATGCATGTTTGTATCTAACCCCACCGATAGTAGTCCCCTATCTCGAACTCTGTATCTGATAGAGGGATACTGACCATCATGTTATTTATACAACTTCTTTTTTAAACCATAATATTATTACAATTATAAATGTTGCTAAACTGCTACTCAAACTTTAAAGATTCCTCATATGTTTCCTTTAATTGTACTCCTTCGTAATGATTGGATATTTACTCACATATAATTCCCTCCTTATACTGCAATACTCGTTAATCGTGAAGCAAACAAGCACTGTATAGGAGGCTGTAAATGTCGCTGCAAATCTTCTAACACGCTGTTACACGTGATATATACATAGTAAACATGCCCCATAATAATATAGGGAGTTATCAGTCAGGCTTCCCTCCGACCCTCTTCCGGTCACTCCTCTTTCACATTTATAATACCCTTCCAAAAATACCTGTACTAGAAAACTCTGTCAGTGTCTGAGTTATTATTGGACAGAGGTTGGTGGGTGGTAAAAGTACTAGTAAAGTGTACACAATATGTTGACATGTATCTTCTCTCTCCTGTTTGCTGACTATAGATTAGTGATAAGGTGATGTGTATGGACAGTATAACAGTCAATATATCGTCACTCTACAAGTTGTAATGTAGCTGATAACACTTCTAGTTACTCGATCAACATGGCAGACAGCCAGTTCTCCAACAAGGTAGTATCTGATAGGTGGGAGTATAGTTGTTAGCCAGAACAAGTTGTGATCATGAAGCACACTGAAAGCTGGGTGGCCTGGTTAAACCCTAAAGATTGAACTCTGACAACTCATGATGTTCTCAAGAGAACTCTAATTTCCTGTGGGTTCTCGTGATCTAAGAGAACTCTAGATATCTGTTTAATTTGATTGCGTATATAGTGACTTTAGTATATTGAGATCTCCTCGGTTCCAGGTGGTTTGTGCCCCCTGGACCCAAACTCTGACAAAACAATTAAACTTATCCGGGTAATGAGCTCTGTGTTAGTTTCAAATAGATCACCACTTATCAACTGTTGAACTGAGTGGTGGGGACCGGTGCGGGGGACATATTATTTCCTCTTTCAAAACTTTGCATAACAAATGATCTGTTACTACAGTAAAAGCGGTGCCTTTAGTCTCGGATCTGTATTAGTCACTATAGGATGTTATTATTTAATGTAGAAGTTAAGGTTAAGATCTAAGATTGTTTTTAAATGAATGTAAAAGGTTGGCCCCCTTTTGCCTACTGATTAGTGATACTAAACATATTGCTACTGATTAGTAATAAGAGAAGTCAAACGAAGTTGTAGAGTCACGGTTAACAGTGCCAAACTAAGTTAACAGTAATGTATCATTGCGTCACCAGGCGGCACGGCACAAAGCAGTGTTATAATGACTGCTATACGGATCACTTGTTACCAGGATACCAGTTACCAGGATACCAGTTACCAGGTTACCAGGATACCAGTTACCAGGTTACCAGGATACCAGTTACCAGGATACCAGTAACCAGGATATCAGTTACCAGGATACCAGTTACCGGGATACCAGTTACCAGGATACCAGTTACCAGGATACCAGTTACCAGTAAACCAGGATACCAGGATACCAGTTACCAGGATACCAGTTACCAGGATACCAGTTACCAGGATACCAGTTACCAGGATACCAGTTACCAGGATACCAGTTACCAGTACAGGTCATGCAGTAGCCACCACTAGTTAAGGTGTGACGCATTCTGTCATCATAACATCATGTGGAACGTGTACTGTAGACCTGTAGTTACCAACAAACACGCTGGTATCCAGGTATTACAGAGAAGTGGACTGCTAGTAAATACCAGTAAACATCACACACTACACTCTCAGTACAGGCTACAACTTTACACATTAAGGGACAGACTAATTGTAATGTCCTGTGCATGTTGGGCTGGCTCCCCCGGCCCCGATAATGTGCTTTATCTCGGACACTCAGCTCTTACACTCTACAGTGTTTACTCTCTCTCTTGCTCTCTTGCTCTCAGGTTTAATGTTTACTACTACTCTGTATAATCATCATCCTGTTCTGTATATATATAACGATGATAGGGTCGGTTATAACATACCAGGTAAATATTAGTAGAACTGTATAATGTTGATATATATATAACAACAATGTGGTTTACAACTACCAGGGGACTGTCAGGCATGCTAAGTATTTAGGGAGATCGGCTGGCAGACCAGGCTGGATCTCAGTAACTACAACACACAGAAACGTGGCACCCACCCTCACTACCTACTGTAATTACAGGGGAAATAGTACTACGTCATCAGCCTGCCTCTCTCCTGCACTGCTCTTTACGCAAACTCCATTATTATTATTATATCTCTGTCTCTCTCTTCCGGATAATTTTTGGGGGGATATCATCTCAAGAATTAGGGATATCATCTCGTACCGTTTAGTGAATATCCGGATATTGACATAATATTGTGTGTGTGACCAGCAGCTACTCGCACTGATATTACATGTCTAGATTTGTGCTAGTAATGGAATATGTCACAATTGTACACATTACTAAGAACCTACTGTTGTATATAAGGTTATGTAAGCGACTGAAAGGGGACCCGGTTTGCCTGGTGTGTAGGATTAGGGCGGGTAATTATGGCTGGTATATCTGTCCTAGATGATAATTATACACTGTGAGAGGAGGAGGAGGAGGAGGATTATACAATACAATCCCCAGCATTCCGGCCCCTCTTGCGAGCGAATTGAGTTAATGATTTAAGGGTCGGGAGTTTCGGGTTCCTGTGTGTTATTACGAGGGTGTGTGTGTGTGTGTGTGTGTGTGTGTGTGTGTGTGTGTGTGTGTGTGTGTGTGTGTGTGTGTGTGTGTGTGTGTGTGTGTGTGTGTGTGTGTGTGTGTGTGTGTGTGTGTGTGTGTGTGTGTGTGTGTGTGTGTGTGTGTGTGTGTGTGTGTGTGTGTGTGTGTGTGTGTGTGTGTGTGTGTGTGTGTGTGTGTGTGTGTGTGTGTGTGTGTGTGTGTGTGTGTGTGTGTGTGTGTGTGTGTGTGTGTGTGTGTGTGTGTGTGTGTGTGTGTGTGTGTGTGTGTGTGTGTGTGTGTGTGTGTGTGTGTGTGTGTGTGTGTGTGTGTGTGTGTGTGTGTGTGTGTGTGTGTGTGTGTGTGTGTGTGTGTGTGTGTGTGTGTGTGTGTGTGTGTGTGTGTGTGTGTGTGTGTGTGTGTGTGTGTGTGTGTGTGTGTGTGTGTGTGTGTGTGTGTGTGTGTGTGTGTGTGTGTGTGTGTGTGTGTGTGTGTGTGTGTGTGTGAGCGGCCAATCACTGGACATCATGTTGTTGTGTAATGTTACACTTGACTGCGTGTGGGAGGGAGTGTGTTGTTACATCACGTGGTGACGTAATGTGGTGACGTCATGTGGTGTCGTATCCTGGTGACTTATCCTGGTGACTGCTTTATTCGCATAATAACAACAAGTAATTATATCCAGTTCTGTGTCTGGCTCTATCTCTTTCTCTCTCTCTCTCTCTCTAATTAACACTTACTGATTTCTGGTGTGTCTCATTAAACTGTCTGACACATGTGTAAATAACATGCAGATAACAAGCGGACATAATATTATCAGGTCATAATATCATAATAATTAAGTTATATGCAGTACACGTTACCAACAGCAGCACATTACATTAAAACTATTTTGTAATAGAACATTACACTTCTCTCATCATCTTGATTGTATTCTATGTGCCTCTTTGCTGTACATGTTAAATATCCTCTTCAATTACATTTCTCATTTTACCTCTCTGCCGAATGTTATATTTACCAAGCTTTAGGTCATTTTAATACGCACAACTTTACTTTATATACATGTTGCACAGAACAACACCCTGACTATAAATAACAACTTTGTCAGTGACAACTAACAAACAAATTACTGTTACAGCTCCCCCTTCGAGATTAGTAAAAGACGAGTTTGTGCACGATTGTATACAAATAGAAGGTAAGCTGACTTTAGTGGAATTGTGTGATGTCTGTAATGCTGGTGACGTTACTGTCTGGCACTCAATTTATGCTTGTTATTCATCCTAAATAGGCGTTATATCGTAGTATATATAGGTACATGATCATCGATATTGACATCTTTTAAAACAATCATTGTTTTGTATCGAATTCCATTAGACGATAATGGGGACCGGACACCTCGGTGGAGGACATTACGGTGGAGGATGGTGGGACCTTCCTAAAGGGAGGGACGGCGAGATCACGTGACACAGACAGAACGGCAGAACTAGACACCGTACCAATGATAAACAAATAATTGTATTTAAAAAAATTGATATACGGTCTTCTTACCATATCTACAGTTCGTCAGCCAATGGTTGAATTGTTGAATGACTGTTGATGTCGAAAAAACATTAATTTATGTGAATGGAAAAAAATAAAATTATGTAATTGTAAAATTTGTATCGCTAAGTTTATCATTGGTTTGGCGTTTAGTTCCGCCATTGCGTCTATAGTACCGTGTGATTCCGCCGTTCTGTCCGATCTTAAGGAAAGGTTCCGCCGTACTGTCCCCGCCATAGTATCCTCCGCCATGCGTCGTTGTGTCCAAACCCGAAGAGAATTTATGAAATTCAATGTAGTCAATATAATAGACGCTATTTTATGGGTGAACTAGTTAATCATCTTAAAACTCATAGTATTAATTGCAGGAGAAGGAGGAACTCACACTGTCGAACGTAAAAGTGAGTGTGATGTGATATTATAATTTTACGATCAGGCGGACGTTCAACGTCCGTCTGCACTAACCGATTCAAATTTGGTGGATCGCAATTCTCTTTATGGAGGGCGCTTAAGATCTTTTTACAGAGGTGTAAGCGCAACTATGGCGCGCTTTTTGCCGCGCGCGCTCTTTCAAAAAGTCACGTGATTGTAAAAGATCGAGACTCAAAGGAATTACAGCTTGAAACACCCAAACTAATTCTGGCCTGTTTCATGAGGGTAAAACTTAGTCATCGAAGAAGTTTATCGACAATTTGCAATAGTTTGGTAGGCACGTCCACAATTTTCCACTTTCCCCGCTTTTAATTTTGTAACGTAGGTAAGCGGACCGTGATGTGATGGGGTACGTGATTGTGGGTGTTATGGTTGGTAGATGAAGAGAGATACAGTGGCGTAACGAAGGGCCCCGCTGACCCCGCTGTGCGGGGGGGGGGCTCCATCAGCTTAGGGGGGCGCAAAATCGGCGTTTGAATGTGGGACAACAGGGGGCGCATTTTCGGCGGGAGGGGGGGGGGGGCGCCAACAGGCAACGTTACGCCACTGGAGAGATATATACATAAATAAATACTGAGATATATATATTCACAACTTACTGAGGGACAGATCTAACCAAGTGATACCGAATAAGGGAATTGTGCAATGTGGTGCCTAGTTTAGATCCAATTCTTCAGGGCTGTGTCACACCAAAATGTTTATAACTTTCAGCATACTGATATGAACCATTCTGAGTCGATGAAGCCCAACTATTGCTCTCAACGACATTCAGAACATTAAATGCAACTTTGGAAACTGAGTCTTGACCAAATGACAGATGCTCCTGTCGAGATTCCGCCTGGTATTGGGTTTACAGGGAGACGGCGTTAGGATTTGCTAAAAATTATTAATATACAGCACGACACGAACTAAACTCCTTACTTTGCGACCAATCATAAACAACTGAAAGTAAATGATAAGCACCCGCACAAGAAATCAAAAAACCTTATAGACCCATTTTCCTTTTGTGCTGAACCCAAATTTTTTAAATAACTTATGGTTTCTTCGGAAACCCATTTAAGTTCCAGACATGTAATCCACCAGGTACTTCAAATCAGAATTTGTCTGAGTAGCAAGAATACGTATGAAAAACTAACTTTATTTCAGGTGGCTGGGATAGCGGTTATGGATGCAACAGTTCTCTCCCCACCGTAGAACACCTCAATAAAAACTTTTGGGGTGAGTTGTGCTTTGATCACTGTATAAACTTTCCACTTTCTTTCTTGTGGGGCATTTCAAGTCGAATTTCTTCAGAGTTTATTTGATGTCTTTATTTGAAAATTATTTAAACCAATTATTAGTGATGCCCAAATCAAGCTAACTTGTACAAGTCTGTTTTGGACGCCGTCGTTAACTTATCCGGTTCCTTGTTCTTTACTTTGGTTTCTAGAAATGACATGAAGCACAGGACTACGAACAAGTGTTTCTTTTTAATAGTAGACTTACTTCATTCCTCATCACACAGAAACAGCGGTGATTATGATATTCAAGTGACATTGCATATTATGTAGCCATTATAATGCCATTTATGAATAGTCACGTTGATTATCCACTTCTTATCAGTACTTCATAGCGCGCCACCTCCCTCCATGAGAATAATTTAATAAACTGTTCATTAAACTGAGGCAACCTTATCTGCCTTACAAATAAACCGTCTACTTTGATATTGTACAAAAGCTTTTCCTTAATGTATGCACAATTACAATAACGACACAGATTTGCGCACAATCATATAATTATATGCATATAATGCACATAGCGCCGCATATATGCCATTAGGGATAATAGGGAGACAACTTAAAGATAAGACAATAATTAACAGCAATTGTGAACCAAATAAGGTTGATTAATAATTTGATGTTGGGTGAGATGATAGTGAGCAGCCGCAGTATTATATTATAAAGTAACAGAGATGTTAATCTGTCAGCTTGTCTATTCCTTACGTCATTGGGTAACTTTCACTTCATACTGGGGAGCTATAAAATTGACACGTTAGACCCCGCCCCAGTTAGACAGTATCAAACACGTCACGTGATGCGTTAGATACCGTTACTGGGGTAGTTTTTGGGGTAGTTTTTGATATTGTAAGTTTCGGAAGAAGAAAACAGCTTAAATCTCTGCTGCTCTTGTCTTTAACCATATCTCCGTGCTTGATCGTCGCCTTTCGTTCCACCATTGATAATCTCACACCATTTATTTCTCTACATGATTAATATTACTAGCGGCCCCAACCCTTACTGTCGCCCCTTTTACTGCCCCTTGTCCCCCACACACTAACACACACCAACTATTGATCCACAACAGCAGTTCCAGTCACTGTAAATTTCTCACGAGATCATTTAATAAAGTGCAATATAATTTGCTTGTTATTTAATGGACAGTGTACGGCACAGGAGGCCACCAATCAGTCTAGATTCCATCTGATAAAATGGAGGGTGTTTTGTACGCGGTGTTTTATTATTACTATCTCTCTCTCTCACTCTCTTAGACTTTCTAACAGTTGGTTTAATGAGGTTGAGCAGTGCACCAGTTCCGTGGATTGGTCTGCAGGGCTGAGTCGCCTATTTAAGATGCTTTGAGACCACCCTTTAGCTGTGTAGCATTGAACGAATCCCTAGCCTGAACCGACAAGAGCAAATCAGAGGTCCGGCAAATTTGTCTTTTATCTAATGGTCAATACATGTGCTTACAAATGGGCCATTACCTTTTTATATGGAGACTAGACTATTAACTTTACTGCAACTTAAAGTTCGTATTTATAGTTTTATACGTTATATTGTCACGGTATTTTACCCCCGGGCAAATTCAGCTGCTTACTTTCTATGATTCGTAGAGTCAGCGGTGCCAAGCTTGACGGATTGGTGGAATTTTTAGAGAGGCCGTTTATAATATTTATATAATTGTACGACTTCATTCCTCGTCATTATCATTATTTCAAATTGTTTCCCCTGTTTCGCGTCACTGTAGAAAACTGCTGTTCAAGCTCACTTGAACCCCATCATAGTTATACCGAGTCTCCTATGGAAAATAAAGAATGTGAGATAGCGGGGTCCTCCCATTGTTAGTAAAAAACATCTTCCGTCATTTAACCCCACATTAGCAGTTTTCGCCTTCATATTAAAAAATCATAAATATTTGGATGTGAATATGGCAATGATCTCAGCTGCAGACATTGCCCTAATCAAGGAACCGAATTAAGGAACCGAATTAAGGAACCGAATTAAGAAAACTGTTCTTTACTAAAATTTACTCCCGTTGTTGGCTTGATTTGAGGATCAGTAATATATATAACACTTCTAACCAATCTGTCACTTTCTAACCTAACTGTCCCTAATAACAGCTGATAACCCAGATCCGCCCTCAATATTGCAACACAGCTCCATGGAACAGCGACCACCTTCCCCCATACTTCGAGGACAGCTTATTTCCCCTGAACACTGGTGTTCCGTTCAGTACTTCGAACTCGATCACAAGGTTTGCTTTGTTTTTAGCATCTGGTATGAAATTTCCATTATTTTGCGGCCACCGCTAAATAATGTGTTTTTATATCTTTTTAAAACGATCATTTTAAATTTAGCACTTGTCTTTAGTGTTAGACTCCACTCTGTTTCTATTCGTACTGTTACACTAGGAGTTGTTTGCCTTCTAGCCCTTATATAAGATATCTGCTAGGTCGGGGAAACATTCAAAGTAATAGCGCAGTACCGGGAGGTTAAGATAGACGGCTACGTAAATCCATCCGAACCTAACCGCTTCTGTCTCGGTCAACTCAGCAACGTTCACAGAACAGAGGCCAGCGAGAAAGCTAGGTATGGCAACTTTTTATCCACATTAAATTTTCAATGTTTCGAGATAGATCAAGGTATGGTCTTTAAAAAAAAGCTAACGACGCATTCTGGAAAGTTCCCCGTATTTAATTCTAAATTGGTACTTTCCACAGGCTCCATGTTGGTAAAGGAGTAAAGTTGACGTTGTCAGGAGAAGGAGACGTCTGGCTGGAGTGCCAGAGTCAACATCCCGTCTTTGTTCAGAGCCAGTACCTGGACAAGGAGGCTAAGAGGGAGCCTGGGGACGCTGTCCACAAGATATTCCCCGGCACTCATCTTAAAGTAAGTAGCGCTCTGTTCAGGACAGTTCTGGAACGAAACATTTATTCTTGGGCTCTCCTAATTTTTTCGATTTGGTAATCATATTTATTGAAAGTAACCCATGTGGTGTTCCAGGTGTTTGACCTACATGATTGTTACGACACGATAAAGGGCAAGGCACAGAAGGCCCAGTCAGCAGCCAGGGCCCAGGCTCTGGCAGTGAGCGGGAGCCCGGAGGCTGCTCATGCTGCTCTGCAAGTTGTCGGTGAGAGTGAGTCTCATTCTTTTCTCTCTAGCGGACTTCTTGTTCTTTTTTTAAATAATTTTTCGATTAGATTGTTAATGATCTAACTGTTTTTATTTAATCTTTTAGCTTATTCA
Source organism: Bolinopsis microptera (assembly GCF_026151205.1). NCBI lineage: Eukaryota > Metazoa > Ctenophora > Tentaculata > Lobata > Bolinopsidae > Bolinopsis > Bolinopsis microptera. The sequence continues at coordinate 7,287,905 of NC_087073.1, read as the reverse complement.
TTGCACATTAGGTTTCGTTGGTCAATGAAATTACAGTATGAAAGAATAAAATGAAAAATCCTGCATATTTTCTGGATTGATTTCTTGTTAATGTGAAGTACCTGGAAACTAGACTGTTTCCCCGCAGGTCCTAAAGCAATAAACCCCGAAAGTGGAACTCTAACAAGGGACGGAATGGCTCAGATAAACGCTGCAGCTAATATCGGTGTGGACGATCTCAGACGAATGTGTATCCTCAGGTATTAGCTCGGAAAAAAGAATCTAACTTTATCTTTTTCAACTTCTTTATGCCGAGTTTCTGTGCTATTCGTAATATTACTCACAGATGATATAATTAACAAATGCAGTATTTCTACGCTTTTAACCAAAAACTCCTTTTAAAATATTATATTGTTTCAGGTTGAGTTTTGTGAAGGGTTGGGGGCCTGATTACCACCGTGTCAACATCAAGTACACCCCTTGTTGGATCGAAATCCAGCTGCACCGGGCCCTCCAGCTCCTTGACCATGTCCTGCAGTGGACTCAGATGTATGAAGCTGGACAGGATCATTAGCAACGGTTAGTGCTGTCTTTTCTCAGGGTTATTAACTGGGTAAAATTTAGTTTTTATGATAGATCATTCTTCTTCTTGATCAATTTTTTAGTCATTTTCTTTTGTGTTAGTTTGGTTATTATATTTTAATTCCACCGAAGCCAATTATCAAGTTCGTTTTGTAAAAAAACAAATTTCAGGGCTCGCCTGGTATCAGAGTTTTATAACGTTTGTACTATATACATGGCATACAGTAGACCTAAAGACTGGAGGACCTCACGACCTAAATAGCGGAGCATGAGACCCCACGCGTGACCCCTCACGCGTGACCCTACCACGTGACAAACGTGTGAACAGTACCGCGCAACTTAGCGTGACCACTTTATATGCCGTCTGTGATTTGTGAATACTTTCTTCAGAATTGTAGTACATAGATGTGTCGTAGAAAGGGAAAAACTTCGATTCAGACCAATGGACAGTCCACAATAATTATATTTATTTAATTTGATAACCTCAATTTTTACTGAATTTTGTGATGAAAATAAGTATTATAGATATAGATATCATTATTGTGCGTTTGAAACGTTTTATGAAAAGAAATTTGAACGAAATATTATTATTGGTAGAAAAGCTCATGCCCTTATTAGTTATTTTATTGAACCATTATATTTTCTTACTTGCATAAACGTATAATAAAGTAGCGGGGTAAGAGTTTTCATTTTACTTTTGAGCCATTGAAACGTAGGCCCATTGATTTCATTTCTCAATTTATCTGGAAAATAAAAATTATGTTTAATTTCATTATAGTTTTTATCCTTTACTTGATAATAAATCTAGTCGTTTAATTTATTACTTCGTTAATAGCACATCATATTGCCAAACACGAACCAGACAAATAGAAGCAACTAAATGGGAATGGAATTATTATTCATAATTACAGATTGATCGGGCCAGAAGAGATCAGTATCTATTAATATTATAGGGGAGCGAGCGTTCAGTGGACAAGTTGTCTGGCCACTTCAAATAATTCGTCATCTATGTGACGTCATTTGTGAATGTGACGTCATTTGTGAATGCGTCACATAAAGGATGATGATTAATCACTCCATACTCGACTGTCACGTGACTTTTTCAACCCGTTCTCTAGCTAGTCCTGAACGACTATTCGAAATATTTAATAGGCCTAACCCTCTAATCTGATCCCAACCCTAACCCTAACCCAATCCTTAACAAAAGCATATGCTGAAATGCAGGTTTTTTATAACCCTAACGAGAAATTAGACTAACTTCCTTATACGGGCATAATCATATCACGTGATCGAGACAGTTTTTCGCCAATATTTCGTCAGGGGAGCATTTTAAACCTATGTCATGGGGGTGACTCGGAATCAGCGTCCGATAATACATCGATTGAACTTGAAGTTGGTTTTAACTGTCGGGGGCCCTTTTAGAACAATCGCGAATATCGATCAATCGACTGTACTTGTAGAGTGATTTAGCACGCTCGTCACATAAAAGCGAGGATTCATAATTCGAATCAGGTGGCAACATCATAATCCACAGGATAAGAAAATATAAACAATAAAGATACTACCAAACACCTGTTCGTTCCGATAATTATCACGGTCCGCAGTCCATACCGACACGGTCCGCAGTCCGGCATACCGACACCGTCCGGCGTCCAATGAAAAACAGCCATTTCATGTGCTCATCAAATAGTTGATTCTCGTTGCAGACCATGGAGTAGACACATGTGAAAATAAATGTGCATCTGGTGGAAGGACAGTTAAGTTCCCATTTAGACTTATAGTTTCAAATGATGGTGTGTGCTGTCTGTGTGATGTTACTGTTGTCTTTGTCACTATTAGTATCGTTAGTTGGATAAAGTTTCTTCAATTTCAAGCCCACGATTCTAGTATTATAAATTGAACAACATCCTTATCAATTAGTTGTCAATATTAAAACACATGTTAAAGCTGATGATCGAAAATTTACCGGTCTAAAATTCGAAAATGAACGATCTTTACGAATATTTGCAACATTTTCTCCGCACTGCAACTACATTTGACACACGCTGTAACCCCTTTTGATCGGCGTGCACGAGAGGTATATAACGTGTAGCAAAACTACATCATAATCATCATTTTGACGTGGAAAAGGATCATATTTGTTTTATCCAGATACCCTCTCGCTCCGCAAGCTCCTTAAATCAATTAATTCGAAGTTATGATGGGGTCTACACATAACAATGCAGTACACATTCTGTGTATAGAATACTATCAGTTACATCGTTAATATTACATTTTTTATCAACCTCTACTGTCCTGCACAGAGAACATGTACAGTCAATCTTAAATTCTCACTTACACTATGCTAGTGCTACCACAAAATCAGCGATCGCTTTAATTTTCTCGAATCATTTGTATTACCAATACCATTTATAAATATTACAACTTTTGCACACTGCATTTCGTTATGAGTGATCACTGATCAAGATTGTGCACAGTATTAACTATTAAATAGCCGATAGTTATGTTATCATGCAATGTCTGATCACTGATGTTTAAGATTTCGTGTCTTAAACGGGTAATATAACCCGTTTAATACTTATCTGAAATAAATATCAGACTTGTTGATGAGTTGTCATGAGTACTTTATAAACTTACAAATCTCAACAGCAACATGTAAATGTCATGACAATCAGAATTATCCATCTCAAAATAATGGATATCTTACTGATAATGATATCACCAGGAGTAAGAATATGTTTAATAGTAAATTATAGTTATATAAATGCGGTAGTTTAAGTTGAACCATCAATAAATTAGTGCAAATTATAATAATATCTGTTTAACTTTCTCTAACTAACTTTCTCTAACTTAGGTTTCGCACCATCGCAACCTTAATGAGATTCGCTATACAAGTCGGTGTCATTGCCTTTGTGGCATTCTTCATTCTAAACCCCGGAACAAACATAGACTACAACGAGGACATGGTTTCTTGTTGGAACCATCACTGTGACTACGGAGACACACAGATGTTGTGTTACCGTCCTCTCTTCACCTGCGACATCAACTCCGCTGAAGACAACCCCTCGGAAACCTTTCTGAGATGTATCAAGAGTAAGGAGGGTTTCTCTCCTAAACCTGATATATACTGTGGGAATAACTTCATCAGTGATTGCACGTGCGCTCACAGGAAATCAGGGGCTGATGGTGATCTGGAGCCTTCGGATAGAAGTGAACATGTGTACTGTAAGTGTGAGATGAACTTCAGGTTCAAGTTTACGATTGTGGTTTTAGTGGTGGTTTTCATTTTGCTGCTGATTTGTCTTGTTATTTTATGGCTGGTGAGGGTTTGGTTCGTTAAACGAAAATATGATGCGAACAATTCTTTTACTTATGTGGACTGTAAGATCTGAGGGTATGTACACCATTATTGTGTATTACCAATGCATCTAACTATCGTATCAGGTTGTTAACTGTAACACTGCAATAAGTGTAATGGACTTGGGTTCAAACTTACATCAGAATCCTTACAGCAATTTTAAATGTAAAGGTATAGTATGTGGTTTTATTGGAGATAGTTTTAATGCGCCTAATTTAATATTTCCATTCACATCATGACCAGAAATCTCTTTTTGGAACGACTTTAACTATCAATTGAAAATGATTCCAGAATTTTATGCATATTATATCAATTTTTTGCGACTTTTAACCCTCCTCGTATGTCATTTATTTAATCTTCAATCTTCATGTCTCTCAAAATCATCCAGGTTGATAACCGATTATCATTCAACTTCACCTAAGAATAAGAGTCATATTTGAAATTTTGATAATTAACTTTGGACTTTATAGTTAAAATTGGATTTACAGAACTGTAGTTGTTTCGAGACATGTGATGAATTGACTATAGAAATAAACTATGAAGACACCTGGCACTATGTAATTCAATCCTATACTCATGACTCGAATCTCACGGCACTGGTCAATGAAAAATAGAATTAATCACATTTTCTGAGACAATGCCGATTCTCACTGTACTTCTGAGACAATGCTATAGTTAACTGAAAATGAAATTAAATACTCATATTATAAGTCATAATCCACCTGATGGAATAACTTAACTTATCTCTGAACTCTAATTATCTGTTAAAACTCAATGCACAACAGTTGCAACTGCATGCTGCGACCCCAAACACCATATTGGTTTAACTAAAACACTATCCATTAAATCCACAACACCGCTACTAACATTTAACTTGAATTAAAATAGTTATTCAACTAAACTCCCCTTATGCTACCTTTAAAACAAATCCATGTTTTAGCTGATGATATGATGTTACCTACACAGTCGATTTGCACGGTTCTCCTATTAGGACTATCTCTGCTAAGTGCAGTCTCAACTGCTGATACCTCCGGGGCCCTGGCTAACGGTAGACTGAGCTGCTGGAACCACCACTGTGATTACGGTGAGATACAGATCCTGTGTTACAGACCCCTCTACACCTGCGATATTGCAGCAGCAGGTGACAACCCTCTGGAGACAGCAGGTGACAACCCTCTGGAGACAGCAGGTGACAACCCTCTGGAGACGTCCCTGAGATGTATCAAAAGTGAAAATGTCTCTGAGGGATACTCTCCCAAACCTGATCTGTTCTGCTCCAGTGATTTCATCAGTGATTGCACGTGCGCTCACAGGAAAACAGGGGCTGATGGTGATCTGGACCCTTCTGATAGAACTGAACATGCGTACTGTAAGTGTGAGATGAACTACAGAGCAAGATCTGTGATCATCATCCTGGTTGTCGTTTGTATCTTGATAGTATGTGTGGTGGTTGGAGTGGTATTTGGTTATGTCAAACTGTTGGAGATCAAACACACCCTCAAGATTAGAGCGAGGAAGGTGCTAGAATCTCAGTCGGCTGTGATAAAATCACCTGTGTCTTCCAAAGACATGGGAAATCAAGATACTGGGTCTGCAGGGTCAAGTCAGGGAGTGGAGACAACTGGCTTCTAGATCATAAGTACTGGACAATAAGAGACTTTAAACTACGTCGTCAAATATTATATTTTATTGAAAACAATCAAAATAAATCTTGTGATGATGATGACATGTTAAAATCCTGAGTTTTTATATCCACCAATCCAAGATTAAAATTTGAATTCGCATAATATCATTGGAATCTGATTGTTGATTGCATGAAGACATTTTTCTTCTAACATTTTCAAAAAAATTGACGTACACCATGTTTACAAATTAAATACAAAACAATTACTATATTCTGTTACAACAAATCAGGAAGTTATTTTCTCAAAAGCTGTCATGTCAGTGCCTACTTCACTAACTTGAAATAGATTCAACTTGAATAAAAACAAATGTTCTATATTATTCCTTTCAGTGTTGGAAAATGTTTATACAGAAAAGCTTTGCTTGAATCAACTACATCAATGCAATATACAAACCAGTATTCATTTTTTGATAAGAAGTTAAGCTTTAAGGCATGACAATGCTTGAACTTGGAGTTACTATTTCTGATCTAAGGAAGCTGAAGGGTTCTAATAAAAGCGGAGAGCTAAAACGATAGCGAATACAGCAGAAGGTATCAGACTCCAACTTTGGGCTGAGCTGGGTTCTTCTTCTCCAGTTGCTTTTCCCTCGATCACCTCTGGTTCCAGACTGGAAATATTAGATCAGTAAACTGTTAGCAGAGCTTGAGAGCATTTATTAATAAAGGAAACACAATATCCTAGTACTTGATCATGACACAAGAGTAGTACTCCAGTAACCATGGTGTCTGCTAATATCTGCATAGACAAAAGACATTATAACTATCACGAGACAGCCATTGTATCATATCAGTAGCGTAGCTTGCTTTTGTTTTGAAACACAGCTGTTATAAATCCTTAGCAAAACTATATTTTACAAAAGCTTCAATAGTGCAACTTCAGATATAATATCAGCTAAGATTAGCTTTTCAGTAATTATGACAGTTTATCAGCGTTGTTATGACGGTCATGCATTGTCTACCTAGTGTTATTATCATTATCCTCAGTTATATTATAGTTCTTGTTAGTGTCGTCAAGTGACGATTCAGTCTTTATTTTCACTTCTTGTGGCTGGGTAACAGGCTTGGGTGTCGGGTCTACTATATCTATTTCACCCTCGGCTAACCTTCAGAAATATTTAAACGGATATATGAGCATGCCATCATAATATGAACAATAGATCGGAAGAACAGAGATTTGTATGAAGCAAAAGAGAAACAGTAAGGGACCTACCCTTCAGAGTTAGTGACCTACCCTTTAGAGTTATTGAGCTACCCTTTAGAGTTAGTGACCTACCCTTTAGAGTTAGTGACCTACCCTTTAGAGTTAGTGACCTACCCTTTAGAGTTAGTGACCTACTCTTTAGAGTTAGTGACCTACCCTTTAGAGTTAGTGAGCTACCCTTTAGAGTTAGTGAGCTACCCTTTAAAGTTAGTGAGCTACCCTTTAGAGTTAGTGAGCTACCCTTTAGAGTTAGTGAGCTACCCTTTAGAGTTAGTGAGCTACCCTTTAGAGTTAGTGAGCTACCCTTTAGAGTTAGTGAGCTACCCTTTAAAGTTAGTGAGCTACCCTTTAGAGTTAGTGAGCTACCCTTTAGAGTTAGTGAGCTACCCTTTAGAGTTAGTGAGCTACCCTTTAGAGTTAGTGAGCTACCCTTTAGAGTTAGTGAGCTACCCTTTAGAGTTAGTGACCTACCCTTTAGAGTTAGTGACGTACCCTTTAGAGTTAGTGACCTAACCTTTAGAGTTAGTGACCTACCCTTTAGAGTTACACTGATCATCAAAGCAGCAGTCCATATCACCATCACACGCGAGCCCCTCAGTGCAGGTGCACCCATCCGGGTCACTATAACCACAACCCAAGTTATAGAACACTACTCCACTCGACTTGGTGGCAGTCAGGGTGTAGCACGTGTCAGCTCCTTGTGTGCACTCCTGGAGGGTAGATAATGGTTTAGGTACGGATAACGGATGTCATATCAGCGATAAGAGCAGGTAAGCAACCTCATGGTCGCTTTATCGTTCTAATTTTATCATGACCAATCCAAAGTATGATGACTAATTTATTAGTTAATTGATAGATGAAGGAGAGGGACGAACCTTCGAAGTAGAGCAGTAGTCCTTGTTTTCAAGATTTGTGCAGTCGTAGCAAGTCAAAGAAAAGCCAACAGCCAGAAGGCTGGTTAACACTAGCACTATCTTCATGTTTGAACTGGAGTATTGGTTAAATTAACAGAAAAGTGATTGGTTTGAAAAGAGCTTTGATCAGCTGATGTTATTGTTAGTGTTTTCTGATTGGCTCTTTGCATCAAGTATTGTATCAAGTAAAATTACCAGATAAATTAAATAAGTTACCGGAACTAAACCATTGAATCCCATAATTAGTAGACTCTAATTCAATTAATACAATTAACTAAATGCATTAGCCTGAATTGTAGAACTATTGGCGATGCCTTCGTTAAGTTATCATTTGTTTCTTTTATGAACCCATCGTTGAATCTGATGGTTCAACAGCTCTTCTCTATAAATTTTATTTAAATCACTAGGTCTTTAGGCTCTAGCCTCTAGGACTATATCGACTATATTTTATATTTGAACTCTAGGACAATGGACATAATAAAATAGATTCATTCGGTGCATTAGAGTTCTTTATTTATTGGATTCATCAGAACTTCTTGTCGGCAAGGAGCTGTTCATACCGAGGCCATTAAAACCTGATGGCACCAATAACCTGCTATTATTCAGTAGCACCATTAAAAATATGACTGTTATTATGAACAATATAATATCTTACTCAGAAGAATAGCTCCATTAACAATGAAGCTATTAAATTTAAAGCCGATAATGCTAATGGAGCCATTCACTGCACTGGGACCATGAATTGCGCTTATTCGCTATTCGGCCATTGACCCAGAAGTCTTCATAACGTTGGCTTAAAGCGAAATCTGGTGGCGCATCGTTTCCATTGGAATGACGCCATGCAATTGTGCTTATCTCCGATGACTTGAATGCATATAGGAACACCCGAGATTGGAACGATTCCATTTGTGATTAACCGGACCTTTTAATAGCATCTGTTACAGATCACCTCCTCACAGTTGATATTTGATTAATTGGCTCCACCGAAAGATAATATCAATCCACCGGTTCCAATGACTACTTTTATTGATCCATTTCATATCCCGAATTGCATTTATTATACAAATGTTGCATATCAAAGCAGCTGCAGCCAGTTGTTGGTTAAGTAATGGGCAGTTTAGGAAAATAATAAAGTATTTCAGAGATTATATCATCATCCGAAAGATACTTAAACCAAAGTGCACAACTTAAAATGAATCCATCATCGTCTACCACAAATTGGAACAATAACCTGAAAGGCAGACTCAAATCTCAATATGAATAACACAGAGCCAATGCTACGACCGCTTGAGCAAGCAAACAGGAAGCTACTATAAAAGCTGGAGTCTACATGGAGCAATTGTAATGTTATTTATATTATAATGTTTATAATGTTATTTATATTGTGAGGCTCAACAAAAGTATTATAAAACTGTTTAGTACAACTACAAGTGTAACGTGTAAAATATTATCACGATTGGTATTTCTATTGTCTTGTCGCTGGAGAACAAAAAATATTATGTTATGACCGTGCATAGTTAGTAATTTACAAACTTGCGGTTAAGTCATTAGAAACAGTTACCTACCAAACCAATATAAAATCCAAAATAATTACTCAAACATGTGTAGGAACAACCACTGCGTGACACTAAAATCTAGCGACTTTTCAATAAATATGTAGTATACGGGCTCTTCCGAATCTATTTTCACTGTAATTTAGCTTATAGTTATATCTATGACAAGGGATATTGCCATTTTATTTTTAGGGAAAGATAAGACTTAGGCGTTGTATTTTATTACCCAATTTTTAGAATTTTAAAAATCTAATAATTTAAATTGCATTGATGTTATCAAATTACGAAATACTGACGGACATTTATATTAGCGGAAACTTAAATACTTAAATACAACTTTCTGTACTTACCACATTATTTTTGATAAAATGGGTATGTAATTGGACAATAAATTAATTTCCAATTTATTCCCATTTGCAGCGTTCGTCCTTGCGAGCAGCGTTTACCCTAAAATTAACGAAATTGTTTAAATAAGGGTTCTAATTAAATACAACTTTGCCGGTTTATTTAATTTATTAAACGTGACTAAAGTTGGTATTTATTGGAGACACTGTCAGGTTACCTTATTATATCGGACCTTATTTGGACGGACATTAATTGAACGCTGGGCCTGGAGGCCCTAGCGTTCATCTTAATGTCTGTTCAATTAATGTCCGTCCAATTAATGTCCGTCCAAGTTAAAGTCCGTTGAAATTTTTTCAAAAATATAGATATTACGGTAAATCGTGTTGCCAAGGACATTGTCCGACGTTGTTATAGTTCATATTACTCGGGGTCGGTAATGAAACAGTGCTAGGAAAGCTCCACGTGATGTTAAGGTTAACCTTAAGTTGTCTAAGATAAAACCACTTCACGCCGAATGGCTTGTAAAAGTTAACACTGAAATGCAGGACCGGGGTAGTTTGATAAAAAAAGGTTTCCATAAATCTAGAAATCAATGATGCTTTAAGCGTGGACTATTTCATGCACGAAAGCCCATTTGATGAAGATGATATGTGATATTAGACACTGATCATGTACACATATTTTAACATTTTTAATTTTACTGCTTAATGACTGCTTTTCTTACTTACTGTATAAAAAATTGATTTTAAAATAATTTGCTGAAATTTTAAAAACGTCAAAAAAATTCGGATTTTTGATGGTTTTGAATGCCTTCGATCGTCCATATTAATGTCCGTTTATAATTATGTCCGTTCATGTAATGTCCGTCCAAATAAGGTCCGATAAGGTAGTAAGTATTTTATTTGGTAGTTATTAAAACTGATAGAGACGACGAGACTGGGTTAATGTGTTATCTGAGGAACACAGTAACCATAGTAACCACAGCTTAGTTGTAAATGACAATTAATTAGTTGTAACTTAACTGACAATTACACACGGATTCAGCAGAGAGAGAGGCCGGTATACCCGCTAATTTATTTTTAGACGTGAGAGAGGACTACATATTATATTATTATCGAACGACTTTCGAAATTCCATCTTTCATCAACAAATTAAATTGGTTTGTTTGGGGAGTTCTTGGTCGGAAATAGTTGGTATGCGTCTCAAATTTATAAGTAAAAATATTGGTCTCCTTGATAGTGACATTTTATCTAATTATGGAATAACATTTGGTTGGCATTAATTAATCGCAGCTAGGAACAAACGCAAAAAAGTAAACTAAGTTATAAATCAAAAGGTAATGCGTTAATCCTAAAAAATGACACTCGACCTATAAGAGTATGAGTTGATGTGTTAAAATGCAATTCCAATGTTCTTAGAATAATATGTATCCTAGCAAATCGGAAGGCTGTTTTTCTAGCACTTTCTCTAGCACATAAAAATGCTTAAAATTTCGACCAAATGTGAGAAGTACAATTGCAAGAACACAGTAGACCGTCGGCCAGGATGCTCGAGCATGCTCCTCAGCTCATGTCATGCCGTATAATGTATATTGAATCTGCTGCTCTCAATATAAGATAACGTGATAACGGGGGATCAGTTAGTATCCGGTCCACTCTGACACAGCGCTCTCTTTATAGCTCTATCTGTGTGAGGTACGTTAACATGCGGTGAACTCTTGCTACAGATTACACAGGGTGGATCATTAAATTGATCTTCTTGTGGCTACAGTGATGGCTGTAATAGCATGAACAGTAGTGGCTACAATAATAGCCACAGTAATGCACTAATGGCAGTGCAGTCTGTAGTTGTAGTAGTGGAAAAGCCATGATGACCACATTTTCATGAAATAAGGAGCTGAAGCATTGAAGCAATGTTATGATATTTCTTGTATGAAGTATGGCTATGAACGATGTAAGATTTAAACAGACATATTCTTATTATAAACCCATAATTAAAAATAATGAACAATTTTAATTGTTACTGAGAGCTTTAAGAGATTGGAAAGATTTCGTGACTTTATAAATTCTAGGGGAAGGCTGTTTACTAATCGTACCAGCACACAGTCACACCCAGATATTTTTCCGACTTTAAAGTTAAAATTGCATAGACCCAAAATGTTTTCGCAACTATATTGAATTTGAATACATTTAATTTCAAGTCAACTTCCAGTTCCATCACACATGCATGAGTGTCGGTATAACTTTGTAATTGGATTTCAGTGTACAGTAAAACTTTTCATATTGGGCTGTCGGTGTTAGACCATAGACATTGGGTATACGACACATTAGACGGACGGAGAAGGTGCGCGGAAAATATCCACACTTTAAGTTAGCGCGATACAGGGTAAGTGAGGCAAAACACAACAATTTCTAATTTATTACCGCTATCTCCCAGCAACGGTACCGACTAACACTGAAATAATGGTACTTACTATTCGCAAAAGTAGCAGGTCCTGATTTCTTATTAATATGGGCTTCTTAATCGCCTCGCAAATTTGGGGCTTGTACACAAAGTACCTGCAGCAATTCTAATCTCGCCCGTTATACTACACGTAAATATCAAATATACATCTGAATGTACTACATGTAAATATCAAAAATACATCTGAATGATCATTGATCACATTCGGGGTATCTGGGGATTAACTACTGGTATATCAGGGTTCCAGGATAATACTGTTAACTGCAGAGTACAACTAATAATCAACTATTTCATGCATTAATGCATTATGGTTCGAGTTTTAGGAAAATCTGAGATGCAAAGCAATTTTACCCAAAATTGGAGTGCTTTCAGTAAAATTAATCGGCTTGATCGGTTGATCGTTGGGTTTGAAATTCCATAGGATCTCATTATTGGCAAGATTTAAGGACATATCTACAAATTAGGAAGTGGAACCGAGTGAACGCATTGCAATTTTAGCTATATTATTTGAAATTGAATTCGGTAGAATAACCTTCTAGACTTTAAGTTTAAAGTTGTAGAAAGGAAAAATGATACGTTTAGAAAAGAGAGATTGAATGGAGATGATGATATAACATATAAAACACGTCCAATTGCGACTTGGAAAATTGATGACAACTCTAAAACATTAGCGGCAATTATTCGCCCAGCCAATTAAATTTAAAGTGAATCAAAAACAAGCCGTCCGAAAGAGTGCTACCGATTGGAATTAACACACCGCAACGGAGCATTAACCTGCAACTGTGAAACCCAGTATTTAGGAGGAAGAGCCAAAAAATGCGGTATGTTATGTGCTTTTTCGGTGCAATTTACTGACTGACGATAATAAAAAGCAACATCCGGGTCGCTAATTCAATTACTAACTGTAGCTAAGAACTTGTATATAGAGCATGCGTGTCACGTGGTTATCAGTAATTCTGGTAAAGTGTGCAGTTTCCAATTAGACAGCTCCTTGTCATGTGACAGCATTATCTACTAGTATAATCATTGATCCTACGATTGCAATTTGCTGCGATAGATCGTCGCAATTCAATTGCACATCCTGAAAAATTTTTTTTAAAACCATGACTTTACTGCAATGTAGGTGGGGTACAATTTATTTATCATCGGTTAATGCAATGAAATATCAGAAATTCAAATTAAAAAGAAAATGGGAAATAATTTCATAAATTTCGAAATTTGAAAGTATTGAACATGTAGATTGTACCAAGAAACCAGCTGTACAACCAAAGAAAATGGAAAAGAAAGTTTATAAAAGCTATTGAATAAACTTTCGTCATACCGCATATAATTTATTTTACATTTAAAGTGATAACGTTTTAGTTTTGTAGAATTCCAAAACTGAAATGAATAAGTAATATAAGCGGCGACATGTTTTCGCATTCACTCGCCGGTGATTACTTATTACGCTTTTCTTCTGACAATTCTCCTGAAAAGAAAACACATTTGTTTTTCCTACAATTATACTTGAGTACTTGTAGTAAAAAGTTCGGGTGTTTTTTTCTCGAGAGAATCACCTGGTGCCTAAAATCTGAAGTAAACTTTCTACAAAGACCTCATGAAGTATGTGACTACTATGGCAAACAGAAAATAAATGAGTGATTTAAAAGGAGAAATCACCTGACCATCATGATTGATCTGCGAGTTAAGTGACTTTGATACATTCTACCGAGACTAAAACGACTACAGATGTTACTTAGCTGATAATTACGAGCGGTACATCACAACAAGTTCTTTGTTCTTTGTCGCCAAAGTTTTCAAAAGCCATGTGATAATCGGTTATGTGGATGCCTACTGACAGATGCCCTTTGAAAAATGAAACATCAAAGACATTAGTATCTATGTAACAAAGATAACTGATCAAAGCACACTGGTAATCACTAGAGTAAACCAAAATAAATCGACTTAAAGACCCAAATGTATGATTATCGGGCATCATTATGGCTGGAAAACATGGAAACTAATATCATTTGATGAATAACTGCAATCATTCTAAATTCCAAACAAAGACCATTTCCTATTAGTATTAAACAACAAGCACACTTCTCGCTCAGTTCCGATTTCATTTCAACGTTGGTGAAGTTAACAGAAACAGCTGTGTTATCGACCACGTATAGATCCGATGAGTAACATGCTATCGTACATCACATCGAGAGTGTTTTCACAATCCAGATCTGTCTTTACTGTTCAGCGTTGGTTCATGGCTCCGGTATGCGGTAATGCTTCCTGGGAAGAGTGTGTTTCAGCAAATTAAAAACTGTACCAGAATTATATGCAGAAAGCATACACAAAATAGTAATTTTTTTAAAAACGATAAACGAAAATAGACTTTATTAAGGTAATGGTCAATACAATAACAGGTGTGCCCTGTATCTGATATAAGCTAATAGCATTAGCTGGTGCAAGATAAGTCACATGGTCCACAACCGAGAGTTTTGCTGACTCCAACCATCTCACTAACCTAAGATTGTGGATCTTGTTAGACCACTGGGAGTGCTCCAGCTGAAGGAGTCTGCGTCTCTCCTGCTCCTGTTGCAGCTCCCTCAACACGTGTTCCTGCACCATCAGCTCTTTCGTCAGCTGATCTATGTAGTTCATTGCTGAAATTAACTAGGTCAGACTAAGAACTGATTAGTAGAAGATTAATAAAAACCACAAAATCAACAGTTTTAAGCTGTCTGTGAAGTGGCAAGTATCTCTCTTTTTTTTCGGAAAGTCATATTTAATATTTATACAGGGTCAAAGAAAGTGAAGCGTACTGGCCATGCTTAGGAATCCTGTTGACAGACTGTATTCAGAGCACATTTAGTTGTACGTTTCAGTAGATGGAAAGGATCGGAGTCCTCAAAGATATCACCATATAGCTCTTGTGGAGGCTAACAAATTTTATAGTTGACCAACTCTCTCAGAAATTGCTGTTATTCTTCAGATCATATTATAAGTCTTAGACTGAGGATTACGCTTGGGTATATGTTTGATATAAAAACGAGTTTTTTTAGAAGTTTTGGGATACAATTTCAGCAGTAGCTCTGAATGAGTATCATTTGCATCCGATAGAAAATCCAATGACAATTTTAGATCGTATTGGCGTTTCAAAACCAAATTAAGATGATTTGGGTAATTTCATAGAAAGTTCGGATACTAATAGTAATAAAGTGAACAACGATTTGAAAGATAAAGTTTGCAAAATGCTGGACAGTTTCTGGATGAATTCTATAGCCCTTATAACGCCGACTCTGGCAAAGCTTTTAGGAGATTCCGAATTTCTTTTTCTTCTATATTAAAGTCACTATTGTGACGGTACATTAGAACTATAGACAGAAACAAAGTGTGAAGGGCCTGAACGGAACCCCTCGGTTTCAATTCCTTGTTTAACACTGCCGTACAGCAAGGACATCCACCGGGTTCTCCAAGGATGGGCACATAGCTCACTCCACACTATGCTCTGTCAAATGTTGCTTATATACCAAGGATCTACAGGAAACATTTCCTTGTAAGTTTAGAGGGCGATCTGTGAACAGACAACTACCTCATTCCCAACTATAGGAACCAGAATTCCTATACTATCCCAACGAGCTACACCAAGCATAGTTTCAGATGAGAACCTCTCCTTTTACGCGTTTTAATGTTTTGGTAATTTGCTGATTTTGGATCTGAGCCCATCGACTTAGAATTCACTTTCAGTACAGTTCGAATGAATTAACGTTTAAACGGCTGATATATTATTGTTCGAATATTTTTATTGTTTTCAGGTTTACCGTTATACTTTTCACTATAATCTTCAATCGATGTGTTTTCATGAATTTTAACTTGTAATGAAACCGAAGGAGACCAAATGAGACTAAATGAGACCGGATCTAACTTACATAGCAAACAATACATTAGTACATTGAATGCCGCTGCTGATTGGTAGACAAGTTGAGTTCTTAACAACATGAACTCATGAAGCCACTTGCTAGAATAGGCAGCCTCTATTTCAAGATCATTTTACACCTCCATGGCTCAATTGGGTAGCACTAGCACTTAGCAGGCGCTACTTAAGTATATTGCTGTACTTTAGTATAATACACATATATATATCATTTGTCGAGCGCGGAGCAGCATCTCTCCAGTGTACAGTAATCAAAAGACAATAGCTGCAATTATCAGGAGCACACACCATCTGTGTTCTTATTGTCAATCCTGTACTATAAGCCAGGTACAGTGAGCTGAAAGGAAGGTTTTGCCCACGTGACTGTATAACCACAACACATGGGCACATGCCAAAGCACGTGGGGGATTACCGGCATGCTACTGGCACACGCCCAACAGGCGGACTAATTGTTAAAATCAGCGGACAAAGCTCCGCGGCCGGGAGTAGAGCGTGCGAGAAGTACAATAAAGAGTGTTTTCTGGGAGCTAAGCGGCCGAGAGAGGCTGGGACAAAGAGTAATAAGGGATTGTTAAATCTGGGCAACTACTCTTGAGACTGGAACCCGACCATTGAGGCTCCTTCAATGAGGCTGACAAAACAGCTGGCACTCAATTGTCACGTTTGAAATGGATGTCTGCTGACCATCTACTCAGATATCACTAAAATCTTAAAAACTATTTCATCATTGGTATTATTATCTCAGCAATCTATCGACGATCGATGTTCTTATACCCATGGTATAACCAACCCATGCCGTAACTTTATATAAAAACCAAAGGTGTCGTAGAAACCCCATCTACGGGCACTTTATTTATTCAGTCACCGTATAAGATAACGTTATTAGTATTGCTACTGTTAAATAATCTAAATGGAGATGATGCACTTAGGCCCAGGAATCTATCTATATCATTTGTCACGTCAGACAATGCTCGTGGTAATTGGTGACGCTCATATTGGTAATGGTTCCAGTGCTGTTACCCTAATAGGGATAATGATAACACGTGACTTTGACATACAATTGCAACATTGCATGTGCGACTTAAAAGCAATCAAATCAAGGTTCAGTTCACCCTCGCAGCACCCCAAACCACCGCGAAATGAATCCTCGGGGGCGAAATGAAAACGAAGCAAATCGCTTGATTAAAGATTGGAGCTGCAGCTTGGCAAGTAGAGTTAAGTGGACGGTGACAGTGCTGACCTTACGCAATGCTAATTGCTTATGATGCTGCCTGATCATGCCCCCCCAGCTCCCTATCCCTATACCAGTACCGTACCGGTCAAGGAGCATATCAGATACAGAAACGTTTAAATTAAACTGTAACAAAAACTGTACGAATACTTTTTGTAGCTAATGTATTATATACAATTAATATAATGGGGGCTTACTTGCACAACCTAGTTCTCATACTACTGAATACAGAGCACAGCTCTAGTTGTGCTTGAGTATTCAAACGACTGATGATATAGCAGAGATCTAATCAGATCTATCCTATTTACGTAACCATAACTGAAGACATAGCAACATACCCATGGATGTTATTAGGCCAGGGAGAAAACATAATGTGTCATTGATCAATAATCATCTATGTGGCATTTACTGGGCGGCGCTCAGCCTGTCATTCCGCCGAATCTCTATGAACACAATAGCCTGGGGTCCCCAGGTAATATAATGTGTTATGTGCTCAACTTGAAAAGAGTTTCAGCAAAATCAAGCGAGACCAAAAAGATGACCTTATGATACGATAGTATAAAAATGCGGAGCGACTAAAATGAACAAATTTTTTACTTTCTCGCTATTTCTGGGGTTGGGTAGTCACTGTCACGATAATCTTGACTCATTATCATAAAAGTACAAAAGAACCCGATTAACTACAAATTCGTTCGGAACTTGTCGTAAACTGTATCGGACTAAAAATTAGAAGCAAAACCAAAAGAAATAGGTCTAACCTTTCTTTAGTACGCTCATTTTGCTGTGTGCTCCATCCTGACAGGAAGGAACTATCGTCCTCAGATCGTCGAAGCGGCTGTTAAGGATTTTCCGTCTCTTTTGCTCTGATAACTTGTGTGTGGCTCTACGATAAGCCGTACTGGAGGGAAGGGTGTGTGAGTTCAGGGATTAATTGTAATAATAGTTTCTGACACAGGAGCACACAAATGTAATTGCGTGTCTACGGAAGGTAGAATTCAAATGGAAGTTGGACAAATAAATGATCGACAGGATCAGTATTGAAACATTCTTCTAAATCAGGTTGTTGGAACCTTCAAACTCAGAAATCAAACCCATGTCCCATGTCTAGTATATAAAAATTTCAGCTAATCTGTTCAAAGAATGCTCAGATCTACGTTTAGATTTCGTTAACAAATCATATCCTGAAAAGTGTTTGGGACAGATAGAGAAATGGAATCATCAAGTTTTGACAGGGTCCCACTTTTCAGAATAATATTTATATGTAAAGGTCCGGGTACACTAACCACCTCTGCTCCATTTGAAGATCGTAAACGCTCTGAAGGTCGGCGACTGTAGCGAAGCTGTGTCCGTGTACTTGGTTCTTCGTCTCGTACGAGCCGTGGGGCGGGCCCAGTAGGAGTTGGCCGGCGTAGCTGATAGTGGCGGCGGTATGGCGTAATTCGGTGGCGGACTGGCTTTCAACAGAGGACAGATACATCATGATGCACAGGTGAGGGAACGACGCGTCCTACTGAAAATAAAGCTAAGATAAGAGAGCTGGAGAAATTACTATCGGCTACAAGAGCCCTACACGTGGAAAAATTACCCATCGTTTGATGGCCGATAATGGTTCCTATAGAGACGGTTAAGTCAAGGCAAGACAAAATTAGAACTAAAGCTCGTACCTTGGCAGGGAGGGGAGAGAACTGTAGGTGGTGTTATAATGGGCCACGTGTGGCACATGCCCCGTACTTGAGCGTGATAATTGTAGGTCACGTGACCGCGCGTGCGGCGTCACGTGGCGCGCATGCAGTCACGTGGTGCCGTTATCCACGTGCCAGTCGACTGTAGACCTGCCGTCGTCAGCGTATTGTAACCTGCAAATCATATGCGGTGAAATTATTACATAGCGCTGAAGCTGAGCAGAGGCTTTGAATATTCGGCTAGTTTTTGTAAAGCTATACATATTACATAATCAATTGCAGAGAGATGTGCTAAAGATTGGGCATGATGGTTGCAATATATATAGATAATTCACTTTTTACTAATGTTATACTTATAGGACTGTGTTAACGTACTAGAATATTAATCTTTGTAAAAACATTTACCAAGAACTTTAGGTATTAAGGCCGAGATTATACGTACTGTGTACTATAGATTAATATAAAACTAAAATAGTGCAAGTGGTATAGCATCAAAAATAAAAGTTTTTAAAAACTTACATTTGGCCCAGCTGCATAACTATAAACATTTGGAATTATCTGATAACTAGAGAAAAATCAACAATAAACTATTACAGGTTAGATGTTTACCTGAGTTCTATATCTTTCGATAGCAACTCCATCTATCAATCTGATTAGCAAGTCATTCTGTATTCCACCAGTACTTGTGATCCTGGTTGCAGCTTTCAACATGTTTTATGGGCCCAACACTCAGCTTTCACAGTTTATGACTTCTGGCCTCCTTGCGATGTCGTAGCAGGTAGACCATTTCTTGTTGTCGCGGGCTAACCAGATTGTATAGGAACATCGAAGAGCGACCAAAGCAGCCTCATTCAGGGCTTTATTCTTCGTTCTCTTCACCAATCCAAAGTAGTTAAATAGAGCTGGTACAGTATGGTGCCAGAAGCCCCTAACACCCAATCTCTACCGTAAAGAGCAGAGCTTTCCAACCGCACCCGTCGATGCCAGGAATCAGCTCTCTGTTGTAGCGTGCTTCTTTACGTGCTACTTGGTCACTGAAGTTACTCTCGTCACCACAAGTCAGTTCAATCAGAACTACTTCTCTCAAACTATCCGACCATACTACAATGTCGGGTCTCTCCGCTGTGTTGTAGATGTGCTGTGGGAACTGGGCAGGTAGTGTATCCTCGTCCCATATCAGCTTCCAGTCTTTCGCTCTCTCAAAGGGCCTCTCCTTCCTCAACTTTGGCTTTGGGTGTTCATACTTCCCATCCTTCGACTTGAACCGTATCCATTCTTTGTCGGAGGTCGTGGAACCTGAGGAATTGTACATCTTGAGTTGGTCAAGCAAGGCTCCGGCTATAACACGTAGGACGTTGTCATGTCTCCAGTTGTACCTTTTGGAGTTTCTTGCTACACTGCAGACGGCTAGGATGTGCTTGATGTTGCACGTCTTCCATCCACAAAGTGCACAGTTTCCTGTACTCGAGTAGTTCCACAATTTCATGTTTGCAGGGGTATTAGCCACGTCGTGTGTCGAGTTTAGGTGGAATTTAAGGAGAGCCGGGCTCATCTTGTAGTTGTAGATAAGGCTGTTCCATCCTAAGTCTAACTGCATCGTGTTCTCCCATGTCAAGAACTTGCCCTGTACTCCCTTGTTTACCAGGGTGACTAGCATGTCGTTCTCTGACACCGATTCTACCAGTTGTCTTAGCTTCTGCCTCTCAGTCAACTTTGGTTTGCATCCGAGTCCTACTCGGTCTTTAGTCACTACTCCAACCAACTCCTGGAAGTAAAGATCTCGCTCTCTTGCCGTCAGCTCCGTTGTATAAGACCATCTCGGGCTGTTCTCCTGTTTCTCTCTCTTGTTATTATAGGCTTCTACAACTTTGGTGTCATCACTGTTCTTCAGGGCGTGTCCCTTTGATACCTGAAGAGACTTGTATAAGTCACTCAGCTTCTTCAAGTTTAGCCCGAAGTAATCCTTGCTCCTGTACAGGACTGTCACAGTAATTGATCTAGTAACACCCAACCACTTCTTCAAGAATCTGGTGCAGATAGCATCCAGTTCGTACACAAAACTTACAGGAAGGTTGTAAATCATCAGATCCCAGGACATCTTGCTAGTCAGCATGTTATTGTAGATCCAACACTTCATGACACCGTTGAGACCACACTCATCCACTGTCTGAAACAGAGTTTTTAGTTTGTCTTCAATCCGTTGTTTAGTGTCATTTAACCCTAGATCGACATAGATCCAGTGGCCCAGGAACTTAATCGGGTTGTTTCCTACATAGCTGATTATCTGGCCGTCAATCAATATCTCTGGGTCATAAGCCTGGTATGTACCACTCTTTTGAACAAATTGTTGCATTTTGTAACTGACTACATTAGGAACCGACCGGCTTTCCGGCAGAATCCGGTTCCCAAGAATTTGACCGGATATTCAACCGGAAATTTCTTTTTAAAATGTTCCTGAAATGCATATTTTTGTCTAAATTCTTGCTTGGGGGCATCCAGTCAGTACTCTCAGTGACCAGTGAATTCACGGTAGCTTTTTATTTGTTAGCAAATGTTATAGACCCCGTTCGTGTGACATTTTGTATAACAGTAACATGACAAAAAGAGTCAAAGCAGCTACCAAGACCAATGACAAAACAATTATGCTTTATTCATGAGCATTGCAAGCAGAGGGTTCATTCTTTATTGTGGCAAGCAAACCCGTTACTATAAACTACCTTATCGGACCTTATTTGGACGGACATTACTCGAACGCTGGAGGCCCTAGCGTTCATCTTAATGTCTGTTCAAATAAAGTCCGTTCATTTAATGTCCGTCCAAGTTAAAGTCCATTTCGAACTTTTTGTTCAGAATATGAAAACTTTTGATTTCAGTCAATTTCAATAGCTATCATTAAACTAAACTATGGATGATGATTAATCACTCTACACTCGACTGTCATGTGAATTTTTCAACCCGTTCTCTAGCTGGTCCTGAATGACTATTCGAAACCCTAAAAAACTAGATTTGTTTTTGGGCCAAGACATAGCATTCGACGGAAGAGAAAAAATTACAGGCGCCGTTGACCCGACGCAAAAAACAACGCCAGCTAGGTAATTTTTGTAAAGAATAGCATCAACAACATCCTTTTAAGTTCTTTTATTTGTTAAACATTTCCAGTTTCAAATTATTTTGAGTCTATTCTTCTCGTCCTTTCAGCACGAGCCAAGAACCCCCACCCAAAGCCCCATCAGAAAAAGAGCGAGAAGAACACGTCCTTGTGCGCGTGTTGGAGGAAACAGTTCTTTGCTCTAAAGAACACAACTTCACAACATCCCCCTCTCCCCCAACTCCCCAGATGTAGTACAAATTACAGTGGAGGAGTGCATTCCCCTTCCCCCAACTCCCCAGATGAAGTACACATTACAGTGGAGGAGTGCATCCCTCCCCCAACTCCCCAGATGAAGTACACATTACAGTGGAGGAGTACATCCCTCCCCCAACTCCTCAGATGAAGTACACACTACAGTGGAGGAGTTCATCCCTCCCCCATCGCCAGAGCAACCTCCACCTGAGGATGATGATGAAGATGAGAGTGAAGGAAAGGTGCAGGATGGTAGAGAAGGAGCGAAAGAGGATGGAGAAAAGATGGAGGAGGGTAGTAGGGAGGAGGGTACAGATAAAGAGGGGAAGAGAAGGATGAAGATAAGGAAGAATCAGCAAAACAGGAGCATGTAGGCAAAGGAGAGGTTGTAATCAATTTTGATGGTATCGGAATAAATGTTGACGCGGAGGAGGAAATGAATGTTTAAAATAGAGCTCTTAGGAATGCTCTGATAACTTTTGCATTTGCATATTCATTATTACATCACTTTGTTGAAAATTTCATTATTTGAATTTTGGTTATATATATGCTAAAATAATATAATGTCCAGAGGAATAAAAGATACGCAGGTTTCTTTGCTGTATTTACGTTATACACTGTAACTGGATTACGACATAAATTGCCTTGTGAGTCGCATCTTTTATATTCATCTTTTTAAAGGAACTTATCAATTAATAATATCTTTTGAATTAAAGTAATTAATTAATTAATTAATTGAATTATTTTACCATGTATCATATTATTTATTAGTTTATTGTTTTGCTGCAGCTTTACAGATGCCAGAAGCAAAGTTATTTGAGCAATTTTTCAGAATGTGAGTAAATTGCATGATTTATGTTTACAGAATGGGTCCCGAATAAATCGGGTTGCGAACGTACTTGATTAAGTTTTTGAGTTTTCTGCGCCGTTGAATTTGATAGTATTTATCTTATCATATATTATTGTTGTACCGTTAATATTGAACTGTTTCATTGTAATTATATTTCACATATGAATACCTGCTCATTAATAATTGATAATTTCTTTTACCACTAGCTATTCGTTTCATTCGCCGTTATTTAACAATTAGGGGCAGTTCCGTTTTTCTTAAACCAATGTTTCACTGCTATTTTCAACATTTGTTTTCAAACGTGGTGTTGCTAATATTTTAATAACTGAACAAAATATTTTAACAACTAAAATATATGAAATACCTTATCGGACCTTATTTGGACGGACATTACTTGAACGCTGGAGGCCCTAGCGTTCATCTTAATGTCCGTTCAAATAAAGTCCGTTCAATTAATGTCCGTCCAAGTTAAAGTCCGTTGAAATTTTTTCAAAAATTTTTCCATTTCGAACTTTTTACCCAGAATATGACAACTATGAGAACTTTATTGTGCCGTAAGTTAACGACGGAAAGGTTCTCCTTGGTCTGCCGGAGGCACAGAAAACTCTACTAGTATATGATGTTTTCAAGGGTCACTTGGCGGAAAAAGTCAACGAAATCATGACACTCAACAACATAGTTCATGAGCTAGTCCCCGCCAACATGACAAACTTGTTCCAGCCTCTAGATATTACGGTAAATCGTGTTGCCAAGGACATTGTCCGACGTTTTTATAGTTCATATTACTGAGGGGAGGTAATGAAACAGTGCTAGGAAAGCTCCACGTGATGTTAAGGTTAACCTTAAGTTGTCTAAGATAAAACCACTTCACGCCGAATGGCTTGTAAAAGTTAACACTGAAATGCAGGACCAGGGTAGTTTGATAAAAAAGGTTTCCACAAAGCTAAAATCACTGATGCTTGTTTAAGCATGGACTATTTCATGCACGAAAACCTATTTAATGAAAATGATATTAGACACTGATCATGTACACATATTTTAACATTTTTACTGCTTAATGACTGCTATTCTTACTTACTGTATAAAAAATGGATTAAAAAATCATTTGCTGAAATTAAAAAAACGTCAAAAATTTAACAAAATTCGGATTTTTGATGGTTTTAAATGCCTTCGAGCGTTCATATTAATGTCCGTTCACAATTATGTCCGTTCATGTAATGTCCGTCCAAGTAAGGTCCGATAAGGTAGCATGAAATACATTATACAACATTTAAAAAAGCAGTTTCTCAGTCCAACTTTACTTTTAAAGTAGAAAAACGATTCATTCTTGCAGTCCACAAATTAGGTTTATTCTGTTGAAAATTAAATCTCGTATAGAAACCGGGATCGTTAGCTCACTCACAGTGTTATGTTAACGTTTGTACATATTCAATCAGCTTCTCAGATTCAATCTCTACTAATTCTAACATTTATTAAGACAATTCAGTAATGTGGCAAAGCACGGTTAACAATCTAATATTGCTCAATCATCCAAATTACATTCTTTACATATCGTCTCAGTCACATAATTCTCCTCATACATGAACGTGACCTCAACGCCACTTTCCTTGCCCAACAGAAGGGAATCACACGCCAGACACGTCTCAAACACCCTCATCTCCTTACTACAACACAATCTCCTACAACAGGAGAACTCGTGCTCACGTTCTCTGGATCTCCTTTTTGTACGGAGTATGTTGTGGAGGTCCAGGTACCGCTCTTTTCTCCTCAGTGCCAGCTTACTGTAATAATATTACTAATATATTATTAAAATTACTGTAATACATTTAGTAGTATAATTTAGACTCGGACAAACCAATTTCCAACATGAATTATATCAATTTTTGATGAAAATCTTTTTTTACCGAGTAAAAGCTTTGATAAACCGATGGGGACAACCGGCATGGGACAACAGGTCAACCTCTCGTTTCAGTATTAGATATTCATATAAATTGTGATATTGATGTACTTACTCATAAAGAAAAATAGCTCTTTGCTTTGCTCGTTTCTCGTAGAAGGCATTACAAATAGCAGCCCTCATCCGTGAAAAGTAAGCCTCCAGAACACATGACAACAAACAGAAGAACAGAAGAACATAAAGTGGCCACAGAACACGAGGGGAACTCTTCCTTCCGTCCGGGAGACACGGATCCAGACTGAAATCGTAGGCTTCCACTTCAAATTCTTTATCTGAGCTACCAAGCTGGTCGGATAGAGAAGATCCTTGTTCCAGTCCAGGGAATGATATTGCAAGTTTGGAATTCTCCTTAAAAGCTGTTAAAGCAGAAGCTAGGAGGAAGTCTGCTACAACAACCAGAGTGATGAACACAGTGGAGAGAACACTAGAGAGGGAGATGATGACTATATTGATCAGCTCATCAGTAGTAAGCGATACATCAGTAGCACGATAATACTGTTCCTGAACCTCCCACTGACGCAATGGAGTTAGCTTCTTCCTCCGCAATCGTTTCAGATTATCATCCACCATCATGTTGTCAAACGTGTCGTCAGCATAGTGTTGTGCTAGGTAACTGTGAGCATCGTATATGAGAAGCAGGATCGTCAGATATAGAATCTTGGAGGTCCACACGCTGAAGATGAGGACTGTGTTGAGGGCTTTTTCGAAGGTTTCTTTGAACTCCGTTCTTATGTAGTCGATACTTGTTGTGTCTAGTTGCTTCGCTAATTCTTCCGTTGTCGTGACTTTGCTGAGATCGACATTGGCGCCAATTTTGATGAGAAATTCTTCCATGTCGTTTTAGAAAGTTGACTCATGGTGATCTGTCCGAGAGATATTGCTCCAGCACATGCATCTCGTTTTTTCGTTTCCGTCTCCTGAATTTTTACCCACCAATTCAAAAACGTATTCTTGAAAAGTACTGGCTAATTTCTTGATCTTAGATACTACGGCAGAAGAAGAGCTCAACACCCCTGAACAGAAAGTGTTTGGCAAAGTTAAAGCGTCAGCTGCCTTTGTAGCTGCTTCTTTTATCTTTACTATTGAATTTTGGGCCTCTGCCAATTCTTTTTCGCTTCATCCGACAAATCAGCCTCAAGTCTTTCAATATAAAGTTCAAGCAGTACTTTAATTTCTTCTAGAATTATCTGGAACTGTGAAAGGACCTCTCCAAGCTGAACTAAAACATGTGACGATAGCTTTATAACCTCTTCAACCATACAAATAAAGCTCCTCCCAATCTGACCGATATTGTACCTCAGTGTTCTAACAGGACCCTGCACGAGGAGCCCCACAGTGAGGGTAATCATCAGAGCTCTCCCTCTCTCGTTAGCAGAGTCGGTATTACCAGCACCATCGTACATCTTACTCTCCGTGAAGTGAAGCTAGACGCAGTTAGACTTATCCCGCTGACAATGCCAATACCTCCGCCCACCATGTGACTGGTGTCCTCAGTCATCAGCTCTTTGAAGTCTTTGTCTTGGTCTGTGTGTGTGAAGGGGCGTCCTGGTAGGATGAGGAATGCGATGAAAAGGTAGATGAGAACTCCGTATAGAGGCCCGAACAGGAGGCCCGAGAGACGGGACCTCCCGAGACGTCTCATGGCCCTGCTGGGTAGACTGATCTTGTGTACTGTGTCGTATGACTCAGGGTCCTTGGTTACTGGTTCTACTGCTGTCAACTCCATCATCTTCTAGAAATTGGAACTTTCGTAAGGTGAGAGCTATAGTGGAAGCTTTTTTAACGCTTAATGTTTTAACAAGTATGCATGGTTCGTGAAGACAATTAACAGATCTTACATAACAAATAATGCATGTCATCTGATCAAATAGTGTCCGCCATTTTTCGGCCCAAAGTTTGGGGAATTAAAAGTTTTGACAAAATATGTTTTAATATTTCTTTGCAGCTAAAAATTGAATGGTTACCTACAAGCGTTTTAAAATCCAACCAATCAATCCAACCAATCTTCTCCTCCGTGATATCAAGACTTAGAATTTCAAACTTAAACACGAGTCTTAAAACACCCTGTATTATACAAAAATCGTCAAGAAAAACTTAATCAAATAATCAACTGTTAAATTATACTTGCTACAGACAGCCACACAAAACAAAAGTATCTTAGTATCACTGAATCTAGATAGCACATGCATACTATTCATGAATATGAATTAGAATACAATAAATGTAGGTGTGTAGTTGAAGACTCATAACCAGACACGTGTACAATGTACATCTCTTTAGTACACTCTCTTGTATAGCTGAATAACAGACCGCATACAATACACACTGCTTTGCAAATTGTAGGTAACTTAAATCAACTTCCTGATCCTCTGCAATTTTGCTTTATGAACGATCACGTACACAGTACACACCCACTGTGCAAACAAACGAACAGCTGCATGTGACATCAGTAGAGCAA
This sequence comes from Bolinopsis microptera, assembly GCF_026151205.1. Classification (NCBI taxonomy): domain Eukaryota; kingdom Metazoa; phylum Ctenophora; class Tentaculata; order Lobata; family Bolinopsidae; genus Bolinopsis; species Bolinopsis microptera. The sequence continues at coordinate 7,260,395 of NC_087073.1, read as the reverse complement.
TTACAATAAACTAGAGACTGAAGACGAGGATCATTTGCACTGCATAGATAAGCTGATAAGGTAATGCTCAAGATCCTACGTGACAATGTGAGCAGGGAGGGAGGGAGGGAGGGAGGGAGGGAGGGAGGGAGGGAGGGAGGGAGGGAGGGAGGGAGGGAGGGAGGGAGGGAGGGAGGGAGGGAGGGAGGGAGGGAGGGAGGGAGGGAGGGAGGGAGGGAGGGAGGGAGGGAGGGAGGGAGGGAGGGAGGGAGGGAGGGAGGGAGGGAGGGAGGGATGGGAGGAGGGAGGGAGGGAATGGGAGGGAGGGAGGGAAGGGAGGAGGGAGGGGGAGGGAGGGAGGGGAGGGAGGAGGGAGGGAGGGAGGGAGGGAGGGAGGGAGGGGGGAGGGAGGGAGGAGGGAGGGAGGAGGGAGGGAGGGAGGGAGGGAGGGAGGGAGGGGAGGGAGGGAGGGAGGGAGGGAGGGAGGGAGGGAGGGAGGGAGGGAGGGGGAGGGGGGAGGGAGGGAGGGAGGGAGGGAGGGAGGGAGGGAGGGAGGGAGGGAGGGAGGGAGGGAGGGAGGGAGGGAGTACTTTCGTATCCTGCATACGAGTAGCGCTCTTCATGTCGGGATGAGACTGGATGATCACGACAATCTGTTAATGGGTGATCCTAGGTTATAAACCTAGTGACCTACAAGACAATCTGTTGCAAAACAGGGGTTCCAAAAAAAACCCACTCCCCGATACTCCATTTCAGATCTCTAACTCAATTTTAACATGGTTTTTAAGGCACCTGAATATGGCTATTTTGGGTTTTTTACCTAATTTCGTATAACATGCTGGCGCGTACTTTGCACAAATTTCTTAAAAACCTCCACATAACTATTTCCTATTCCTGTCATCTTTAACATTGAATTAGAATGTTTTGAACTTAAATATACCTGCTGAACTACTTTCGATAAGTCTTAATGCCTAAAAACAATAAAGGGGATATAATACTAGTATAGGGGGTAAATAGCATTGTGAATATAATGGCAACGGTAATGCTTGCCAGCATTGTGATTAATTGTTTTTGAGAGAGAGCATCTCCCAAGTACCATTCCATTGTATTCCTAAGTCTAACAAGGATTGTCGCCACCCTTCACCCTCACAAGTTTGGTCAATTTAAGCACGTTTTACTCAATTTAAGGTAATATTCTAGCTAGCTGGAGAACATGCGTGCAGCTAGTATAATATTAATACATTATTAATAGTATAGTACATACAGTATAATACATGTGAATAATAGAAAAACGTAATTTTTGGGCTGAGATGTTCTTGGAGACAATCGCGATATGTCGCGGAAACCGTGAAAAATCGTGATTCGAATAGAAAACGCGTTTACGGAAGGTAACGTCTACGGTAAAGGTTCACGGACACTCTCGTTCTTATTTTATGCCAAAATTTAGAGTTAGAGTAGAGAAGTAATATAGCACTTCTTTTTCAATAATGTGCTCATCTAAGTGAGGGTTTTTCTTTTTTTAACTTGGCGCAAGTAGGGGCTAGGTGGCCTATTGGTTAGAGCATCAGCCTTCTGTGCAGAAGGGTCTGGGTTCAAATTCCAGTGTCACCTAGTCTAGGGAGTAGCTAAGGATCCATTGGATCTATGTAATCTCCTCGGTCGACTCAGCCGAATGATAGGAACTTAATTGAGGGTTAAATGAGGAGGGGTACCTGTTAAAAGTTCAAGAAACTTCCTAGGATACCCCTTCAGTGCATACTGTAAACATATTACTATTAACTATTATTATCAACTATCAGGTATAAAGATTGATAAAAGTTTGACTTTTATAGACTCGGCTACTAATGGGATTTAACATAAAGTTTCTAACGGCAGGCTTCCTGGGAAACAAAGCTAGCTGATAACTGTAATCTTGCGAAACATTTCTGTTCTTGCCTTGCAATCGATACAATCTTTTATAAGATTACATGATCACGCACTATTTTCTGATATCTTGATCTCTATGAATACAATAATCTATTGTGTGGCACCGAACTAAATGAATGCCAGTAAGGAAGCTGGGGACCAAGAGTATTGTGTAATTCTCTCAAATTAGCGTATAAAAGGTCAAATTCTAACAGCAACCGTCGTCCTCAGTTCTCTCAAGGAACCCACCTGCACCCTTTATTACACTTGAATGCACTATTTTCTAATATTTTGATCTCTATGGAAACAATAATCTACTGTGAAAAATCTTGCGAAACATCTCTGTTCTTGCCTTGCAATCGATACAATCTTTTATAAGATTACATGATCACGCACTATTTTCTGATATCTTGATCTCTATGAATACAATAATCTATTGTGTGGCACCGAACTAAATGAATTGCCAGTAAGGTAGCTGGGGACCCAGAGTATTGTGTAATTCTCTCAAATTAGCGTATAAAAGGTCACACCCTAGCAGCAACAGTAACACTCTTCCTCAGTCATTGTCAGCTCTCTCAAGGAACACAGCTCGTATTTCAAAACACTTGAATAGAGGGTAAATGAGGGATATTCCATCTTGGGGTGTCTTCTTGCTGCTTCTTCTGTCGCTCTTTCCATTTCAAGTCCCGGGCACTGGTCCTCAGGGGAGAATGTTTACAGTTGATTTTGCGAAGTATAACGGACAGCATCCCTATTTACCCATGAGCGACACAGAGATAATAACAAAATGCTTCCAATATTCTCGAATGCTGTTCATGTCTCCTGGATATTATGATAATCATAAACCGGCCAAAGAAATAGGGAATAGTTCCACAATATGTCGGTTCAACTTCGACCCTTACCAAGGCCACGTCTTAGGGATTGACCCCACAGATTATGTCGATGAGATTGCAAGTGATAAAGATGCAGTATGGACCTGTTCTCTGCCTGATAAGAACCTCTGTGATGGTGTGTCCCAGTGTCTCACCGATGAGTGTGGCTGCAAAAATAGCTTGACTGAAGTTTTCTACTGCTTTGACGGCTCAGGCTGCATCTCGTTCGACGGTCTATGTGATGGTACCCGGGACTGCGTTGATGGGTCTGATGAGTGTTACTGTGAAGATTCTGTGAAGATATCTTGCCCGCTAATCAGCAGCACTCCCATTTGTTTGCCTGCTGTATCGTGCCTGGGTAGCCTGTCAACTAATTTTAATTGTACTATTCCAGATAAGAGTGACGCTGATAAATGTGAGGAGGCTTTTCGGGATCCTGATAAAATGTCTCCCTTGTACTCGTGTCTTAGACAATACCGACATGATAACCACCAGTCATTTATGTCATCAATGCGTGAGGATCCAATAAATTTCGTGTCATCTTATTGCAAATATAACTGCACTAACGAAACAGACTACGTGGTGGAAAATTGGGTACAATTTTGTGATCACGTATTTAGTGATTTATGGTCAGAGAGCGACTTCGTTTTTGACTGTGAGAAAGATCCGTTTAGATCTGGAACAGAGTCTTTCCACGTAACAGCATTGTGTGATGAAAAGCAAGACTGTAAAAATGGGGCAGATGAAATTGGATGTCCGGGCAGGTTCTATTGCAGCCCAAACTCAACAGCAGAGTGGGTTGATCCTGACAAAGTATGTGATCATGTGAAGGATTGTGCTGACGGTAGTGATGAATGTGGGACATGTGACCTGGGAAGTTTGTCCTCCTCAAAGTTCCTTATTCGATCCATACCGGTTCTAGTAGTCACAATTTTTATGGGCCTCTTCATCGTCATCATCAACTCTGTAGAGGGATACAAATGCTATCGCTCCCAAAAGGATTCAAAGACCGGTCGAATTGACAGAACTTTCCGTCTCCAAATATTCTTCTACGATCTGCTGATGGGATTATATCTGTGCTGTATCGTTATAGCCGATACAGTGCTCCGATTCAAAGGCGACTACTGCTTGTTGGAGAGAAAGTGGCGAGCCAGTATATCGTGCTCTATTCTTGGTGTGCTCTTCTCTGTATCCTCTCATGGCTCCTTGTTAACGGTCGCATCTGTTAGTGTGATCAGATGGCTAAATTGCACCAGTATGGTTTGGGAAATAAAAACAAGGATGGTCGTCTTAGGATCCGCTTTAGGTCTTCTCCTAAATGTAGCTCATGCTATTCTTCCGCTCCTATCCATTTCTGCCGTACAGGATATTTTTAGGACGGAAATATTTTTCACTCATCTTGATGAAAATCCATTTTTTAGCAAGAATCCTATCGACCTACCTAGAATTAAAATAATGTACGAGGGTGCATTTTCTACGGAAACTAACACAAACGCCATGCTGGAAAAGCTCCGAAACACGACTTCAAATGGAAGCATATTCGATAGTGAGGAGATAGGTTACTACGGTAACACCGGATTATGTGTTCACAACATCTTCAAACTTCAGGAATCTTATCAGATCTACAAACTTCTATACTGCACAACTCTGGCAGTACTGTTGGTCACAGTACTTGTAACATACACCAAAATATTGCTGGAAGATAGAAAGAGTAAAGCACGTGTTGCGGTTCTAAAAGAAGCACAAAAGGTGGACATTACACGATCTCTAACACTAAAAGTAGCTCTTATGATCGGAAGTCAACTCATAGCCTGGATACCCTTCATCATAGCAACAGTCTATTACCAGCTCATTTCCAAACAACCAGTACCACCTTCAGTCTTTGAGGTGTTCGCTCTGGTGGTCATCCCAGGCAACAGTTTTCTGAATCCCTTATTCTATAGCGACCTATACAAAAAGGCTGTTGGTTACCTATTGGCAGGGTGGATATGGTCGGTGAACATGATCGCGGTCAGGAACATGGAGACTGTGCAGTGTGAACCTGGAGACGAGGTCAGGAACATGGAGACTGTGCAGTGTGCACCTGGAGACGAGGTCAGGAACATGGAGACTGTGCAGTGTGAACCTGGAAACGAGGTCAGGAACATGGAGACTGTGCAGTGTGAACCTGGAGACGAGGTCAGGAACATGAAGACTTTGCAGTGTGAACCTGAAGACGATGTCAGGAACATGGGGACTGTGCAGTGTGAACCTAGAGACGAGGACAGGAACATGGAGACTGTGCAGTCTGGACCTAGAGACGAGGTCATAAACACGGAGACTTGGAAGTCTGAACCTAGAGACGAGGTCAGGAACATAGAGACTGTGCAGTGTGAACCTGGTGACGAGGTCAGGAACATGGAGACTGTGCAGTGTGAACCTGGAGACGAGGTCAGGAACAAGGAGACTGTGCAGTGTGAACCTGGAGACGAGGTCAGGAACATGAAGACTTTGCAGTGTGAACCTGAAGACGATGTCAGGAACATGGGGACTGTGCAGTGTGAACCTAGAGACGTGGACAGGAACATGGAGACTGTGCAGTCTGGACCTAGAGACGAGGTCATAAACACGGAGACTTGGAAGTCTGAACCTAGAGACGAGGTCAGGAACATAGAGACTGTGCAGTGTGAACCTGGTGACGAGGTCAGGAACATAGAGACTGTGCAGTGTGAACCTGGTGACGAGGTCAGGAACATGGAGACTGTGCAGTGTGAACCTGATGCATATTTGAAGTTATAACTAATAATAAGACGTACTTATCGCTGTGATGACAAGTATTTTTGCCGATGCAGTTTACAAATAGTTTGTTAGTGTATATATTTTTATTTGCTTTTTGGATTAAGTTACAAATTCCAGCGTCTTCTTTGTGTAGTGATAATACTTGATTACAACAGATGTGTACTATACGATCTACATAATTACTACATGCAAACAACCAAGACCCAAGTAATGGTAATGGGAATAACAACATAATAAGAGGTATCTTGTTTGAGCGGTACATACAACATAACCCTAAAGTGTAAAGAACTGGTTCCAGATAAGTCTGCCCGACAGAGGGAGCAAAAAAATGTCACATCTTGCGTGGAAGCGTGAAGCAGAAAATAAATTGTAATCAATAAATTGTAATCTCGAGGTCTGAATATAAGATTAGCCCAGCCCACCCTACCGTTTGAGGTCTATCTCCAAAAGTAAAATAGATAGAACCTTCCGGTTTTCAACAAGATGTCCGTCTCGTAAATTTGAAGTTAGCTCCCCAGGAGCACAATTTGGGTCAATTTAGATTTTGAATTAAACCAAAAAGTTTGATTTTGGGCTAAATAAAAGATCGCAGCTTTTTAACTTTGCAAATTAATGTGGTCGTCATGACTACAAGGCTCAATCAAGCGTGCGCCGTGCGAAATGCAAACTTGGCGTGACGCGCGATGACAAACGTGCTGTTGAAAAATTATCATCTCTAGCGAGCCCGGCAGGCGGTATTGTAAAATTTTCTGGGATTGTCCGACGTTATTGTAATTCATATTACTCAGGGGGGGGGGGGGGGGGGTAATGCTCATTTTCCTTCCTTGGCCAAGAGAACACAGCTACTATAAAATTACATTTAATTTCTGATCACTCACGAGTGACGAACGACTCTTTTTTTCCGATTTGGGATTAATTTTTTAATTTTACAAATTATTAATATAATTATAAATAACTGATCTGCGTCGAAAAAATTCATAATTTTTCGATGAGCGTTAGATTTAAATACCCCGTATATTATAGTGTATACCTAAATCATTTAATATCCATGACTCCATATTTTTATTTCCGATTTTATTGCAGCTCATCCTATCGTTGTGCAAGCGTGCTAAATCACTTAACAGTCGATCTGCGAAATTGTTCTTAAAGGGCCCCCGACAGTTGAAAACCGACTTCGATCGATGTATTTTCGGACGCTGATTCCGAATCACCCCCATGAAATAGGGTTAAAATGTTCCCGCGACGAGATATTGGCGAAAAACTGTCTCGATCACGTGATATGACCGTATAATGAAGTTAGTCTAATTTCTCGTTAGGGTTAGAGTTTCAGCATATGTGATATGCTTTTGTTAAGGATTGGGTTAGGGTTAGGGTTGGTATCAGATTAGCTAGGGTTAGGGTTTCGAATGGTTGTTCAGGACCAGCTAGAGAACGGGTTGAAAAAGTCACGTGACAGTCGAGTGTAGACTGTTGAGTGATTAATCATCATCCATGCTTGTGATGCAATTGGTATAATATATGTTCAATAAGATATGCACATAGCAGTAATTTCAATTATTCTGCACGCCGGTTCATTTTTCGCCAACCGGCGAGTAGCATATGAATATGATGCATTTTACAATAGCCATTTTGGGAAAAAGTGGTGTACAGGTGCTTGGAGTAAGCATATTACGTAATGTTGGCTTTTACTAATTCGCTCGCCCAAAAATTTCACGTGACTTTGGTTTTTATGGTTTTGCAGCCGCACAAAACGGTTTTACATAAACCCTAATAGTATAAATAGCCCAACCCTAACCCTGACCATAACCCCGAAGCTAACCATAACCCTTACCACAACCCTAACGCTAACCCGCGCCCTAAACAATCGAATTCGTATTTTACTAGCCTACGTCATGGGGGGTGATTCGGAATCAGCGTCCAAAAATACACCGAATTAGATCACTTTCATGCCCAAAGGGCCTTTTCACAAAAATTTTCTTAAAATTTGGGCGAGCGATTTAGTAGGAGTAGCGGAAAATTCTCACAGTCTCTAGAAAACAGTGGTACAAAAATTTTTTAAATCCGAGCAAATTTATTTTTATCGTGCACCCCCTAACAGTAACATTAGCTTTCATTACGTTTGAATTATCGCGTCCGCGGCAAGGCTGACATTATCATACTCTGCATACACCGCGCCACCTCTCAGGCGCGCCACCTCTCAGCCACCACTCGTAGGTGGGAACTCCACTGTGACTAGTGTCAATATTAGTTTAATAAGCAGTCAAGGTGCAGGGGTGCAGGCATGTCCAATTTGGTCCATTTTTGGTTGTGGACAAATTGTCACTCCCAACTCCCAAGAAGCTGGATCCAAGTTCTTGGCTCTTTGCCAAGGTCCTTTCAGTCAGTGTTCTTAGTGAACAGTACGTTCATTGTAGCTTGTAAACTGTCTGCAGATTTTAAAGACCGCTTAAATGTGTGATTATCTTGTAACACAAAGAAAGGAGTTGGAGCACATCCCCAGACCAACAACATAACAATATTTTATTCATGAGCATTTCAAGCAGAGGGTTCCTGTTTTGTTGTGGTAAGCAAACCCGTTGCTAACTGCCCATAAACTGAGTATTAAAACAAAGGCCATTATGTCATTAGAAAAGACCGATTACCCTAGGTAAGAGCGTCGATGCGACCGTGACCGTGAGAGAGCTGCATCTTTGGTTGTATTTCTAGAACACTCTTTACGATTAAGTTGAGCAAGGCACTGTGATGCAAAGCATGTTATTTTTGATATTCCTTCAATTTATTTCGCTCGTATCTAAATCTTACCCTTGCCCGTACGTTACCCTTGTTTATTTTAACCGACCCTGACATATGGGGGTGATTTGAGGTATCCCGCATAGCAAATGAAGCGGTATGCAGTACAATACAAAACAAGTCACAGTAGATGTTGGAAGGTGTATTTACACTTGCTTCCTAGCTGTTCCTTAGTTTCCCTGGTCTTTTCTTGCCTTCTTCGAGCTATAAATGAGCCATGAGGCCAAGTAGACGTTTTCGTGATAAACTGTAAAACCTCTCTATACCAAGTTTCTCGCGGTATAAAACGTTTTATATACCGCATTAAGGGTCATATAATATACACGTATTGTGTCGTATTGTGATTGAATACAGCTCGATATGTACTTACATCACTCACCAAATGCGATATGAACAACTCGGTTTGATTGTTGAGGAAAAGAGGAGGTCTGGTAATCCAGGTAGGCCGGTTTAGATTAGCACAATTGACAGTACATATACAGAAAGGTTTTATTTATTACAAATGTGATTATCTTAACCCCACTGATTCATCATTGAAATCAATATAAAACGATAGTACAGCACTCACAGCAGGCTATCGGTTCGATCTTGACTGTGCCATTGGTGAAGTTTCTGTGAAAATCGATAAGGGGTCGTTCACATATCACGTAATCAGCCGAGGGGGGGGGGGTTTCAAATGCTTACGGTTGATTACGGGGGGGGGGGGGGGGGGGTTTGGTCGTTGATTACGTAATCAAAATTTTAATTTTTTACCGATTTTCGAAATACCAATTGGACAATTTTCGTTAATTATGTAATCAACATTTTCATTTTTAAACCAATTTTCGTTTAGTAAGTGCTTTGCGATTATTTCATTCATTAATCCGTTGTGATGGGGGGTGTCTAATCTTGATTACGTAATATAGGAGGGGGGTTGGGTCTTGATTACGGTTGATTACGGAGGGGGGGGGGGTAAAAATTGCCAAAATATTGATTACGTAATAAGTGAACGACCCCTTAAACCTGAACCACTTTATTGGCTACTGGCTAGTGCCCGTAGTGGTCTTACCAACAAGGAGGATACTTTGACTTATTCTACATCAGGGGTCGTTCACATATTACGTAATCATTTTATGGAACATTTTTACCTCCCCCCTCCGTAATCAGTTTTACACATAGCTATTGTGTCAATTGGGTTCAGTTGTCGGTCACCCGTCATTCGTCCTTTACTGGGCAAGTAAGCAGTGAGCTACTAGTTCACTAATGGTATTGGGACTACTAGTTCACTAATGGTATTGAGACAGCTGCAATAACAAGGTTTACTTGTCTTTTTGAGTAGTGAGCTACTATTTCACTAATGATATTTTGACAGCTTGATAATATTGACCCCAGGCAAAGACCTGCAACATATTCGCCCCATTCACCCAGCCTCATAACATGGCCAAGTCAACTGGGGATCTTACCCTTTTTAAGTGAGTGGGCTCTTATCAACTAATGATATTGTAGTAGCGAATAGCCTGTTGAAAAGTGATCTGTAAGCAGGATTAGAGAAGCAACGGTCATAGAGGGCCCTTGTGGTCTTGGTGGCTCAACAGTTCTTGTTATTTTATAGCTTGCGGCTGGCGGCAGGAACCATTTTATTAATTTTTTTTTAATCCAGCAAATTTTCAGGCCAAACATCGTATCTCCGACCCAAGACTCGAGATCTGAACCATGGCAGGCCCTCCCAAAGCATTAGAATACACGAGATCTGAGCCAAGTAATCTTAGCAAAGTAACCTGAACCATTTTATTGGCTAGTGCCCGAAGTGGTCTATACCAACGAGGAGGATACTTTGACTTCTTCTACCTTAGGGGTCGTTCACATATTACGTAATTTTTACAGAATTTTTACACAGATTACAGTTACACAATTTTTACACAGATTACACAGGATTTACACAGGATTACAGGATTACACAGGATTAAAATTAAATTATAGATCCATTATCATGGACTGTCATAATTGTACAGAGAATAATGAAAACATTCATCTTTCCTTGAAGTCAGGGCCAGGGTTATCCTTAAATCTTAATTATGACTAATTCGCGAGGTTCTCACCAAATTGATAATAAAATTGTTTAAGTTTCGTGCATTAGAATTACGTTGACGCATATCTTCGGTGAAGCTATTTCGCTCTTCGGAGCAGCGAAGGAAATAAGTGCATACACAATTGACAGCATAGGAGCACCTTTCTTGAAATTGAATATACTGTGGGGTGTTTGGTTGAATATTAAGTGAACGGTGGCAGTGAATATGGAGGCTCTGGTGATTTTGAGGAATTACAGTTGAGTTAGGAGACAAAATTTCCATAAGATGGACTTTGAGATTTGTTTCATTGATATTGCTTGAGTCGGTGATTTCAGTGCTTATTTCAATGAGTGGCATTTGAGAAAGATTTTTGACTAATTTCGACCTCTGTTTTGAATACAAGTCACATATGTTAAGAACATGTGACTCGTCTTCGATGGTCTCAACGCCCATACTTGATTGACACCAAGCACATAGTCTTTGCTCACGGGGTGTGTTGGAGTATCTGCCTTTTTCAATATGGAGATCATGGGCGCTGATTCTAAGTTTTGTGGTGCTATAACGACGAGAGAAGCCTTTGCATAAGTGTAAGTAGGGCTCTCGTTTAAAGGTGTGTTTGATTGAGTGATAGAATGAGAGTTTAGAAGAAGTAGATTTCTGATATTCCCAACATTTTTTGAATTGATTGGTTAGAGCTTCGATGATGTTAGGAATTCTATACTTTTTGCTGCATAGTGGTTTGATACATTGACCAAAATTTGACTGATTTTTGAGGGAGTCTTTTAATAATTTGTGCGGTTACGTGATCTAGTTTGTGAATTTCATCTAGTTCAAGGAGTGGTTTTATGTATCGATACCAGGGTAAGTTTAGTGATTTTTGTTCTTTTACGGCTGCAGTTACAAATGAATTCGACTTTGATTTTGTATTTAGCCTTTTGAAGTAATTTAATGTTAAGCGAATTGAATGATAAATCAGAGGAATTCTCCCTGTTTCTACCCATACACCTACATTTGATGCTTTACGATGGACTCCCAATGCCCATTTTAGGAATGAAATATGCACTCTTTCTTGCAGAGAGGCGCTGATTTTTTTAAGTAAGTTAGTAGTGGTTGCTTCTGTCGAGTTAATCGTTTTGCAGAGAGATTTGTTGATCGTACTAGTGGGTGTCCATATTGGAGCACCGTATAATAAAATGGGCTTGATGAGAGAGTCGAACAGTGCAAGGAGTGCTTTAAAAGATAACTTTCAACGCATGACAACCCTTTTCAGGCCAAAAAATGCACGCATTGCTTTGGTTTTAAGGTTTTGTTGAGCGATCTGCACTTGACCCGATTGATGAAGTTCAAATCCAAGGTAACAATAACTGTCGACAATTTCAAGATTAGATCCGTTGAGTGTAAATTTGATGTTTTGTACGTCCTGTTTTAACGCTTTCTTACCAAAGATGACTGCTTGAGTTTTGAGTTCATTGATTTCAATGCCCCACTCCTTACAAAAATTACCGAGAATATTAAGTTGCATTTGAGTGGTTTCCTGGTCGAGTGAAAGGAGTATAAGGTCATCCGCCCACAGCAGGTGGCTAACAGTAATATTTGAAAGTACGGGGCAATTTGGAAAATCTAGGAGGCAGGACATATCACTGAGAAAAACTTTAAAAAGGTCAGGTGAGAGTGGTTGTGATATGACCTGGGTTCAGTTGTCGTTTTGGAATTTAAGCTGATTGATCACCCAATTAAGCTGATTGAGTGCATGTTAACAACGTGGGAACTAGGTTCAATTGGGTTCAGTTGTCGGTCGTGTGTTCACTGCTCCTCGATTTGGCTCTCTCTATAATTAGTCAAATGACTCAACTCAATTCTTCGGGCACAATAAGGTGTTTATTGCGTGTTGCGAAGTTGACGATAGTAATAATATGTTTTGTTATCCCCCCCCCCCCATCTTTGTAATATGTGAGCTATGTCCAACATAATGCTCACACAGTTTATCCAAACGCTGTGTGTCCTTGATAATAATTTTAGATAATTTTAAATACATATTTTGCATAAATTCTCTTCAAAGACAGAATTTATGCAAATTATGCCAATTCAAAGAGTTAATTGTCGTATTTACTAGGCGCTTCGATATTGTAACAATCCAATCTGTTTGTATATAATTATCATTAACGGGTGATACTCGTAAAATGTTTGTTTCAAAGACCGTCGACGAGTCTGCAACTCGGCGCGCATCTTGGTAGGTTATAAACCTATAACTACTACAAGTATAATCATTACCCTCTTTTAATTTTTTCTGCAGACATAGTACTCATTTTCCTTCGAAAAATTAATTTGGAGCGTTAGATTTAAATACCCCATATATTATAGTGTATACCTAAATCATTTAATATCCATGACTCCATATTTTGTATTTCCGATTTTATTGCAGCTCATCCTATCCTTGTGCGAGCGTGCTAAATCACTTAACAGTCGATCTTCAAGATTGTTCTAAAAGGGCCCCCAACAATTGAAAACCGACTTCAATCGATGTATTTTCGGACGCTGATTCCGAATCACCCCCATGAAATAGGGTTAAAATACTCCCCCGACGAGATATTGGCGAAAAACTGTCTCGATCACGTGATATGACCGTATAAGGCAGTTAGTATAATTTCTCGTTAGGGTTAGAGTTTCAGCATATGCTTTTGTTAAGGATTGAGTTAGGGTTAGGGTTGGGATCAGATTAGAGGGTTATGGTTTCGAATGGTTGTTCAGGACCAGCTAGAGTGTAGAGAACGGGTTGAAAAAGTCGTGACAGTCGATACGAGTGTAGACTGTTGAGTGATTAATCATCATCCATCCTTGTGAATGTGATGCAAATGGTATAATATATGTTCAATAAGATATGCACATAGCAGTAATTTCAATTATTCTGTACACACACCTTTTATCACTGGTTCATTGCTTAATCACGATTCACGAATGCCAAAGGCCGAAAGATTTAAATTTATTCTTAATTATTGTTGAGGTATATATATAAGAGACGAGGTATCCGTATACAGTTCGCATGCATTTCATTAATATTCTCATGAACATTTTTGAAAAAGATGTACTAAAAGAAATGCTTCACCAAATGAAATTACTCGCTAATTTTTTTACGGTCATTTACTCCATATTTCATTGCTCAATTCACATTTAAATAACCATTAGAGAGCAGTTGCCATAGTCTGAAATTTTGCATTTAAATAATTTAATGTCATATTTATGGTATCTATATTAAAGTCAATATTGTGACGGTACATTAGAACCAGACAGAGACAAAGTGTGAAGGGCCTGAACGGAACCCCTCGGTTTCAGTTCCTTGTTAATAATTAAAGTTCAGTAAGCTGCTTGCTACAAAGTAAAATGAAAGTGGTATCTATCCTGATGGTGGTGGGAGTGGTACTGATCAGAAACTCCCTGTGCTCATGTATGTATTGTGAATAATAAAAAGAATTTTATTTCCTACATTAAAAATTATTTTAAATCTATATGGTTAGTTATACTTATAGAACTGCTGACCTAACGAGTGCCGAAGGCACGAGTTTTGTCAGCAGTTTTATAATTTACTTACAGCACGGCTCAAGATCACGGTGATACTTACCGTTTGCGACCAAAAATTTGAAATTTGGAGTTAATTAGGAGGTCAAAAATACCGAAAAACTGATTTTTCACACCTTCAAAAGTGTTCATTGTCCAATGAGAGGCCTTCCATCTGACAGGTAGCGTGCAGGACATCTGGGTATCACGTGGCGATTTCTTAACATATCAATGGATGCTTGGTGTTGTTCATGTGACCTCCGTTATAAACGTACTGTATTTTCATAAGTATCAATGACAGGCGAGCTCCAGGTTGCAGCGTGGAAGGAAGTAAAAAAGTGGAAGGAAGTTTAAAAAAACACTGATACACCAGGGTGTATCAGCCCTCTAAATGGCTAAGAACTATCACGGGTCATACCACGTGACAGTACCTCGTGACTACGTCACTCGGACACCACGTGTATAGACACACTGGAGCCGTGCTGTAAAATATCATATTTAATATCGACAAACTTTGAATTCTTGAAATGAAGTGATTTGATATTTAAACAATGCAAAACTAAAATTCATTCGTGAGCAAATTCTTTATATGTGGCGATTAGATTTGGACCGTTCTGTGGATATGCGTATACCGATACGTTATTGGTATATGAATAAGCTGTGGGATTGTGAAAATAAGCTATACCAATTTAATTTTTATGCTGATTTCGAATAAGACCTAATACTTTGCATGAAATCATTTCTTGACGAGTTATGAGCAAATAACCATTTTTTCTGACGCGCGCACGTGACAGGCTTGTAAAACGATATTTCAGCTGTTTATGCTTTAGTATTCGAGTCAGTTTTGGTTTTAAAGTAATCGTAAAGATAGTATATAGATTTAAAGTACAGATTTGCGCACTTTAACTTTAAATACTTATCATAAAAATCAAAATTAGCATTTACAAATGCACACAGAACGGTCCAAATTTAATGGCCAACTTCTTTATCATTCAGTTTTTGTATATTATACAATATTCGTTTTCATTTTTCATGCTTTCGACCAATCGACCTGTGACGTAAAATCGTATACAAAATTATTGATAAATTTCCATATAAAATAAAGTAATTATCTTCATACTTTTTCAGTGAACTGTGGTATCGAAAGCTACGGAGGCTTCCTAAAAAATATTTGCACTTTGTATGAAGGAGAAATATTAACGGGATTATTCATCAGGTGTCACAATTCAAATGGATGGTACAATCCTTATATGGATATGTACGGCTCTGGTACATCAATACATCGGACTTTCGATCAGAAATGTAACCATGACGACCAGTCATATCAAGCTTGCGGTTTTCAACCAAAAATATTCAAATCATTCAAGAAGGCTTTATGTCAGTTACGAGTCTATGTCGACTCTTCGAGTGAGGTAAAAGCTGATATGGTTGAAGTCAGTCCAAGGATTAGGAATGAAACTGTTGTCTTGCCAAGTGGGGAGGTCACCTTTCGTGACTATATCTGCAATGATAGATGTGACAGAGGAGATTGTGAAGACGAGGCCCATTGCAACGGTCTCATTTATGGACAATACTGTAATAAGGGTGGTACTGGAAATATCACTTACATAAAACCTGAGTATATTTGCACATGGGGCCATGAATATGAATGTTGTAAATTTAGAGATTGGGACCCGGTATCTCCGTTATTCGTCCCTTATTATAATTGTAGTGATGTGATGATATGCGATCCTAGTACATCGTCAGAAAAGAATCTGTGCGATAAACATATTGCTGGAAATACTTTTTCGGACGACCCGTTATACAATAGAATTCCTGTTTTTAACTTTACAAGTTGCACTCCAACAACTTTATGCAACAACTACGCCGATCAATTTAACTGCACAGAACAGCTAAGGGTTGGTGTGACCTGTGAAATTCATGGTTACTTATCAACTGTATCAAAATACTTGGTTTGTGGAGAACAAACATTCTGTGATGATTACATCGATAGTGTGTGTGAACAAGTTTCTCCATCCTGTAGGGTACACAAACACAAACTTTGTAACGGAGTGATAGACTGTGACGATGGAAGTGATGAAAACATTCTTATCTGTCGAGTGAAAACCTCAAAATTTTGTTTGAGACGAGGTGGAAACGGTACTTTTAGTTTACCACTTCCTCTTGCATGGCTAGGTGATGGAGAAGATGATTGTATGGACGGTGAAGATGAGAAAGAAATTTGGCCCGTTTGTGGAATCGGTCAAACCAGAAGATATGTGATTGACAATAGCACTTGTAAAAACGTGTTTCTGTGCAGTACTGGAAAACCAGGATTTGTTGAATTCAGTAAACTCTGTGACGGAATTGAAACATGCGGAAATGAAAATAGAATCTGCCGAGAGTCAAGGGGTTCAATTGCTGTCGCGAAAAAGGTTATTACCCATAACCAAGGACTTGCTAAGCGATTGTCTTACTGCTTAAACGGCTTACAGAAAATTGAGAAAATATCTCATTATTGCAGTTCTGAGCAATTCATCTTTCCAAATGGAGATATTTTTGGGTTAGAAAAATCAACAATAACTTTACCAAATATCAAAACCAATTGCGATCACATGTTCGGCGAAATGTATTTATACACTAGTTGCATCGGCAAATGCATCAACTCTTCCTGCCCACTGAAAGAAGTCCCCAAATACAATTCTTGTCCCGGCCAGTATCCAGACAGAGCAGGAACCATAGTCAACAACGAGTACCTCACATTTGCTGTTCAATCGAAAGGGAAAAACAGCAGCGTGTACACAAACAATATCTTTGTTTGTGACAATGGAATAAGATGCGTCTCTTATTCCCAGGTGTGTGATCTAGTTGATGATTGTGGAGATGGATCAGATGAAGAACGCTGCACTAATCACTTCCAATGTAACACTTCCAAACATTACATACCCAAAACAAGCAAATGTGACGGCAAGTTAGATTGCTTGGATTCATCAGACGAATGCAATGATGACTGTTCAAAAGAAATACTTGTCGGAGTTGTACTAAAGGGCCTCTCTTGGACGATCGGTCTTTCAGCAGTTCTCGCAAACTTCGTTATAATCACTGTCAGTATCTTATCATTGAAGAAGTGTAGAACCACTGTAGCACTGACAAATAAATCATTAGTTATCATGATAAGTATAGGTGATCTTTTAGTTGGATCGTATCTCTTAGCAGTGTCTTCGTTTGATGGAATAGTCTATGGTAAGGGATATTGCAAGAAGCAGACTATTTGGCTTTCAAGCAGTGAATGCTCCATTCTTGGTGTCACTAGTACCATCGGATCCCATCTTTCCCTGTTGGCAATGACTGTGTTGAGTTTGACGAGGGTTCATGGCATCTGGAACTCAATGAGGATTCCAGGAGGGGTTTCAATAAAGAATTCTGTCAAAGTTATTGCAGTGAATTTTATCATACTTTTCTTATCAGCTACAGTGGCATCCATTCCTATTATGAAGTATTTTGACGATTTCTTCGTCAATGGAATACGATATGACGTTGAACCGCAACTTTTCGTTGGCTTGGTTAATAAAGAGACCCACTCAAGAGTGTTTAAAGAATACTTCGGACGCATGGATGATCGGATTCTAGGTTGGGATACAATCGATAGTATGGTGTCCGATATGTTCTCCCACGATCCTAATATAGCAGTGGACTTCACAAAAACTCGAACGAAAGTAGGATTCTACGGGAACGACGGGGTGTGCCTATTCAAATACTTTATACGAAAGACAGATCCACAACAGGCCTTCGTATGGAGTATTCTTATATTGGACTTCATCTGTTTTGTGGTGATATCAGTGTGCTACATCATTATCAGCATACTGTCTACCAGATCTTCCAATAATGTGACTTCCAGAAGAGGCGACGTGCAAGCTCGTCAAAGAAACAGACGAATGAACCAAAGGATTTCCATAATAATCACAACTGACTTTCTCTGCTGGGTGCCATTTATTGGTATCTGTATGGTTCATTATCTGGAGATCCTTGATGCTACATCATGGTATTCAATCTTCTCCATGGTTATTCTGCCTATCAACTCTGTGATCAACCCACTTCTTTACAACGACATTTTCATGGGAAAAGTAAGGGTATTCTTATCACGGGGTAGCACTATAATAACAAACACTGTTTCAACCCTACGGTCTCAACTAAGTGTTGCGCAAGTGGCTACACCCCAGGAAAACGTCGAAATGCAGGATATATAGTTTATAATCTTATCAATGTTGCAGTTGAGTATGATGTATACAAATATGAACAGCTGAATTTATCTACAAACTTATTTTGTATAAAGTTATAGTGTTTTCTCACGATTATGGAATGTAATCCCAACACATATGCACACCATCGAGGATCCTATGCAATTCAAAGCAGCTTTAACGAACTTTGTGAAGTCATTTCCGGACGAGCCTCCAGCTCCAGGATACAGCCGTCGGAATGGAAACTCCTTGCTGGATTGGAGTGGTGATAAAACAGTTTCTACACTGTCCGGGGGGGGGGGGGTCGAATTTTTCGATGGCTCGATAGAGGTTTCTATGAAGCCCTACAAAGTAACAAAGTAAGTAACGGAAGTTATCAGACCTTATCACAACCTTATAGTTATAATATTACACAACTTTTTGAAATAAATTATAAATAATCTGGTGTCTCACGTATTTTTTCTCCTAGAGAAGGGTGAATATCCAGTTTAGTGCCACTAAATGTTACTGGACTATATTTACTGCAACAACAAAAACTATTGATTTTATAACTCCATTCTATCCTTGCTGTGAGTTGCAACTTTATGACAGGTACTCCTATCTTTACTTTATAAAGGACCAATGACTATAGTCATTAGCCATAGTCTAATGACTAGGGTTATATGACGGTCTAGTTAAACTATTAATCAAGCTGTTTGCTGATAACAATAATACTGGACTGCTATTACTTTATTGCGATAAAACATATCATTATTTTAAGCCGGGTTAAACGTATTTCCCTTTGTGAAGAGACACTGTATAGTAGGACTTACCGATATAATTATACTACTGGAGAATAATGTAAATAATGTGACTAACCACGTTGTATTGTTCTAGGCGTGCTTCAATTATATTATATAATATGACAATTGGAATCATCGACTCCTATTTTTAATTTATAAAGGACTCAATAGGTTCAATAGGTAGGTTTAATGAATGGTCTAATTAAACGACCAATCTGTTTACTGGTGAAAGTAATACTGGACCGTTGTTATTATATAACATACTATTGTCAATTTGTTATACAGATGATTTAAAGGAGTTCCAATTTGCAAATTTTCGTCTGTTCACTGCTCCTCGATTTGGCTCTTTCTATAATTAGTCTCAATAGACCTCACCTTTTTGTTTTTTATAGAACCTGTCCCCAATCTCGTATTGGAAAATGACTAAACTCGATTCTGAGTGTAGATAAAAATAAATCCTTCGGCTTCCTGTAATTGGCTGGTTGCACTTGTGTAACAATGTGGCTGTTGGAATACACCGAAGTAAAATAAGTGTCTTGATTTTAAAAAATACGGGTGGTACCTGCAAGTTTGTTCATTAAGCATTTAGAGTTCTGTAAAACTTTAATTACAATTGTGCTTGAGTATTTTTAGTATTAACGATCGATATCAGATCTCTATCACTACATTTGATGGGCGACGGGAGGCTCACTGACCCCCGCGGATCTCAATTATTGGATCACATAATTGTCTCCTAACTCTAAACCTCAGGAAAAGAGAGGTGCAGAGAATCAGTGACTCCCCCGGCTGTGGAGTGAACAGTAGCTAAAGAGGTATTGGCCGTTTGCCTCTGACCTTGTTTCTATGACCCAGGTAAACTGGACCACGCTCTGGTAACAGGATCGGCCCCCCATGCCTGGGGTAACGAGGTAGTCAGGGGAAGGTTAGCTCCCGTAAAAGTGGAGCCTTGGCTCACACTCTAATCTCCCTAAGCTTTGGGACAAAAGCGTATAGTCATTTATTGGAATTGGTGAAGAAAGAAGAAATAATACAACGACAGGACATCATCACAAAACCCACTCTCACTGATTAGTAGCAACAAAACGTGTACTAGCGGAAGTTGTTACTCACGTGGCCAAGATGGATAAGTCATTTAACGCTTAAGTGGCGCCCGGCGTTAAGTAGGTGTCTCACTTTGCCTGATGTGCAGGGGACTGCGCATGAGACACAAGCCATTGAAAAGTTTGATGATGTCTTATAATAACACTAGGGTTAAAGTCCCTACCACTGATTTAGATGTCGGAGGGGACCGGAATCGGGAATGATGACTCTCTCGACTCTCACCCTAAAACTCCCTAGGAGAGGGGTGACAGATGATATGCCGGCTCCTTCACCCGGCACAAAAAATAACATAAAACACCAAAAAAAGGATGGGGATGCATTGGTTTCTTGTAGTGAGGTAGCTCTAGTAGGGACATTTAATGTCCGAACTGCTAGAGAAGGTTACAAGCGCCTTGAACTCGTGAGTCAGTTTCTGGAGAGTGGCATGGAGATCCTTGGGATCCAAGAACATAGGATTGTCCACCAGGAGCCGATCAAGATCGAAAAGTTCAAGGAGGGGGTTAGCTTGGTAAATGTTTCAGCATGGAGGAATGGAGCAGGAGCAGCCACTGGTGGAGTGGGATTTCTGCTGACTAGAAGAGCATACAGCGCAATCAGCCTCATTAAACCCTATGGCTCAAGGGTGCTGACTATCTCTTTCAACGGGAATCCCAGACTCACAACTATAACTGCTTATAGTCCTACCGAGGCAGCATTAGTTGAAGAAGCGGAGGATTTCCATAACACCCTTAGACAGGCTATGAACGATGTGCCAGCGCACCACCTGCTGATCACAGAGGGAGATATGAACGCCCGGCTTGGAAAGGAGAGTGAAGAAGATTCCCGTTGGTACTTTCATACTCGTACCAATCGGAATGGAGAGCTACTGAGAGACACTGCCCTGGAGTGTGATATGGAAATTACCAATATCCGCTTCAGAAAGAAGGTCAACAATAGGTGGACCTTCTTATCCGATGGGACACTTAACAAAGGTCAGATTGACTATATCCTCATACGGCGGAAGTGGAAAAACTCATTAAAGAACACTGAAGTTTACAACACTTTTCAGTCGTTGGGATCTGATCACAGAGTTGTAGTGTGTAAGATCAAAGTTAGCTTTATAGGAAAGGACACAGGCCTCCGAAAAAGTTAACTATGATTATAGTGCCCTGAAGTCGGATGGTGAGCTTTAAAAAAGTATGCAATTGAAGTTCGGAATAGATCCTCTGGCCTGGTAGAGGAGGATGATGGGGCCACTGAAAGCTACGGGATGCTTATGGTTGCTATTGAGGCGGCAAACAAGAGCCTTCTGCCAAAGAAGACTCGACAAAAGCAGAATGACCCCTCAAGTGACCCAAGAGTGGACAGTGCAAGGAGGGGACTGTTCTTGGCCAAGGACCAATACCATCAGGAGCCTTGTGAGGAGAAGAGAGAGGAAGTCGCCACTAAAAAGGATTTTTTAAAGGCCTGCTACAAAGAGGTAGAGGAGGAGATCCTGAAAGGAAAGATCAGGAAAGTTGAGGATACTGCTGATCGTTGTAAGAACAAGGAAAGCTGGAAGCTTGTCAACGATATTTCAGGGAGGACAAATCCCAGCTGTGGACTCGTGGAAAGGGGCAGCTCAACAGAACGTCTCGAGAACTGGAGGAAGCACTTCTCTGGGTTACTAGGACAGCCACCCACAGTCCCTGACAATAGTATTCCGATCAGGAATATACACCCTCCACTGAATATAGAGGATGGCCCGTTCACCATTGAGGAACTACGTCTTGTCAAAAAGCAGATAGTAGAAGGCAAAGCTTATGGTGATGATGGTATCTCACCTGAAGTGATGAAGAGGGTGGACATCGATGACGTCATCCTGAAGTTCTGCAACGATGCACTATGTGATGGTCTCTTGCCCGATCAATAGAAGCTCAGTAATATTGTTCCTGTGCCAAAGAAAGGGGACCTCACTAAGACCGACAACTACAGAGGAATATCTCTGACATCGATAGTCAGTAAAACTCTGAACAACATGTTGCTAAACAGGATGAAGCCAAGTCTTGAGGAAGTTTTAAGGGACAACCAGAATGGCTTTAGACCTGGGCGCTCTACACCATCGCACATTCTTGCTCTACGAAGAATTATGGAGGGTAGTAGAGCCAAAAACCTTAAGGCCACCATGGTTTTCATTGATTTCAAAAAGGCGTTCGATAGTGTGCATAGTGGTTTGCTCATGAAGATATTGAAAGCATATGGCATACCAGAAGCCATAGTGCGGCTCATTGAGGGTATCTATACGAGCACAAAGGCTAAAGTAGTTACAGCCGATGGTATAACAGATATTTTTGATATCCTGGCTGGAGTACTGCAAGGAGACACTCTTGCCCCGTACTTGTTCATTATCGTGATTGACTATATCATGACAGTGGCTATAGACGATGATGACTCGGACTCTGGGTTCACTCTCAGGCCTGCACGGAGTAGAAGGATTGGTGCCGAGAAGATCGCAGACGTCGAGTTTGCAGATGATGTTACCCTTATCACTGATACCATTAAAGGGGCAAAACTACTCCTGGACAGGCTTGAGAAAGCAGCACTGATTGTTGGGCTAGCCATGAACGGCACTAAAACTAAGTTCATGACTCTGAACATGACAGAGGAGGCGAGTAGTCTTAATAGCTGTTCTGGAAACCAGCTGGAAAAGGTGACAGACTTTGTTTACCTTGGAGCATGGATAGCAACAACAGAGAGGGACCTGCGGGTCAGAAAAGCTAAGGCTTGGGCAGCCTGCCACAAGCTAAAGAAGATGTGGAAGTCTGACCTTAGAAGAGGACTAAAGATCCGTCTATTTGTTGCTACTGTGGAGTCAATACTTCTTTATGGTTCTGAAACGTGGACGTTGACAGAGCAATTGAAGAAACGCATTGATGGCTGCTACACTAGAATGCTAAGGATGGCACTAAAAGTGGATTGGAAGCAGCGCAAAACCAGCAAAGAAGTCTATGGCAACCTACCGAGAGCAACCATGAAGATCCAAGAGCGCAGGATGCAACTTTTTTAAAAATAGTAGGCCATATCCACCAGCACCCAGAACTAGTCGCAAACCGCTTGCTACTCAGGGAACCAACTCATGGGGTGCGGAGTAGGGGAGACCAGCCATGACTTATGTTGGTAGCATAGCCTACGAGCTGACACGGGTCTCAACGACACTGGAGAAATGGGCGGACTTATGGCGGATAGAGTTCTATGGAGACAGCGCATCAATACTCGGACGCTGAAGCCGCCTTAAGTCAAGTAAGTCATCACCACATGCTTCCAAAATTTCCCACTTTCTGCACTATGGACAGGAATGTTTGAAAAAAAAGTAATAATTTTAGAGAAGTAAAATTAATTCCTTGGTTTGTTAAATCAGCTTTAAAGTCGGAAAATCAAAGTATTTAACGTCGATACCAAACCGATTATTGAGCAATGATAGCTAAATAGTCGATTCCTGGGATACAGAGTCTTTCTGATTCCTAATATAAACCATACAAGTGTCGATTGTGATTTGAGAATTTAACCTTTTAAATTCTTATAACAGTTAATGTTGTATGATAGTTAATTATGATGATTTGCATAATATGTTACAAAGAGTGTTATCTATAATCTGTTGATGGTGGACCAGACGTTTTACCCCCCTGCCATTTCAAACAAGTTTTTACACATCGATGGATTAAGGTTTCGACGAGGTTAGGGTAATATATATCATGGTTAGGTGGGGGCCTAAAACGTTAAGACACATGTGTGGCTAAGTATTTGGGTTGAAATATCACGACAATTTCAGAGAATTAGGTGTCTAACACCAAGCATTGGTGACCAAGTGTGTTGTCTTGTAATTTACACTGAAAGTTTTGCTTTTCCTACAACTGAAAGGCAGTGTTTTATTGATTACGTAATATGTGAACGACCCCAAACTAGAATATCGATTAATTACGTCTTTTTTATTTGTCGCATTGAGCGAGACCCTGAATATCGCTGAACTGCGTCTTAACTACAGAGACCATGATGCTGTAACACCTAGCTGAGGCGAAACCTCAAAACCTTCCAGTTCTGAAATCGGGCACGAATCCAATGAAATTGACCTAGGTTATCTCTTGCATGAGGAGCAGTAGTGGAGATGTGAACAATTGCTACTGTAAATGGACACCCACTCCCATTCGTACACGAATGATAGGCGATTTACTCAAATTCTGCCACCTCATAAACTTCCATGCGCCGCGCATTTAGTTGTGAGACCCACATCCCTATTTACGCAAAACGCGCCGCGTTTTACGCAGACCCAACATTGACACTGTGACGGCCCAAAAAAACTGTCCGGTCAGAATTGTCCGGACAGAATCACTTTCGTGAAGAGTGCGGACAGAGGGCTCCTGAAGATTGCAATCATGTACCGTAAAGAGAGAATATATACAACTGTAAATATCATGTTGAGCAAACAATACTATTTTATGAGACAGCAGTAACCTGTAACTTCTAATCTACAAATTTCAGAAAAAGTTTTGAAATTTGTATTTATGATTTAATCACAGCCACCTGGCCACACAGTCATAGTTAAGTACAGCTTTTCTGAAGCCACGATTTTACTCTTTTTATTTTAAATCCAGGAAGACTAGACGTCTATCATCAAATTGCCGGCGTGGCATATAATATGATTCGTGAATAATTCCAGCAATATTGAGGTCCTCGGAAGTTGTACAAAATATGCAATATACTGAAAAAGGACATTTTATAATGGTGGCAAAATGTATAATTTTATATCAAACAATACTTTTATAGAATTATTTGGAATTGTTTAACAATCATCATCTTCAATTTCGTTTCATACAAAAACTATGTAATAAAGTGGGTATAAATAACCAAATAAATATCCAATAGTTATTTCCGAAGTTATAAACTCAGTCGTCCGTATAAAACAAACTCAAACTGACATTTGCAGTGACTAAAAAATAACAATGTGCACAAAAGGTACCCAAAACCACAATAACATTCCTACTGAAACAGCTCTCACATTGTTAGCACTGCTCATTCTCAAGACATCTCATAGTTCGTCATGTATCTCGTCTTCGTCTTGCACCTTGGTGCATGCAGCAGGTGTAGCGAAGACATACGCATACTCACATTTAGCTGGCTCTGAAGCTGACATGATCTGGTTCTCAGGTCCGCACACTACCTGTTGATAGAGTGCTGTTAGAAATAGTGTAGCTAAGTTGTGGTGTACTTAGTGCTGTTAGAAATAGTGTAGCTAAGTTGTGGTGTACTTAGTGCTGTTAGAAATAGTGTAGCTAAGTTGTGGTGTACTTAGTGCTGTTAGAAATAGTGTAGCTAAGTTGTGGTGTACTTAGTGCTGTTAGAAATAGTGTAGCTAAGTTGTGGTGTACTTAGTGCTGTTAGAAATAGTGTAGCTAAGTTGTGGTGTACTTAGTGCTGTTAGAAATAGTGTAGCTAAGTTGTGGTGTACTTAGTGCTGTTAGAAATAGTGTAGCTAAGTTGTGGTGTACTTAGTGCTGTTAGAAATAGTGTAGCTAAGTTGTGGTGTACTTAGTGCTGTTAGAAATAGTGTAGCTAAGTTGTGGTGTACTTAGTGCTGTTAGAAATAGTGTAGCTAAGTTGTGGTGTACTTAGTGCTGTTAGAAATAGTGTAGCTAAGTTGTGGTGTACTTAGTGCTGTTAGAAATAGTGTAGCTAAGTTGTGGTGTACTTAGTGCTGTTAGAAATAGTGTAGCTAAGTTGTGGTGTACTTAGTGCTGTTAGAAATAGTGTAGCTAAGTTGTGGTGTACTTAGTGCTGTTAGAAATAGTGTAGCTAAGTTGTGGTGTACTTAGTGCTGTTAGAAATAGTGTAGCTAAGTTGTGGTGTACTTAGTGCTGTTAGAAATAGTGTAGCTAAGTTGTGGTGTACTTAGTGCTGTTAGAAATAGTGTAGCTAAGTTGTGGTGTACTTAGTGCTGTTAGAAATAGTGTAGCTAAGTTGTGGTGTACTTAGTGCTGTTAGAAATAGTGTAGCTAAGTTGTGGTGTACTTAGTGCTGTTAGAAATAGTGTAGCTAAGTTGTGGTGTACTTAGTGCTGTTAGAAATAGTGTAGTTAAGTTGTGGTTTACTTAGTGCTGTTAGAAATAGTGTAGCTAAGTTGTGGTGTACTTAGTGCTGTTAGAAATAGTGTAGCTAAGTTGTTGTGTACTTAGTGCTGTTAGAAATAGTGTAGCTAAGTTGTGGTGTACTTAGTGCTGTTAGAAATAGTGTAGTTAAGTTGTTGTGTACTTAGTGCTGTTAGAAATAGTGTAGTTAAGTTGTGGTGTACTTAGTGCTGTTAGAAATAGTGTAGTTAAGTTGTGGTGTACTTAGTGCTGTTAGAAATAGTGTAGTTAAGTTGTGGTGTACTTAGTGCTGTTATAAATAGTGTAGTTAAGTTGTGGTGTACTTAGTGCTGTTAGAAATAGTGTAGTTAAGTTGTGGTGTACTTAGTGCTGTTAGAAATAGTGTAGTTAAGTTGTGGTGTACTTAGTGCTGTTATAAATAGTGTAGTTAAGTTGTGGTGTACTTAGTGCTGTTAGAAATAGTGTAGCTAAGTTGTGGTGTACTTAGTGCTGTTAGAAATAGTGTAGTTAAGTTGTGGTGTACTTAGTGCTGTTAGAAATAGTGTAGCTAAGTTGTGGTGTACTTAGTGCTGTTAGAAATAGTGTAGTTAAGTTGTGGTGTACTTAGTGCTGTTAGAAATAGTGTAGCTAAGTTGTGGTGTACTTAGTGCTGTTAGAAATAGTGTAGCTAAGTTGTGGTGTACTTAGTGCTGTTAGAAATAGTGTAGCTAAGTTGTGGTGTACTTAGTGCTGTTAGAAATAGTGTAGCTAAGTTGTGGTGTACTTAGTGCTGTTAGAAATAGTGTAGCTAAGTTGTGGTGTACTTAGTGCTGTTAGAAATAGTGTAGCTAAGTTGTTGTGTACTTAGTGCTGTTAGAAATAGTGTAGTTAAGTTGTGGTGTACTTAGTGCTGTTAGAAATAGTGTAGTTAAGTTGTGGTGTACTTAGTGCTGTTAGAAATAGTGTAGCTAAGTTGTGGTGTACTTAGTGCTGTTAGAAATAGTGTAGCTAAGTTGTGGTGTACTTAGTGCTGTTAGAAATAGTGTAGTTAAGTTGTGGTGTACTTAGTGCTGTTAGAAATAGTGTAGCTAAGTTGTGGTGTACTTAGTGCTGTTAGAAATAGTGTAGCTAAGTTGTGGTGTACTTAGTGCTGTTAGAAATAGTGTAGCTAAGTTGTGGTGTACTTAGTGCTGTTAGAAATAGTGTAGCTAAGTTGTGGTGTACTTAGTGCTGTTAGAAATAGTGTAGCTAAGTTGTGGTGTACTTAGTGCTGTTAGAAATAGTGTAGCTAAGTTGTGGTGTACTTAGTGCTGTTAGAAATAGTGTAGCTAAGTTGTGGTGTACTTAGTGCTGTTAGAAATAGTGTAGCTAAGTTGTGGTGTACTTAGTGCTGTTAGAAATAGTGTAGCTAAGTTGTGGTGTACTTAGTGCTGTTAGAAATAGTGTAGCTAAGTTGTGGTGTACTTAGTGCTGTTAGAAATAGTGTAGCTAAGTTGTGGTGTACTTAGTGCTGTTAGAAATAGTGTAGTTAAGTTGTGGTTTACTTAGTGCTGTTAGAAATAGTGTAGCTAAGTTGTGGTGTACTTAGTGCTGTTAGAAATAGTGTAGCTAAGTTGTTGTGTACTTAGTGCTGTTAGAAATAGTGTAGCTAAGTTGTGGTGTACTTAGTGCTGTTAGAAATAGTGTAGTTAAGTTGTTGTGTACTTAGTGCTGTTAGAAATAGTGTAGCTAAGTTGTTGTGTACTTAGTGCTGTTAGAAATAGTGTAGTTAAGTTGTGGTGTACTTAGTGCTGTTAGAAATAGTGTAGTTAAGTTGTGGTGTACTTAGTGCTGTTATAAATAGTGTAGTTAAGTTGTGGTGTACTTAGTGCTGTTATAAATAGTGTAGTTAAGTTGTGGTATACTTAGTGCTGTTAGAAATAGTGTAGCTAAGTTGTGGTGTACTTAGTGCTGTTATAAATAGTGTAGCTAAGTTGTGGTGTACTTTCATCCGTTATTAGGAACAAAAACCAGTTAATTTATTGTACACTGATTAATTATACAATATATGTATGCATATTGCATATTAAATGAAAATAAAGATACTCAGTAGTTAACTTGCATCAACTCTAGTGGATCTCTGAGGCCCCTGCCAGCAACTATTCCCCTTAGTATACATCATTACATTATACTTGTTCACCCCATCAGCCCCCTTCTCCCAGGAGTCCCATTTACCAATATTAGTACCATCCTGGTCACTGCGATCAAACGGACACAACTTATACTTGTACTGATCGTCTCGCAGCTCGAAACACTGTCCTTTCAAAACAAAGAACTCCTCATCAGAACCAAAGTCGAGGTTACTGAGTTTCTGTACGTCCTCCAGTTGCCGCTTGGCACCGTCGTGACGTGACTTTGCCTCGTTGTACAGGGACTCAGCCTCATTAAACACTTCAATTAGTTTCTGAGTTTCAGGGTCGTATTCTACAGTGTTGCGGATTGGAGCTGGATCTTGTGATTCGTCCTCTTCTTCGTCCTCCATCTCCTCGTAATCGTCCTCTGAATCCCCTAAATCGTCTAAATCTACATCAAACTCGTCCTGAAAAGTGAGGCTTTAACGAGATGTCTATACCTTCAGTCAACATATGTGAACATTTGTTACGGTACAGCATAAAGCCGTTAAATCTTCCAGATGGGTCTTATAACTAAATCTCGTTACATACCAGAGCTAAGTTACATACCAGAGGTGTGTTAGAGTTAATTACATACCAGAGGTGTGTTAAAGTTAATTACATACCAGAGGTGCTTTCTCTATTATCTTCCCGTCCTCTCCCCACAGCTCTTCATCTGAATTCTCGTCAGGAGCGGGAGTAGGAACAATATCCCTCAGTCTGGGCTTCTTCGCCCTCTTCTCTTCTTTCTTCTTCTCCTCTGCATCAAAACGCTCCTGCTCCTCTCTCTTGTTCTGTATTTGAGTCTGTATCATGTCAACAATTGTTGCTGTTTCTATTTCTCCTCCCTCCACCATTTCAGCTACTTCCTCGTACGGCAGAAGAGAATCTTCTGACTTTCCGTAATCCAACAACTGAAACCAAACATTAGTCAGCAAGGTCAAAAGCTAGGCCGACTACAATAAATGGCTTGTTTAAATCCAAGATAAGAATTAAAGCAAATATTAAAATATGAAGTTATTAGAAGAATGTCACATACCTCATCAGCAGATATCTCCCCATTATTATCCTTATCAATCCTCCCCAACTCCAACTCAGCAGCAGCTCTATTCTTCTCCTTGCCAGCTTCTCTTTTCTCAGCCTCCACTTTCTCCAAAGCTGCTTTAGCTGTCTCCTTTGCTTCCTTGGCAGGGCCTTCTACTTGCTCTTTGTACGCTTGACGCTCCTCAAGTTCAGCTCTACAGGGAGAAGGAGTTATATAAAAGTAAATATTGTAAACTGTCCAGTTATCCAGCTGTTAACTATAGTAAGGGTAAACTTAGTACTGTGCAAGAAGACTGAGGAGTGAGGAGTGCTGAAGTTAAGTATATTCAATATATGGTCCATCAACGTAGGGTGGGAGGTAAATCATGACATTATTTTCGAGGGCATTAGTATGAGATGGTAATCTAGTTTGAAATAGCAATGTTGAAGTTTTAACATGCAACCATTACTATAAAGCTAATAAAGTATGTAATATAGAATGAAAACCGGCAGCATCGACAAATACCACAAATACTATGAATATTTATTATTTAATAAGTATTGAATATTTATCATTAAATAAGTTGTCTCATTAATGATAAAACTAAACTTAAATCATTAAAGTTAAAGAATCTGGTACTTAAACGTTTACTTTGAACTGCACAAAGTTGTAAATTAGGTATTAAGAGGTACCTTAATGTTTCTTCTTCTGTAGCGAAAACTGAGATGTCCTGATCACGGCGTGCCTTAGCAGTCTTTCCGTCTGTAACGTACGCTAGTCTGGTCTGGAATCCTAGAGAGTGTATATATTGTATGAAGAATGGTTGGGGATGAATAACGTACCAGGTACCTATAACCTGATTTGTGTTTGGCTCTTAATATCCTTGATAAAATGATGTAGCATCACATGACGGGTATTATAGTTCTATAAGAACAGTAGCACAGAGGTAAAGTATACTTTGGAGCACTAACCGATGGCTTGTTCGCGTCTAATCTTCTTAGCCGCCTCAGCAGTGTGTGTCCCCAACTCTTTACAGTTATTAGAACACTGCCCACCCATCTCGTCCGACCCATCACAACAATCACAGATACCGTCATCAACACGTGACGAACTTATTAACTGACCTGCGCGTGCGGAGGAATGTGGGAATTATCGAATATGAATTTTAAACATCTTTTTGAGAACGATTGAAAAATTATGAGATGGATAGAATAGATTACAATCAAATTCTACACATGGATGTCGCCATATCAATATTTAATTATGTTAGAGTTCAGAAACATGATTTCATACTATCAGGACCAGATTTATATAAAACTAAATAAAGTAGTGCGTATAATATGTAGTTACCTTTGAAGTGTTTATTGACACAGTAGAAAGACCCGTTACTACACGCAGCTGTCCCGGGCTCATCAGATCCGTCGTTACAGTCACAATAGTCATCATTTACATACTCCATAGGGAAACTCTGACTACCGTCACCGCAGTGGAACTGATACAGGTAATAATTAGAAAATAGGAATGAAACAACTAACAAGCAGAAAGAAAGTAGATCTCAAATAAAAGGTCTGGTAAGTCAAAAGTCGGTAAGATAAACTACAAGAGGTGATCGCTAATAATATATCTAAAACTATTAAATAGGATTAGATTGTAAACTAAAGGCTGGTAAATAACTTGGCCCCACCTGAGATCCTGTGTAAAGGTTAGCTTTCTTAGGATCAGCACCTCTAGGAATACAGCACACTGTACCCAGCAATAGAGCTAAGAGTAACACTAACATCCTGCTGTGAGACATGGTGGTTAGTGTTAGAATGGTGGTTAGTGTTAGAATGGTGGTTAGTGTTAGACATGGTCGTTAGTGTTAAATTGTTAACTTTGTGAAAATATTTTTATGTTTCATGGTTTTCTCTTAACTTACCTATTAATAACTTCAGCTTATGATGATGACTGATATGTGATATCAAATACATTATTTATTTGTAGTCAACTTGAAATTTTCAGAGTTTCCAAAACAATAAAAGTCAGAATTTGTTATATAAACTTAGCCAACGAACAAATGCAAAGCATACATATGATGTACAATAAATATCACAACCGTAAACCAACTCTAAAAAAGCTATGAGCTGATGTTAAAGCCAAACTTCTCGAAACATTCTCTGTCTCTCCACGATATATATCACGGACATCAACGTGCGAAATGAAGCCAGAAGATATGTAAAGGGAAATGTACCTTGTAACATAGTAAATCAAAAAATAAGGATCACTCGTTGCTTCATTACTGTACACAAAGAACTCAAACACTCAAAATGTAACCTTTCCTTAAAGTCAATAAACAAAATAAACTTACTGAATATCCCCTTGATAATATAAACATATTAAAATATGCAATTACACTGGTGGTCAGCTGGTAAGCTGGTCAGCTTATTTGAAAAATAATAATTTAACATCAGGCATGGTACTATGATCTGATTTATGTTAAACTAATACTTCTTAACTTAGAGGCCAGGTGCAGATCTTCTCTCTAAAAACAGCATAACATTGTCAAAACACCGAATCACCACGGTGTGCATAAGTTAATAAAAGCAAAATAATTTTATAATATTAATTGGAAGTGCTCCTATCTTCTCATAATGTTATTTAGCCTTTTTAGCAGCAGCAATGCTACTAAGGAGGCGCTGGCCACACAAGAATGTGACTATAGCAACTCCGGCCAGATACTTTACGGTAGTGAACATGTTGACACCAAGGAAGAAGTTGATGTAGATACCAATGATGGACAGAAGACCTCCGTGGAAGCCAATAGCAGATAGGGAGAAGGTCATGTTTGAGATATTAGCTCCAAGTTTAGCCCACACGACGAGGAGGACGAGAGCTGGGAGGAGGACACATCCTGTGAACACCATGGAGATAGCTTGGGGGGGTCTCTTCTCTGGCTGCTTGAACAGATGAGTGATCTCAGGTTTGGCTTGTTTAGAAATATCAGTAGCAGCTTCTTTGCTGTCCGGTATCTCCAGATTCAGCACTGCAATATCCACAACCATAGCTGCAGGCAAAGTAGCATCACCAACGATCAGATCAACACTGTATTTTCCTGCAATGGAGCCAAAGGATTTGGCAGCAGCTGATCTGAAGTTCAGATCAATTGTGTACTTCTTTTTCAGGTCAGCTTGAGCGATGAAGTAGACATGTTGCTTGGTTTTGGTGTTGGTGAACCTCACAAAGACTTGGTGGAGGGTTACTTCTCCTGCTCCGTCCTTTAGAGTGAAATCAAATATCAGTCTGGTGGACAGATCTGCCTTCCCCGAAACTACACCTTTTGAAGGATCACTGTTAGTCAGGACACGGTTATCATCAACATCAATCAGTTTGAAAGCAGCATCTGTAAGCGCAACTGGCAGAACACATTTTACTTTAACAACACTATTATCTGGAGCAAGGTATCCTGAGGGAAGCTCAAAACCAAGTTCTGCTGAGAATACTCCTCTTGTAAGGTCTGATGCAGAGATCTCGAACATGCCGTCTCCTCCCGACATAGGACCGGCAGGGAAGATAGCTTCACCTCCGGCACCTTTAGCAGACACTATCTTAGCTGTGGAATCTTTAACAGTTACTCCCAGAGGGTTGACAAGAGACACTTTCAGGGTTCTTAGACCTTCTGAGATGACAGCAGAATTATCCAGAACAACTAGATGAGTGGGGACCAGGGATCCACTGGAAAGAGCATCCAGACCAACTAGTGTATAGAACAGATTACTTTTACCAGCCTTATCTTTGTTACTGACTATGTAATTAGCAAACTTCTGGATCATTTGGTCTGTGAGAGCAGCTTTTCCAGCTTTTTGGGACAAAACAGCTGCTCCTTTCAAGAACAAGGCTGTCTCCATTAATCCTCCCTCAAATGACATGGCATTACCAATGGTATCAGCACGGTGGGCAATATCTTCAATAGAGTCCACAAGATCTTTTGAAACATCGCCTGGGAGCACTGCAGCAGCTAAGTAAGCAAGAGAATGAGCTGTCACAGTATCCTCATCCTTAACTTTGGCAGCAATTTTATCATTAACAGAAGCATCAATAGTCATCCCAAAGTTAGACAATGATGTTACTGCTTTGAATAAGGTATTCATACTTGCTCCTTCTCCAGCAATCTCTGAATTCAAATACTCTTCAATACCATCGATGCTTACCTGACAACCCTGAATCTTTGATATATGACTGGCAAAGTAAAGGTCAGCCAAAACCAGTTGAGCATTGTTAGCAACAAATTCACAACTTGACTCCAGAAGAGGAAGTTGTAAAATGTTTCTTGCAACTGTTACTTGGTATGCAGATTTCAGAGAATCGATAGGCAGGTTGAATTCGGAAGAGATCTTTCCCCTGTCAGATGGTGACAAGGAGCATGCCAAAGCCAATACACAAAGTGTTACTAGGACCCTCATCCTGAAAGTAAAACAGTTTACCAAAATGTATTTAACACCTGCTAATTAAAGCTTTTTGGCTGGAATTTGACACATTCCATCACAATGAATATTTAAGTATTTTGGAATAAAAAATATGGAATAAAATTTTGGAATAAAATTCAAATAATTTCAAACAATATTAAAATGCCCTGATATGTCTTGATGAAAACTAACATTAAATATGTTATGAATTGGAGAAAGAGTTTCAGGTCTAATTCCCAAATGTGATAATGTATAGAGCTAGAGTGAGCTTCCAATCAATCAATATCTCTGCGAAGTTACACAGTCATGTATTGTCTCCTCGATTCAGCCAAATGATTAGAAAACTAAGATTGAAGGTCAAATGATGAAGGGTCCTGACAAAACGCAAAAGATCAATAATACCCTAAATTTTAGTTCAATATTTTTATTTCTTATATCCGTCAAATTTTACATTTCTAACAGTCTAACCGTAAAGGATCCCTTAAAACTAATATAGTATCAACCAATCACGCTAATTTGGACTACCTCAGGGGGCTGCACTCTCACCTCTCCTCTTCATCCTATATATTATAGCAGACATGACACACAACACCCCGGAAGAGGTAAAAATATATCTAAGCTGCTACAAATTTGCTGAAGACGGTACACTTATGATTTCCTTCTAGAACAACTCCGGATGCCATGAAAAAATGCAGATGGTTTGTGACCACCTCAGCAAGTGGTGCATCAAGAACAAGCTAGTAGTGAACTGTGATACAAATAAAACGGAGGCTATAAAACGAGACAAATCGTTTCTTGTTTAGTGATTTAAAGAAAGGCTTTAGAAAATCGTCATTTTTTAGTAGTTATGGAGAGGATAATGTCCATCTCAATGATTATGGCATAGTTAAATTAGCAAGGCACTTGAAGTATCATGCACACCATTAGAATACTGCTGAATACTGACATAACACTCCTACCATCAGTTTTATTTTTACAGTACGACATCCAGACAAATACAACCTGCTTTTATTCTGTTTTTTAGTTTAAACACAACTTTACAACTTTTATTCATTCCATTGTGAATTAATAAGATTCACAAGATGACAAATTTTAATAATGCAGCTGATAGGTTTCACAACCTCTGCATTGGTCATTGTAACATTCAAGGAGGGCTTCTCAATTTAGCTAAAAGTAATGAACTTTCCCAACTTATTAGAGATCATAAATTAGACATACTTTCCCTAAATGAGATGAATCTTAATGATACTATTGACACAGACACCATAAATATTCCTTCCTCCTTCAACCTTATGCGATGCGACAGGCCAAACAGTTCTAGGGGTGGTTGTGGCTTAATGATAAACAAAAAACTAGCTTACACAGAATTAGTTATGGATAGTAAGCTTGATAACATTGAAGCATTATGGGTGAAGCTTAAGAATAGCAAGATCAATGTTTGCTGCTTCTATCGCTCTGGAAATTATTGCAGTGTTGATAACTTTATTGAATACATTCATTTTTGCATGAAAAAATTGAATGGGAAAAAGGTTATCTGGATTGGGGATATAAACATTGACCAGAATAATATCTCATCCACCCAGTACAAAAAATTAGATATGACCTTGAGATGTTACAATCTAGTTCAAACCATTCAAGGGATAACTAGAGTTGCTAAACGTGGAGACAATGTTACCCAGACTACTATTGATGTAATATTCACTAACTGTTATGCAGATTTTGTCCAATCTTCTGTTCTTGATGAACGTATTGGAGATCATCAAGCTATTATGTGTGAGATAGATTGTAAAGTACCTATAGCTCCTAAATTTGAGAAGGTTAAAAATTAGAAATCATTGTAAACGTAATGTTAAACAATTCTTAGACTATCTAGACACCTGTTCTGATTACAGTCCACTATTGGAAAGTACAGATGTTGAAGCTATCACAGCTGGCCTTTGTCATCATATTGAACAGGCATATGCAACCTTCTTCCCTTGCAAGACCATAGAAAGGCATGAAAAGTTCATACATAAACCTTCTACTGAACTTTTATATGCCATTAATCATACACATTTTCTTCTAAAGAAATTCCGTAAAAAGAAGGATAAGAGAGACAATGGAAATTGCAATAAATGTGGTACATGTAGCAAATGTATAAAGTGTAATGAGGCCTGGGATTGCTACAAGATTCAGAGAAATATTAGAAATAAATTAGCTAAAACCTGCAAAAAGGCTAATGTAATCGATGATCTACAAGTTAAAAGTGCCAAGAATGATCTTAAAGGGATATGGAAAACTATCAAACTGGCATCAAATATGACCCCTGGTACAACTAATTGTCAAACTATCAATGAGAATGATCCTGAGCTATTTAACTTTCATTTTGCAAATGTTGGATCAAGATTACAAAATCAGGCCCCCAATATTGAAAGAGTTAGTTTTACTGATTTTTTACCTCCTAGAACTTCTAATATCTCATTTGATAGATTCCAAGAAATAAATGAAACTGATATCCTAATGTATGTCGAAACGCTCAAGAATGACAAGGCCTCATATGACAATGTGCCTCTATTTTTACTTAAGCAAGCTGTACCACACATAGTTGAGCCACTGACCCACATTGTCAATCTGAGCCTTAATACAGGTGTTGTACCAACCCTTTGTAAAAAAGCTAGAGTAACTCCCATCCATAAGGCAGGAATGAAAGATGATCCTAATAATTACAGGCCAATATCCATCCTTCCACTTGTAGGAAAACTTATAGAATACTTTGTCGGCAAGCAACTCACTGATTACATGGAAGAGAACAAACTTTTCATCCGGCATCAATATGGCTTTCGGAAAAATCACTCCACAACTTATCTGATGTACGATCTGATGGACGAAATATATATGAGTAAATCTAAGTCTTATAAACCAGGAATCATCTTTCTTGATCTTAAGAAGGCCTTTGACACAGTGAATCATGAAATATTGCTTCAAAAATTGGCATATTATGGAATTGGTGGCATTGCTTTAACCTGGTTTAAGAACTTCTTATCTTGTAGATATCAATGCACTAGGATCAATGGCAATCTAAGCTCATTTTTAGAAGTTCTGAGTGGTGTACCACAAGGAAGCATCATTGGGCCTATATTATTTAGTATCTTCATAAATGACATCATTTATGCCTGTAACCTATCTAAGCCCTTTCTATTTGCAGATGATGGTGCACTATTCTTTGATCAAACCTGCAGAAGCACATTTATAAACATGAAAATAGAACTTATGACAATCTTTAAATGGCTCAGTGTTAATAAATTATCACTCAATGAAAAGAAGACTGAATTCCTATTGTTTGATTCTGTTGACCAACATGATGAAATAACCATTGATTGTAATGAGGTAACTTTCACAATCAAGGAGTGCAAAGAGACAAAATATCTTGGCCTCATTCTAGATAGTAAATTAAACTTCAAAAGCCATGTAGATTATATTATTAGGAAGGTCATGAAGAGAATTGGTGCCATGTATAGAAGTAAAGCACTGCTATCCATTAAGTATAGGAAAATGTTTGCCAATGCACTCATGTTGCCACAATTCGATTATTTAGACACGATCTATTGTAGAGCTGGCAAGACAAAACTTGCTGAACTTGACACTCTGTACAAAAAGGTAGCCAAAATAGCTCTCAACGTTCCAAAAACAGAGAGCAGCCTTAATGTTTATAGAGACATGAAATGGTTACCACTCCATCTTAGACGACAACTCCATCTGTCAAATTATATGTTTAGAATCATCCATGACAATTGTCCTACAAACTTTATGAACAAATTTAGTTACATATCAGGAGGTAGTAGGAGCGGCGAAAGCTGCAACCTTTATGTCAATAGATCAACATCACATAAAAACTTTCAATACTTGGGGGCAAAATGTTGGAATAATGTTCCAACAGATCTACGAAATCTGCCCAATGTTAAAAGCTTTAGTGATTCGTATAAGAAACAGCTACTATCATCTATAACAACAGACCCTAATTATACCGTCGACAATTCATATGACAAATTTTACACTGCAATCATAGTCGCCGATAACTAAGTAACTTCTAATTCTTTTAAATCTGAGGCATATATAATTGATGTATCGAAAAGATATTCCCTTTTTTACCACCTTACCATTCTGATTGATTTTGCACATGACTGACATGCTTTAACTGGAGAAGGGGTTCCCACAGTGGTAGTTTTATAAACCACTTTTAATTTATTGACCTATTATACTTAGTGGTAGTTTTATAGACCACATTTAATTTATTAACTTATCATACTTAGTATTTTTTTTTGGTGACTGTATCACCCAGTTTTAACATTTGATAATTGTACAGTTTATTGACGACACATTGACTGAATGTTATTTTATATTCTAATTTATATTCTAGATATTTTATTTATTTTACAACAGACGACAACTTCCTGTTTTTTCTTCTATATTAGTTACTCATATCTCTTGTACAGACTTTTTTACAAGGACATTGACAAATGATACTCACATTAGGCATTCATTATTGCATCTAAATTATTTCACTTGCATTAGGCTTAGAAATTTATTCTCTGGTCAACAGATTTCAAATGTTTAATTAATTTGTAGTATGACAGTAAGGTATATAAGAAGTTATTTAATTTTGCTTGGGCTATTATATTGACTAGGTATTGAGGTTTAATGATGATATGGAATTTGAATTCTATATAAATTTACACTATGTGGTTGGGGCATTTTGCATAGTAAATATGGTTACTACTCATATATATCATATTATTTGATTGGTATTCGATTTCTGATTATTTCTCTAGGAATATGATTATTATATCTCAATTTGGCTTTAGGTAGGGTGCCCCGCTAAAAGAACTGGATTCTTCCAGGAAGCATCCCGTGCACAGAGCTTGGTTGATTTGATTTTAATGGTAAAAGCATCAACTACGTTCAAAGCACGAAGGTCCTTGGGGTAATAGTAGATGAAGACCTCAATTTCAAGAAACATGTGTCTCAAAAGCTTGAAGAATGCAAAAGAAAGTGGGGTTTAATAACAAAATCAACTAATCGCAACTACGGTCTTAATGTTTACAGCCTCTCTCTCCTCCTTAAGACAATAATCCTTACTAAACTGTTCTATGCAGCACCTATTTGGCTTCACAAGTGTCTCAATCAATTTAAAAGCTTCTGGAATAAAGTAATCCTAAATATATCTGGATCAGTCTTGAACCCACAAAGGGAATTAACCGAACTTGCTCTCCACCTCCCACCACTGGATGTGCAACTCGAAGCCGTCTCAGTTAAATTCACGTGCAAAATACTCGCACAAGGTGACAATCTTTCAGCTACCCTCTACCAAGTTGATGAAAGCATCTAATACCAAGCTTTCATGCTTCGATCATGTCACTTAAAAAGTACCTCCTTTGGAAAGAAAATAAGTCTCACGGAACTAGAATGATTGACCTAACGCAGCCACAATTCAAAGATCTGGCCCATTACATGCAGTCCGACATAATAAGATACAAACAAAAGGTCTGCATTGATACCATTGAGACAAATCTCCTATACTATGCAAATCTCCTATACTATGCAAAACTACAGGTAACAGCAAGGAGACCTTGAAGATACTCGGTATAATCACCAAGATAAAGAACAGTGGGCTGCTCCTAGACAAAAATAACTTCATATTCGGGCACAACACAGGTACTATACAGATCTAGACAGCCGAATGATGGATTATATCCACGGCAGCTAGTCACCATTCTTTGCGGGTATCCAGAAGATCACGGGTAAAAACAGTGGTGAAACCTGTTCTTGTGAAAATATGACAGTATTTTTTAAGCGCTCCATTTTTATAGTACAGTGTAACTTGTCATAAATATGCGAGGCGCGCCTAAAATTTTAATTTTAAAATAATTTAAAGTTAAACCAAAATTATATTTGATACATTTAAATTAGTTCTTATTACATACAAGATACATTGTAAATGGCAAAGTTTGCCCACGGTCAAACTACCAAAATGAAGTGCGCGAAAAAATTGTTTAATTGTATGGCCAATGTGCATTTAATTAATTGTGCAATGGCGCAGGTTATGATTACTCAAATCACATCAAATTTAATATTTGAGTCACGATGACTTAATCCTTTGCAGCAGGTTGCGAAAAATATTATTTAATGCGCGGCGCGGCCCAATAGTGAATAGCGCTACAAATTTATTATGTATGAAATTAAAAATATTTCAAGATAACGTGAGTTAACCAAAATTGACAGGGGAATCGTTTAATAAATCATTTTTGAGGCACATAGACAGAAGCTTGCTCTATCTAGAGCCCTTGCGCTTGTGAAATAAGCGCGCCCGCAGTGGCGCAAAAGCACATGCAACATGGTTAGGTCATAGGTGAAAACAAAAGCTACTCACGCTAAGTGCATATATTGATTTTGATTCACGATGCAGATGTCAATCCTTCACAGTGCACAGCAAGCTCGGCGTGAATGATTTTAATAAGCTTAAGATATTAGCCGATGATAGAGTTACTTGGAGAAACAAATTTTTATTTTAGCTGTCTTGATCTGTACTGATCACCATTTTAGGATGACTTGATTTCTTTTAGTGTTTAGGGGTTTTGAATATTTTAATGTAAACAGTTTTTTAATAGCTCGGCGTGGCCCAAACCCCAGTAGTGCATATTTGCGCTGCGCTACAACATACACAATACAACAATGTGTGTACCAACGCATCATGATCCGACGCATATTATACCACAGGGAGACTATTAACGGGTGATACTCGTAAAATATTTGTTCCAATTCGGCGCGCTTCTTGGTAGGTTATAAACCTACGAGGAGACTAAAGTGCAAAGAAACTGTTGCTAACTGCTGCTGTCGCGCGCGTGAAAGCCGAAATGAGCGCGGTCGAGCTAATTGTCCATTGTTAATGGAGTAGCATTTGCATCGGGCTATAGCTAACATTTCGAGAAGGAAGCGGCGCGCGCTACTTCGATTGCTCTATCCAGAGCCCTTGCAGTAGCGCGCGCCCGCCTCACGGCGGTAAACTTGTGTCTTGTGAAACAAGCGCGCCCGCAGCGGCGCGAAAGCACATGGTTAGGTGAACTACTTCGAAGAAATTTAGATGAGTAACATCCGTCAAGGTCGAGCGAGCAATATAATAAACTAGAAAGCTGGATAATTATAACAAAAGTTGTCATAATAATTATAACAAAAGTTGTCATAAGTTCTATATATGACCCGCCGCGCACGACTCTCCCTGTATCGTTGATCGTATAAGAAACTCCACACTTAGTGAAACTGAAACGACAATGGGGGTCACGACGTGATACAACATCCGTTTATGCAACTAAGAACTCAATAACTGTACTGTGTACATTTTGACACATGACAGAACCAAATTGCATTTCAATGTTTTACAGAACTGGTGCCATACTATTACATATTACTATACTTGTAATTAATAGGTTCGCACAATTAACACTTCTGGTATTGGATTCCAATTGAAGAATAATATTTCTTTTCGTGCAGTGTTCAGCAGAAAGAAATTTAAGATGAATAGAAATAAAACATACATTGTACTTTCTCAATTCTCAAATCTCAATAAGTTAGAACCAAAAGCAAAGTTCAATGAAATACAGCTATACAGGTTAGACAATGTAAAATATCAATTCCTCTGAGAAGTCACTCCAAATAGAGAGGCGTAATGTAATTAGTAAGACTTTAGATTACAAACAGGGTAGGTATTTGGGAAGACTTTTTAAAGTGATAGGTAAACTTCCTAGTGCATAGTACAATTGCAGTATGTTGTTCTACCTTACATTTTGTCTGATATGCGGTGAGTTTTCTTGATTATTTCAATAATTTAAGCAACTGATACCATTCCAATTTAGCTGGAAATTACGAATTCTTCCTCCTCACACCTTGATCGAGCGATAATCTATAGACATAGTTGTAAGGTGATTGAGGTTAACATAGTACGTCAAGTATAAGAAACCGGTTATACTCTCAGTATACGATGTCAGGGGAACTTGCTCGAGGGACGAGACAGTGGAGGCAGCTAAAGTAGCGGAGCAAGTAGACGACAAACCCATTAACACTGACACCTGGACTGAGGGGGAAACAGCTACCATCAGGTGAGAGTGAGGGGAAACAGCTACCATCAGGTGAGACAACTAGCGGAGATCAACATAAGACCATCCTCCGAAACTGCAAAACTGTCATCAACACGTTTCCGAGCATTACCAGAAGATAAACTAAACTCCCTCTCCCAGATGCAAGGACTATGCCAAGTCGTGGACCTGGACCAACTCAATACGAGCCCTACCAGGAGTAGAGACAAGCAAGATAGATGAGTACGACTCCGTCACCAACAAACAACTCGGTTACATAGTGGTGAAGTGCGAGGGGAACTCTTTCAAACCGGACATTTTTACTGGACAAACCTCCTGGTGTGCTCGTAAGTAGGAAATTATTGTATCGCTGCAAATTTTAGATTGTAATTTATAGAAACAAATTCGAAAATCTCCACTGCAACATTTCTACAGTTGTAAAGCTAACCCCCCCCCCTCCTCTCAGTAGGTTGTGCCCCAATACCCGAGCTGAACCCCCCTCAGTGGGTTGTGCCCCAATACCCGAGCTAACCCCCCCCTCAGTGGGTTGTGCCCCAATACCCGAGCTAAACCCCCCCTCTCAGTGGGTTGTGCCCCAATACCCGAGCTAACCCCCCCCCCCCTCTCAGTGGGTTGTGCCCCAATACCCGAGCTAAACCCCCCTCTCAGTGGGTTGTGCCCCAATACCCGAGCTAAACCCCCCCTCAGTGGGTTGTGCCCCAATACCCGAGCTAAACCCCCCTCAGTGGGTTGTGCCCCAATACCCGAGCTAAACCCCCCTCTCAGTGGGTTGTGCCCCAATACCCGAGCTAAACCCCCCTCAGTGGGTTGTGCCCCAATACCCG
Organism: Bolinopsis microptera; assembly: GCF_026151205.1. Taxonomy (NCBI): domain Eukaryota; kingdom Metazoa; phylum Ctenophora; class Tentaculata; order Lobata; family Bolinopsidae; genus Bolinopsis; species Bolinopsis microptera. The sequence goes on along the minus strand of NC_087073.1, from coordinate 7,217,728 downwards.
AGCTAAACCCCCCTCTCAGTGGGTTGCGCCCCAATACCCGAGCTAACCCCCCTCTCAGTGGGTTGTGCCCCAATACCCGAGCTAAACCCCCCCCCCTCTCAGTGGGTTGCGCCCCAATACCCGAGCTAAACCCCCCCTCAGTGGGTTGTGCCCCAATACCCGAGCTAAACCCCCCCCCTCTCAGTGGGTTGCGCCCCAATACCCGAGCTAAACCCCCCCTCTCAGTGGGTTGTGCCCCAATACCCGAGCTAAACCCCCCCTCTCAGTGGGTTGTGCCCCAATACCCGAGCTAACCCCCCCCCCTCTCAGTGGGTTGCGCCCCAATACCCGAGGACACGACACACTACTGGAAAGCTACCTACCCAGACGACACAGTGACCACTGTGAGATCTGCAGCTCCTGTTAATGTTAACCCTGCTACCTATGTCACTGTCAGCTGCAGGTTCGTAACAGTGTCACAGTTATCCGGTGCTGTGTGTGTATTCGTTAAACATTCGTTCAAATATCAATTGCTTCAGTAATCTATATCAAAAACCTTGTTTCAAATTTGCCGCCATTTCGAGAGAGTTATAGTTCGTCTGGGTGAGATTGAAAAGGTCCGTTTCAGGGACGGTTATGCGAGGAAGAATAACGACAATGGTGCTAAAGTGTCCAAGTGTGATGTGGCCGGGTGGATAGAACCTCTCAGCAGTTTCCCTAAATGTGTCCGTAAGTTCTTCCTGCTGTTTTCCTATATTAGTATCTACCCGCATCTGTATCAGTATTCAGTACCGACTGCTTCCAAAGAACTGATATTTCTATCCAACGCTTATATATTATGTACTAGGATTCAGAGCCTTTTAACTCTTTTAAGAGGACGCAACAATTCTAAAGACTTGAATCATAAGAATTATTAAGTTCACAGTTTAACTAAGTCGCTATGCCAATTCTTCACAAACAACACCTGCCCTGTCTATTTTCTAATGCTAAATGGTTTATAGAACTCTTGATTGAATATGCACTTAGTCATTTTGTTTTATTTAGCGCATAGACTTCAACGTTTCTACTTACTTTCGATAACACACTGCTCTTTTACTTTACAAAGAGTAGAGCGAATTCAAGCATTAGAGTGGCAGGTGTTCAGATTGAAATCTGTGAATCCTGTTGGTCTCTAAACTTAGTTAGCATGCGATTGTCGGCCACATATCTGTGGTCTGATGCATTTAATATCCTTGACAATCATTCCTTAACCGTCTGTCGAATAGTTTAAACCTCTTTTCCTTTCTTTCTTCTTTTTCTGAAATACACGTTAAATTTCGTTTGAAAATGCACTGATTTGCTTAGAAGTATCGGTAGTATTCCACATTACCTCATTTACCCATTCAAGATAGCCAGGATAATAACCCAGTCACATTACTACTACTACTACTACTAACCCAGCCATCTACACACCATCTACACACTAACCAGCATCTGCTCCCAGCAGCATGATCCGAGTTTTCATATCCCTGACCTACATGCTGGCCCTCCTGTTAGGAACACCCACCAACCTCCTCTCTCTCCTCTACTTCTCCCGGACCTGGCACCTCACCAGTTCTCTCCTACACAGCCTCATGAACCTCACTGACCTTGTTATCTGTCTCCTTGTCTCTCTTCTTCCTGCTGCTACCAATATCATCACAGCGGACATTACTAGTGTTAACTTGGAACCTATCTGTTATGTTTGGTATATTCTTCAGATGCTGGCTTTTAGGTTCTCCGTGTTTCTGATAGGGGTGGTCAGTGTGATGAGGACCTATTCTATTGTAAGACCACTAACGTTGGGTCTCAAGTTGAGATATCTAGCTATCATTCTGTTGTCGTATATCGTGTATTTGCTAGGGAAGTTTACTCTTTTTGCACTGAATGATCTTAAACCAGGATACGACATTCCAATGCGGATCTGCGGGATTAATGCGACTCCTAATACCACCCCAGCTCATATCTACGCCTGGATAATATCAGATTTTGTGGAGACCTTGGTCCCGATGATAGTGATAGTTGTCAGCTGCACAATAACAGTTCTGCACTTAAAACGAACAGGGATAAACCACAACTCTGCCAGGAAAAGGAAAGCTACAATCACCGTGGTGATTTTAACTGTAGTCTGCATCTTGTTCAACCTACCATACGCTGTAGATCGTTTTATTGTCATCATCAATCGAATAAGCAAAGGAGAAATATCACCTTATGAAAAGTTGTATTACCAGGATCCAGCCATTTACTTCGGTATCAAATCAACAATAGTAAGCTTGCAGTTCATGGGTACCATATCTTCAGTTGTTAACCCTATAGTGATCATAATCAGAGTGAACATGCTTCACAAATTTAGAGAGGGCAAAATAAAAACTTATCAAATTAAGCACTGTCAAACCAGAAATATCCTAACATACAACAACTCTCTAGACATTGTCTTGCGAGTCCTAAACCAACCAGGTACTTACAAATAGCAACAAATTTGGGGGACTTTGTCGCGCCGCGCATTTTCTTGCTTTGCTCCTTGATAACATATGCTACATGGTGCATACGTACCATGCATATTAAAGCTACCAAGAGTGAAAACTCAACATCAATCATCATAACCGATCAACCGATTATAAACTTGAATACCATACTCCACAATTCCTGAATTCCCCCATCATACCTCTTAATACACTCTCAGCGGGATGCCCGGACCTGACGATGACAGTAAACAACAGAGTAGCTCTGAACACAAAACGTAGTGACACACAGGCTCCTTTTATAACAGGTTGGTGAATGCGAGGATTTTATCTATTATAAGATCGAGAGATAATATTTTTCACTGACCAGCAATTTTCTGTCTTGCCGGACCAGGAACCACAACCAGGCCATCAAGTTCTTATCACATATCTCATGAGATAAGTATCACATGACCTATCTACCCCAGGAGATACGATAGAGTTCAAGTGCCAGGATTCCCACAAGATGGTGGGAGACAGCACCATAACTTGCTCCTCTCTAAACAGCTGGGACAGATCGGCTCCTCTCTGTGTCAACACTGCACTTAGGACCACACCACTGGTAGTGGTAGTGGTGGTGTCACTTCTGGGGTCCTTATATGTGGCTCTTTGTTGAGGGATAGTTGTTGTATTTGTAGGAGTGGGTTTAATTTAGGGATGTTGTTTGTTATTTTGTAAAAGGCAGGAATTGGTATTTATCAGATTTTATCAAAGCTTTTCATTAGTGCTTCCCAGTTCCTAGCCACAATTTATATGATAAGAATGGATTACGTAAATTATAATTGGATGAATCCTTTTACTATATTAAAAGCTTATTAAAGATTAAAAGATTAAATTAAAGCAAATCAGTATCACGACTCACGAGCGAAATTTCATAAAACTGTCTGAGCAAATCATTCAATTTTTTGAGATGATGATTTTAGTTTTTGCATGAAGTTAGCCACATTTCAATAAAAGTGTTAATATCTTGGGAATACTTGAGGTACACACTGTTCATGAAGTCTTCTAAACCTTGCCTCCGTTGGGAGATGAAATCTTCTTTGAACTTTCCTATGGGTAGGACATTATAACTAATAATGCAATGGAACTATACTACCGTTTTCTGACAAAATGCTTAAAATCCACTTAAAATCCACTTAAAATCCACTTAAAATCCACTTAAAATCCACTTAAAATTCATTTAAAAATCCGAGGTTTTCAAGCACTTTTGGCACATTTATGACCAATTTTGGCATTTTAAGCTGTTTCAAAAGGGGGTTTATGGGGGCCAGCGTTCTAAATATGGTTTCTAGTGGTTTTCAGGGATAGTTCTTGACCCAAAAAAATCAGGTTAAAGAATTCAATATTTAAAAATGGTATTTAAGCACATTTGTCAGAAAACGTTATGCATATGTTATATCGAAGATCATATCTAATCAAATTATTTATCTATGATTAATTTTACAATTTTTATCCAACAAAATATAAAAGCAATATTATTGAATCCAACCTTTGCAGTGAAAATGTACGACAAATTGAAAGTGAAACACTAACCAATAACTTTCTTCTGTGGGAAGTCAGGTAGAGCGCTGGGGGGAAAAGAGAATGATTTTACTAAGGATTCCCGGAGTGAGACGAAATCTGAATACCGTTTCTCGTTCGATATTACTTTACCCTGAATAAATTGTTAGTTTAAAAAGAATATATACTCAAGATCAGGAATGGAACTTTAATCCCTTAATAAGTCTTTATAAGGAGTTTTTAAGGTACGGCCACAGCGTTAAAACGAGTAGTGAAAGTGAAAGTGAAAGTGAAAGTGAAAGTACTTACTCCGACAGTGTGAAGAGTACAGTGGTAGAGCGAGTAGTCACCGAAGAACCCAGATACGTTCCGAGAGTGGGTAACTTGGACAAACTTCTGTAACAAAAACAGATATGAGCACATAATTTGTGGAGGCAATTTAAAGGTATATTATCTGTTAGGTTTTATCATTCTCTGTTGATATGTGATGAGGTTAGCTGAGTTTGATTGCTGTATTACCATTTCAATCACCTTAATAACCCCAGAATGTGTGTGTGTGTGTGTGTGTGTGTGTCTGTCTGTCTGTGTGTAATTTCCGAACGGTTATACAAAAAAACGGTAAGAGTAACGGGACTGGTTTTTTCGGTATAGTGCCGACAAAACTCTGATGAAGCCCATAAGCAAATTTTTTTTAAATCGGCCGGTGGTAAGTGGTTTAATTGACGGTTTTGTACCACAAATGTTGCATAAAATAGCTTGAGCAGAACGGCAAGAGTTACGGGGCTTGCTCTCTATATCTCATTACTGTATAATATGTAGCTGCATTTAAGTAGCGTCATAATTGCATTAGCCCGGTAAGATTCGCTGTAATGTTATACCATAAGCTTATTAGGGGAGGGGGACTGTTAGTGTTTGGGGTTTGTTTGGACTGCAGAGAGAGAGAGAGAGAGAGTTCATACGACAATATGTTATGCGTGTTTTCAAATATAATAGGCGGATGTGGTGCGAAGTTAACAAGGGTTAATTTCTATAACGATTTAAATAAAAATAGAAAGCGGTTCAAGACGGGAGTGATGAGGTGTAATACTCGGTGTTCAGACCTTATGATCATGGAATGTGGTGCCTCATGGCTAATAATGACTTAACTATCCACAAGAAATAACTGATTGTGAGATTATTGTTTAAGAAACTATTGGGTCACCTAATGCGGGTTTTGACTCAGCGGGTAATTACTCCTACCCTTTTTAACTGCGGCAGTGAAATCCCGGCCGAAGGCCGGGTTACATTAGTATTATTATAAAGATCAAGTTGAGTGATAACTTTATTTGAAATTTCGTGTTTAAAGATTAGAATGAGTCATTCACATCGAAAATTTGGTGAGCATTAAAACCTTGTCGTTAATTCCTACGGAATACTTTGTCACGTTTTGCAGCTAAATACTACGGAATCCCAACCACAAGAAAGTTCCAGAATAACTTAGAACATTAGATTAACGGATATTGAATGACAAGGATTTCGTCATCTGAGAAATATAATATCACTAAACTCGATAACAACATGACTGAAATGATGCAACGGAATTACAAGAATTTGGCTCCAGTTTTTTCATGCATGTTATTACTTATTTGATGTAAGAGTTAATATATTCCAACTTCAAATTTACTGCCGAGTTCCGATAACTACAACAACTTGGGTCCCATAATTAGCATTAAGCATGTGCTGTCAAGTCGTGTATTTTATATAACAACCCATGAATTACTTAAACTTTATTGACAATTGGTACCGTTACCATGATAACTGAGAAGCAGAAGCGACTTCACATGATCTGACGAAATACAATTGAATTATACCACGAGGTCAAGTCATTACGTGTGAATTCAAACAATCACGTATATTTTGCAGATAGGAACTAGAATCATTTTATAGTGTTCTGCTTTCTAATTCGTGTGATATGTTGACGTTACGGTAAATACATTCTTCCTGAACCTTTTAGCGATCCGTCATCTGTAATCTTTTTATTTAATTTGATAGGTGAACAAAGTTTCAACTCCCGAAATGTTTAACGTGATAATGTTTACTGTAACAGCTAACCCTGGAAGATGAATTTCCGTTCTCCTATTCGCCTCCCGTCGTTCAACCATCCTTTTCTTTCAATTGAAGACATTATCCAATGTCTGTTTTAAGAAATAATCTTACAGTTTATTAATGTTTGAATAGCGCAAGTGACACGTCTTAAAATAGCACTAAAGGTTTATTTATACAATATGTGTTATCAAATTACCTCGAGGAATCTTGTCATTGTCCAATGTCCATGTAAATCCGGTCTGTATTATTCGTTTGTCTACTTGCTCTTTAGAGTATTTAGATATACAATCTCTTGTAGCTTGGTTGAAACACAATCTCTCATCCGGGGCAGAGATAGACACAATGTTAAACTTACAGATCTATTTAATCCAGTAGCACTACTACTACTACTATGTCGGAACTAAGTCCGATCTACGCCAGATAACCCCTTCCATATATCCCTGTCCCGCATCAGGGTTCGCAGTTCCTCTTTAGAGTTTGTCCCAACTTCCTTCAATAACATAGACAAGTAGCTTTGTCTTGGTCGGCCTTGCTGTACTCTACCATGCATAGGTTGAAGGTTCCCATAAGACTAAATTACTGGCAAGTAGCTGAGGATGTCTGATGCAATTAACTTACACTAGTTTGTTCATTGATGTTGCATGCGATTCATCAGTTTTACAGATAAAACAACTTAGTTTCGTACTATTCATTAACAGGAGTATAAAACGTCTGCTAAGTAATACTTAACTTGATGCTTTTATGTTTTCGATTTGATCTTTTTTCTATAGTAGCAGTATCCATTATCCAATAGTACCCTTAATTGAGTCATGATTCCGATTTGTGAGACCCTTGTGCAATGTACAATGTGTGTCTGTGATGTTATCGTACAATGTACAGTACAATGTACATCGTACAATGCACATTGTACAATGCACATCGTACAATTTACATCGTACAATGTACAGTACAATGTTCATCGTACAATGAGGTTTGAAATTGAACACAAAGGTTGAAGGTATGTGATCAAACACGGACCTTCACGAGAGTTTTGTAACTACATATTTCTCTTTGTCTACATACAAATGACTTTAAAAATGTGAAGAGTTGATTCAATTTTATTCAATGACGCATATTTTATTCAATGACGCATAAGATTTTCGACTCGATCGGCGGTTTAAAACTTTGATTGTCGAATACTGGAGCTATTCTGGTTACGTCATGAGTTATGGTATTTCCGTTTTTGCGATTAATTATATTCCGTGGTGTGGTCGACTAGTTATAATAAGGCAGGTGATATATATTATCATTAACTTATATAAGTAAGTATACCTTGACCGGCGTGTTTGTGATCAGTGGAGCGAATTTGATACGCCAAAACAACCGCGAAAATTTAATCCAAACATTCCCCAGCTCTTTGTGGATCACTATCAATTGAATATGCATTCGCTTAGAGTGACGTAATTTATGTGTACTTACGCGTCCGACAATGTAGGAGCTGAACAATCAACATGTAAATAGTAGATCTGTAGATCTCATTTGGCCTGGGGTCTGATCAGTAGTCTTTGTGTTTGTTATAGTGTGTCCTCTTCAGAATTTATACATGTGTAAACTGTGTAAAACAGTCTCACACTTTGCAGTTTGACCTAGTTTTTGGTTTAGAATTTCGACAGTTTGTGAAATCTTTAACTTTGGGCAAATACTTTTTAGTTCTTATCTACGGAATCGAATTTCTGGGACAATTTATAAAAATATGTGACTTTATCCGGTGAAACGTACGCAGTGACACTTTTATCTTGACATCAGGTGCTTCAAAGTTCAAATTTCCTTAACTTACGCTTTTGCAGTGAAGTCATCGATGAAATAGAGCGTCACGAGTTTGGGGCTTAGGAGCATTTTACTTCCTCTAAAATTACTAATAAGTAGTGGCTAGTTCAATGGATTATATCGTGCTCCAATGGCACAACGAAATAGTGAAGGTTCAACAGTCAGCTTTTTCTATCAACAAGAAAGTAACAGAATGGAAGTGGAAGGAACTACGATCACCTTTGACACAGAGACTTTAAGCGCTGTAGAATCTGGGAAATCAAGCTTCGAGTTACTTGGATCAGGATTCTTTGCAGATGTTTACAAATACGTCTGTCCCCATTCAAATAAAACGGTCGCTTTAAAGCACTTAAAGAAAGCCAAGCTGAAGGATTGTAAGCCGATAGCCACCAAATTTCAAAGAGAGATGGTCGTACATAGAGATTTGGAACACAAGCACATTGTCAAATTCTTTGGAAGCATCAGGGCTGACAACGTAGGGAAGCACGGTTCCATGTTTCTCGTTATCCAGTACACAGAGATGAGGTCCCTGAACTACCAAATGACCAAAACGAACTTGAAAAGGAGCAAGATACTGATATACATAGAACAGATACTCCAAGGACTTCGTTATCTTCACACGTACAAGAGCAACCAGGGCCAGCTGCAGCCTATAGTTCACAGAGATCTCAGATGTGACAATGTACTCATGGCTGCAGATGGTACTTTGAAGATTGCTGACTTCGGATTGTGCAAAAGACTGCACGAAATGGCTGAAGCCTCAGGAATCGGCTCTCAAATGGGGAATCCATACTGGACTGGTCCAGAATTGATGGACAAACAAAGAAGAATAGGTGAGATAAGATTTAATGTAATGAGTGAAATATCTGTTCGTCCTACGGACAACATTTATGCCGAACCTAAACATTTTATAAATCCCTCTGTTTTTTGCAAATTGATGGCTCTACAGCTCATTTATTGTATGGTCGTTTATTTTTATTTTCGCGATTAGAACTAGAAGTGGAAAATGGGTGAATGTGGGTCAATTAAACTTATTAGGATGACTAAAGCTGATACTCTTATTTCATCAGGTCTAAAAGCAAGCATACTAGTTTTGACCGACATTTGGAGTCTTGGAGTTCTTACTTTAGAGTTGTACTATTATGGAGCAAGTAAAATACCGTTCATAGCCGGATTAACACAATATGAATACACAACCGAAATTGCAAATGGGTATGGACCCAAGATTCCGGATAAAGCACCGCAGGAGATCAAGGTACTTCTGAAAAATTGCTTCAAGTATGAAATAACAGAGAGGGCAACAGCAGCGAGCCTACTATCGAAACTGAAAACATTCGTAAGTGTATAGCTGAACAATTTTATTGTTATTATAATTCGTTTAATTAGTTGATTTCTGTGATAGTGTTCATTAAAGATGGTGCAATTTTACTTTGAGCTTTATTATTCCTAAAATACTACCCACTCAGGATTCAGGTCGAGTAGCAGATTTAGAAATACCTTACCCATCGTCACCCCAAAATGATCACTCAGAAGATCCTACAAACTCCACTTACAGCAGTAGCACTATCTTTGATGGCAAGTTTTACAGTCGGAATAAGTGTTCTAATCGAAAATGTTTGACCGTTGTGGAGATTTCCCCTAAAAATGGTTACCAACTGTCTTTAATGAGCTTTTCGCAGGGGTGCCACGTTCAAATTCTGACTTGTTCAAAACGATAAACCGCACAGAATGTCTTACTAAGTTGTGCGAACCGAAAAGTGAAAACTATCGGCTTAGGCGGTACACATCTAAAGGTAAGGATAACAAACATTATTACAGCTGAGAATTATACATTTATGGCCAGATGGTCGAAAATCATTTGAGTAGTGGCTAGTTCAATGGAATGTGCTTTGACCATTTTGAGCTAATTGAATGACTGAAATAGAAACATCCACGTACTCAAGATCCTTACTCAAGAGGGCATAGACTTTATCAAACACACACTTCTCCAGGGACAGAAGAGTTAATCCTTGAAGATGGTCAAAATGGAACGTATGTCATCAAGAAGAGGGAAAATGACGAAGAAGTTTTCAAAGTGCGTTTTCAGAAAAACGATACAGTACTTTCCTTACAGCAAAAGTAAGTGAAAACTAAACAAGTTTACTAGTTTAGTAATCAAGATCGGAAGCGAATATTATAGCCGTCCAAAAAACTTAAATGTCGATCGTGTAAATTAGCATTTCACCGTCGCAAGAATAATAAATATATTCTAGCATTTATAGTACATTTAGACAACAAAAAACATTCCCCATATGGCCATACATAAAATAATATGTGAATGGAAGAATTAAAGTAATGATTATGGAAATATCGAAACTATGCACTTTTATATCAGTTCAGAATTTTTGGACAAATATTACAAACATCATCAAAATTTAGATGGGAACAAAATGTTTTTATGGCACTTTAGGGAATGAAAAACACAACTCTGTAATATTTGTTTTAATAATTATCTATTTAATAATTATCTATAGTAATTAATTTAAAAGTCATTTTGAAAATCAAAGTATGTTTTTCAGTGACGAGGAATTACTTATCATAGAGTCTTCCGACAAGAATAGCAAATACCTCAAAACTTCGCCGGGGGGTGTATTTGCTCAAGTGAACGAACCCAAGGGACTTAAGAAGTTAAAACGAATGTTCAAATTATCGTGAGTGTTTGTTTATGCTCAATGCTGTTTGGCATCTACTGAAATAAGATAAAAACACTTAAAAACTCCTAAAATTCGGAGAGTAATTTTGTATTATTACGGTACATTATTTATGTATCATTTGCTTCCAAATCGTCATATTTGCAGGAATAAAAGATTGGTAGTTAAATCTGTCGCAGCACATGGTAGGGAGTTGATGGAATGTATGAGTCCGAAACTGAGTCGCAAGGAATTACCAACGGACACAGATTCCCTGGCGAGTTCTAACACCTCTGACGGGGCTTTTTATAGCGTCCGATCACATGCAGAAAGTGTGGTGGGGTCCATGACAGCATTTACGACTGACGGTAAGCGTTTGGATATTAAGAAAAGCAAAAACTCGGAGAACTTTATGTATCTCATGCAATATAGAGGAAAGATGGAACCTGTCTTGGCGGAATTTAACATGTTTTTGAAAGACTGTAAATGTGATATATCAGTGACTCCAGATTCCAATACCGCTTTAGTGGCCATTATGGTCGCCTATTTCTACAGACATAAACTTTTAACGACCAAGAAAACCAAATGGAAAACCAAAAGTTCATCAAAGTACCGATTATCTAATGACTTTTCGTAAGGTAAACCTTGACAGTTGACATGTTATGTATCAAAGTTGAGTTCAAATTATAAATGTTGACATATGTTAGAAAATCCTTATCCTTATAATTCCTTTTTATTATTGAGATTTACTGTTTTGTCATTCATTTATTGTGTGTTAGCCATAATCTATTCGAGTCGCATTTCGTCAACATCACATACCAATATTTATAATCAAAAATCGATGAAATTTTCATTAAAAACCTCAGATGTTATTTAATGAATCAAAAATAACCATTTTTTTGTATACATTTTCTTCTGAGTAACAGAACTTTATCCATTTAGGAAATTCTATATGTCATGTGAACCAACAAAATACATATGATGTCATGAGCTAACAAGCAGATTTTCAACAACCCCTGCCATACTCCTTGTTTCCGCCGTTCTGCTCTTCTCTTGTTAAAATGACGAGTAATCTAGAAGAAGTAGACTCAAGTTCAGAGCAGGACAGCACAGTTTCCTCAGACAGTACTCCCACTAATGTTCAGTCTGGAAGTGGCAGTCTTGTGAGTGTTGAGGGTGTACAGATCTCTTTGGATGTGGCAACTCTGGATGAGATTATATCTGGAAGATCAGATTGTGAGTTGCTCGGAAGAGGAACATATGGAAAAGTCTATAAGTACACTTGTCCGCGATCTGATATAACGGTGGCTTTGAAACATCTTATATCAGCTAGAGTAAAAAAATGTGAACCTATCGCGAAGAAATTTCAGCGGGAACTGGAGGTCCATACGGACTTGGACCAAAGAAACATCGTCAAGTTCATAACGAGTATCAGGGAAGACAGTGTGGGACCAGATGGGGTTCTGATTCTGGTACTGGAGTACGCAGAGAAAGGATCTTTACATGACCTCATGAAGAAAGGGAAACTTCAGCGGTGTAGGATACTGACTCATGTTGTACAAATACTGAAGGGGCTCGACTATCTCCATAACTTCACTGACACTTCCGGTAATAGAAGACCCATTATTCACAGGGACCTGAGATGTGCGAATGTTCTAGTGTCCGCAGATGACACCCTGAAGATAGCTGACTTTGGGTTGTGTAAGAGGCTACATGAGATGGCAATGGCTTCTGGGATTAACTCTAAAATGGGAAATCCTTATTGGTACGCTCCTGAGCTGGTGGATCGGAGTAAACGAATAGGTTAGTTCGATTTGTGGTATAATTCTCCAAACTTTTATCTAAAAAGTAGTGTGAACATTCAATAGTAAAATAACAGGTTGAAACTCCAAACTAGGTGATTCTAGACAGATCGTTTGTTTTTTAAACTTCTGAGAAAGAATCCCCTGTCCTTTCGGCAGTGCTGTTAGATTGTATTTTTCAAAATGAAGAACCGAACATCTTGAAAATTATCTTGGCCCAGGTTTCAGCATCAACACATTGGTTCTGACAGATATCTGGAGTTTAGGTGTGTTGATATTAGAGCTGTATTACTATGGAGCGTCACGGATACCTTACATTGATTATTACAGGTAATCCATTGGTAATTTCCATATTAATTTATACCATCTGAGTCAGATAAAGTGGCGTTTCAGATCACAGAGAATGAGAGAAACCTGAGTTGCCAAAATAAAAAAAGAGAAGATGTTATTTTTGTGATCATTGAGGTTTGATTTATAATTTCTGACAATCTGACGTTAATACCTATAAAGCTATAACATCGACAATATATATTTAAGGGATCTAGAGTACATCTTCAAGCTAGGAAACGGATGGGTACCAAAGACGCCTAAGGCAGCACCCTCAGAAATAAAACTGTTACTTGACAAGTGCTTCGAATATTGTGTCGACAAAAGACCATCAGCGGCCAAGCTCCTGTCCATGATCAATAACTTTGTATGTTTTGCTAGTTAATTTGAGAGACGTTTATCAAAAACATCCTAAGCTCTTACCCTGAAAGATGAACACTAAATGGCAAAATGCATGGCAAGGCAAGGCTTCTTATCTGGTATTATTTATCAAACATAGTCTAAACTAAAGAAGTGGATATTTTTGTAGGATCTGACAAAGAGAGCGAACCTAGAAATCGTAGAACCGATAAAACCATCTCTAGAATCTTCTAGCAGCTCTGATAACACTCCAGACTCTTACATTACTGTCACAGAGTCAGTATCAGACGGTTAGCAAACATTAATTTGATTATATGATTTAATGATTCTCAGCTCCAAAAGCGGGCTCTAAGTTGACATTATATCACCCTAATATAATTATGTACAGTGGTTCATGGCAATACGATGTTTGATCCAATGTATTTATTCTGCGGCAAAATACTTATCTCAAAATATATCCGTCGTGTCATGAGTAAACATCACATGACAGGTAAATAACTCCTGCAGGGTTCGGCTCAGACACGTACGTGACAGTAGACGCTCCTCTGGAACCAGTAAGAGACCCGCTGGAGGACGAGGATGCTAGATACCTAACTCTTCGGTTTGACCGCAAGTTTGAGCTCAGACGAATGCACCTGGACGATCCACAGATTAGTAGGCTAAATGAGGAGTCTGTTGAGCTTATATCATATGTTACTAAAGGTAAGCAGGGTGTCATTATAGGGTGTCATTAGCAGGATTTCATCATTTTGATAGATATAACCGGATCATAATGACCCCCATGAGCCAAGTTATGGTCGTTATATTTCTAATCCAATTTTAATTTTAGGGGGGGGGGGGGGGGGTCTAACTACATTTTTGTACACTAATTTAGCGTACATTTGGAAAAATCTGATGGCCATGTACATTATGGTCATAAAAAATGTACAAAAAATCGGAAATCCCTGGAAACGGAACAGGAAAAAGAGGAAAAAACATATTCTGTACATTTTTGTACATGTACATTTGGCAAAAATCTGGTGGCCATGTACAAAAATGTAGTTGGACCCCCCCCCCCCCCCCCCCCATTTTAGTTAACAATATTTTGGGGAAGATTGCATTGGGGATGATTGCATTTGATGTCAATCACCGACAGAGAGGTCGCTGTTAAGTATTAAGATTGAAAAGCCTCTATCCAACTCCCAGGAAATGAAGAGTTCATTCTTGAAGACTGCTACCAGCGCAACGGAACGTACGTTATAAAGAGACTAAACACTGAAGAGGAGGTCTTTAGAGCAACGTTTGATGAGGAGGGCAAATATCTAACTCTTAAACAGAGGTATGTTTCTTCTCGTGGCGTACATTCGTTTTGAAACGTGATATAGCGTAAGCACTATGAGTTAAAAGATTTATATTCGAAGATAACACTGATTATGATTTCATCTATTCAACAGGCAGAAGGAAATCTTCAGCATAGACTCAACTAGTGAAGAAAAGGGATATCTGTCTGCATCAGCCAAGGGCAGCTTTGCACAGCTCAACCAATACAGCCGTCTTAAAAAGACGATAACGTAAGTAACAACATGATTATTCCTGTGATCTTCCTTTTTGATCGGTACCTTCTAGAAGTTTTTTAACGATTTAGGGACACCTGACAATTAGTACACAACTTGCAGTAAGAAGAGAATGAAGATAAAGTCAGTTACAACAGAAGGAGCCCGTATGTTGGACGCTATGAGTCCCACCATGAACCGAGCATTCCCTCCAGCCCCCAGTCCAACTCAAGCTCTCTCTCCCTCATCTCTTACACGAAGTGTCGCCTCAATGATGAGTATTAGATATGATAACAGGAGTCTGGCGGTCAAGAAAAACAAGCCACCCTCCAAGTATTATTATAGAATTCAGTTCAGAGAAGACAAGGCTGTAATGGCGTATTTTACTAATTTGGTCGATGAGGGTAAATGTGAGATATTCGTGACCCCTGATTCGAACAGTGCTTTGGTGGCTACTGTCGTGGGTTATTTTTATAGGAGGAAATCTAGAAAAAAGAGATCGACCTTCAGAAATCTTTTCAATTGGACTAGGTCAAGTAGTTATGGTCAGATGACCGATGGATGATTATTTTTGTTAGTGTAGAGACTCTCTGTTATAACCGTATAATTGTTTTCTAATAAAAAAGTATCCGAAATGTTGTGATTCACAAGCTCTTAGAATGAATTGACGTAATATGTTTTTCATTAAGTTTTTGTAAATGAGAGTTACTTGTATTTGTCTGCCCAAAACAAATCATCAATTGAATTGCGCGCGCGAATTAAACCGTGCTGCTAAAAGTGTTGAAAATTCATATTCCCTCCACAAGAAAAACGCGCGGAGTTGGCAATATATATTTACCAACAAATAATAAGCAAGTCTCGATGTAACATTACTATCATGGATCACAAGACTTACTCCGGCTTTGTTCCCAGTGCTTTGACAAAATAACAATACGCTCTGGGGTGTGTCTTTATAATTTACACTGACAAAGGAACCTAATTATGCCTTGTAGATGTTGGAAGTGTATTCTCAGTGTATTCACCTGCGAGTAGGAAATACCACTTAAATCACTGTTACACTGTGACAAAAGAACTAAATCAGGAATACACGGTGACTTGATGCGTGAAGGTGGTAGATTTGTAACTCACCCTGTCTTTCAGAGATCGTTTGGTTGGATAGTCGCATTGTTCTAAGTCAGGATTCTTATTAGCGTTAGTGCTACTGAAAAGAAAGTTGAGTAGCTGTCTTGTGATAATATAAGTAAGAATTGTAAAGTGATACTGATAAGAAACCTCGCTATTTATAACTTGTTCTGTCAAGAGAAAGTGAAATTAACTTTTTCATTTCTGTGGAAAGTAATAAGAATACATATTCATGATAGTTTTAAAACTTAAAACTAATTTTCTAAATTAAAACATAAAGTGTCTAAAACGAACATTACAAACTTATACCCAATACTCACTAGAGAAGGTGGTGAACAATGTCTGAAGAAATGGTCTGTACCTCCTCATCCTCTGCCATCATATCATCTATATCTTGTTGGACTGGTCTCTTCTTTCTCTGCTTGGGCATTCTCGCTGAGTACCTCTCCTGGAGAATAATAATGAACTTTTGTAATCATGATCATAGCGGACATAGCGGACCTACTTGCCCGTCCCAACTGACAGAGTGTTACAGAGGTGGGGTCGACAGAAATGTTTCACATATATTATGCTGTGGGTTATTAGCTGCGACTTCATAGGTTAATGATACACATAGAATAATTGAAATATGAGTTTATAGCAGGATAAAGCTTCATTGTCTTGTACAGCGTGGCTGAGTGTGTTATGCGATACCACTAATGTAAACAGGGATTGGCTAGTTAGAGGCGGTCCGTGTAGGCCTTACACTGTGCTTTCAGCAATACTCATAAAGCTTATGTTTATTAATGTGAATTATTACTCTATGTAATGACAGTAAGTTATAAATAAACAAAAGGCACACTTTATGTAAATTACAATAATAAGCTACCTGCTTAATTAGATTATTATCATATTTTCAACTCACCCTGTAAGAGATAATATTAATATTTTCACTTATAATACTCCTCTTTAACGTGTATTGTAGGCTAGGTGGCGTGATGGTGTTACATAGTAATATAGTCTAATCCCACATCCTCCTCCCATTATGCTGTTTTTTCTATTGAAATCTTTCAAATCAGTCAATTACATACAAGTTTACACAATGAATTAGTTAAATATAATATTGTCCTCTAAGCAAGGAATGTCAAAGTTGAAATTGTCTCGGACAAAATGTATGTAACCAAAGGACCTGAGGATCACCAAAACACAGATATTGAGTGCAAATGCAGCTCCTGCACAAGCATGGGCCCTTATAAAATTGTAATAAGTTACTTTAAACAAAATGTGTAAATAATCATCTGCCTAGTCTTAAACCCCTCTCCGATTTGTTTTTTAAACATGTCGTCAAGACAACACAGTGTTTATCAGGACACGTGACTAAATATTAAGGTTAGGAGATAACAATATGTATTATCTCACTATAACTCACACTAATCTCGGACCAGTTGCTGGCAGTATCATCAAACTCGTCGTCTCCATTATATTTATTATCCTCAGTCTCAGAGCTGCTGCACTGGAGGGTCTTGTATAGTTCCGGGTTGGAGGAGATCCAGTAACTTGAGTTCCTCGCTCCTGGGGGGTAATTAGATGATTAGATAAGTAGTTTAATAGTTAATTAGTGTACAACTTCAATTTACCGTACCTCTTACTTTTCCCCAAAATTTTAGAATCACGTGATCCTTTACTATGCGGGTTTTAAACGGGACTCTGATCTCAAGCAAATTTGTCAGGCGTTGTCACATTAACTAGTATTGTGCAGAGAGAAACTATGCGGAGAGAAACTATGTGATCCCACTGGAACTCAAGAATAAAAACTTCAAAGAGGAGTTTTAATAGCCCTTCAATTAGCAGTGGTACCACAGCCACCACTCCCCACCACCACCACTTACCCCCCCACCACCACCACTGCATTGCTTAATTTTGGTGAAAGTGACTTGTACTGACATATGGGCCGCTTTTTCCAGACTTCTATGATTAAGATTAATGGCGAAGCAAAGTGTGTGTATGTTTAAATGAAACAATAGGCACATCAACAGGTTCCACTGCTACTATAATACTATATACCCTGTATAATAGATCAGTTGATTAGTAGAACAAATGTGTAATTATCTGAGAATTCGTGTCGCCTGACTTGAAAAGTGCATCTATCTACAAAGTTGATTATATATTGCAATTATTAGGGTACGTGCACACTACTTCGGGCATTTTCCGGTTACCAACTTACCACTACCACAAGTCTTAAGATAATGTAATGATACAAGAATGGGTACTAGTTAGGGCAAGAATTGCTGTTTATGGGTCAATCTGTGAACAAATTCGTAACAAAGGTTTGTCTACAGGAATGTGTTGTCCATAGTCCCAGGAACCACAAAAAAAACCGTCCAGCTGAAACTTTTGGGCAAAAATTTTTATAGTCATTTTTCTCCAGGAACCCATACGCCCCACCCCTAATATTGGTTATTCGGCTCCCGAAGGTCTTGAGATCTGCATAGGGGGTGCAAAATGACCGCAATGGCCACGTTATGGGAGGCGAATGATAGTTTCAGAACGATTGGAGCTTTATTTTTCGAAATAAATGGAATTTTTCGAAATTTTTCTCAATTTTATTGAAATTTCGAAAAAAAATACACCAAATTATTTTTAACGCTTATTTCAAATCTATTTAAAAACTCATCTACAAATAACAAATACAGTTAATCTAAAATGTGTATTCTCAGTAAATACCATGACAATTATTAATACACAGTTAATATTAATCAAAATTCGCTTGTTCTTCAGGTTCATCATGTCTAATGTTTGTGCAGTTCATACCATGGCATCGTCCACAAGCTGGCAAACAATTGAAGCCATATTTCCTACATGAACATCTGAAAGTCAAACAGGCCTGTTCCACATCGACAGAACAGTTACAACATATAAGGTTCAAAATAGACTCTGGAGCAATTATAGCTTTTTTTGCAACTGGTTCGTAAGTGCCACCAGGAGCCAATTTCCAGCCGTAGTCAAGGGGATTCAGACTGTCAGCGTTAAGCATGACCCAGTTATGGTACTGTAAGTAAGCTCTAAGGATGTACTCCGTTGTTGAAGCTATTGTTGGAGGTAGCCTATTCGGATTGAGACTCTTTTTCGCTACCATCCTATTGTATGCTAGGAATCTCAAAGCAGAAAGAGTCTTTTTCTTGTCACCATAAATGTACTGCAAGAAACAGAGGCCTGCCTCAATAATCTTTTCTTTTGATTCTCTCACCGAAATTAATGTTGCCAACTGACCTTGCTCATCAAAGGTGAGAGCTTTCTTTAGCACTTTAACCTTGCTAAAACCAAACAGTCCACTGACGCTATCACAACCTGAAATACTATGAATTAGAAGAAGTATCTCCTTTTCTTTATGATCGAGATGACTTGATATTTCTTTGATTGAATATGTACCCTTCTTCGTTGTTAGATAAATAGCATTGTGATGGTCACTGTTGAAATGATGTACTAATAGACTTGAACTATATCGGTATCCTCTGCCTTCAATTCAACATCGCCAAGGAATGACATTTCCAATGTTTTCTTTGCAAATAAAGTATCAGCATCGTTACAAGCTCTGATCACTTCAATACCATTTACAGTAAAAATGCTTGAGATAAGGTCGATCAGTTCTTTTTTGTTATTGTTGTTGCTCAGAAATGTTGTTTTGGTGACAGTACAAAAGGTGGATTTCTTTACAGCAATATTAGCACAGGACGCTTTTACTCTCCTCTTGTGCTCGTGATCTTTAGTAGAAGGCTCATATCCATCAAAAATCACAGTAACTTCCCGATTTTTAGGGATAAGCTTCAAGTACTCCATTGCTACCTCACCATAATTGTCACACCCTTTAAATGAGCTTAGTTGGTGTATTAGCCAACCTCCATCAATGACTAGTGGGATCGTGAAGCTGCAAGATTTAGGTGTAGATTGGTTTATACGAAGAGCAGCCTTATTAGATTTCCTCATCATCTGATATTGATCAAATAAGCTCATCGGAACCACAGTTAACTCGTATGTTAGGCATTCCTCTATTGAAGTCTCTCTATCAGCAACCAAGACTAGACGGTTAAAACACTTCACGATTACGCATCCTTCCACTTGTTAATCCACCACTAGATTTAGCTGCCCTCATAAGACTCAACTCTATGGAGAGGTCAGTCCACACTCCGGCCCACTCGTGGTCGTTGTAACCGTGTGAAGCCCAATTACTTAAAGGTCTTTAAAAGCGCCCCATACTTGACTTTAAAAATAGCATCCTGCTCCAAATACAGTCTTAAAGCTTTTGCATACTGTCCCCTCCCAGCTGCTGCGAAGTAGGGCAGCATCAAAGCTACTGCTGATGAATGCATATTGCAGTCGTGCAACCTCTCTGCTCTTATGAAGTCCTTTACTAGTGTTATCATGTTGTGGTAAGTAACCCATAGAGCTGCTGTTCTACTGTTGGAAAACAGGTCCTTTAGAAGCAGAGTTATTTTCTCTGATAGATCCTGAATAGATTTAGTCTTAAAGTTAACACCTAGATTTTCGTTCACACATTTGTTGATGTAACCTTCCAAGTCTACTAGTTCATCGTCGTAAACTTCTTCCTCTATAATGAAACAACAAAGAGCGGCGTCGATCAGAAAGTGGGCTCTCAACGCTTTTTAGTAAGATCCTCCATCCGATATATGGCATATGCGTGACGTCTCCAGGATACACAAGTTTGATGAGCTCCTCTAAACCCGAGTCTGCCATTATATAGCCTATGCAGCCAAGAAAACTCTTGAGAGTGTGGAAGCCCCCAACCCTGACCACAATAGGCATCCCAGTTTCCAGTACTATTCGGGTGGCCTTAATCCACAATGGCAAATCGAATGTGATTATCATCGGCTCACTGTAGGAGTAGTATGTACCGTCGAATAGCTGTCTGGGGGTTGGTCAATAATCGGTTGTTTGTCAGTTAACCTTGATATTTGTTAATTGAAGTTATTTCCCGAGTAAGATTTGAAATAAGCGTTAAAAATAATTTGGTGTATTTTTTTCGAAATTTCAATGAAATTTCGAAAAATTTCGAAAAATTCCATTTATTTCGAAAAATAAAGCCCCAATCGTTCTGAAACTATCATGTGCCTCCCATAATGTGGCCATTGCGGTCATTTTGCACCCCCTATGGAGATCTCAAGACAATCGGGAGCCGAATAACCAATATTAGGGGTGGGGCGTATGGGTTCCTGGAGAAAAATGACTATAAAAATTTTTGCCCAAAAGTTTCAGCTGGACGGTTTTTTTTGGTGGTTCCTGGGACTATGGACAACACATTCCAGTAGACAAACCTTTGTTACGAATTTGTTCACAGAAAAATCAACTCTTGCCCTAACTATACTTCCATTAAATACACAGTACTTACTGGATAAAAGGAAGGCACTGGTCTTCGGTTTGATGGACAATCGTATTTGCTGCTTTCGTATTTCTTCCTCTAACAGGCGGACCAGGTTGCCGTTTTCCAATTTTTTCTCTTCTAGTCCCAGAAGCTGCTGTTTTATACTTTCTAATTTTTCTAGCTTTTCCTGCGAAAGTAATAAATTTAGTAATTAATTCAAAATGTAATACCAGAAGGAATTTGAGTGTACTAGAATTATAATAATTAAATGTTCAATCTATTTTTAAAAACTTACCGGAGAAGTAGATAAAAACTCTTCAGCTTTGCCACACAAAGTGGTATGTATCCCACAAATAGGCATATCTGCTCATCATTATCAAATTCTCAACAGATTACTGCTAGTTATGGTCCATGTTTTCCTAAAAGGTGAGAGTGTTTACTGTTTCTAAAGATTATTCTGTATGTTACAAAACTTGACTTCTCTTTGTCAAGATCCCCGCATACACAATTTGATACAGTGCAAATCAATATTAGCTGCAATAATATTAGTTCCCTGTAATGAAAGCCCAAATGAATCCCTGTAAACAACTGACCATTTTGAATGCAGATAAATGAATAAATATAATACTGTACTGTGTTGTAAATGCTTAATTATTATTGACAAACTGTGGATTGCAAGCCTGTATCATTAGTCAACTATAACAAACATTGTGCTGTGCAGTATTGAAATAACTTCAGCATTCGAAAAAAACCTAATTTATTGCCCCATGATTCATATCAAACTCTGATTTATTACAAGCCCTGCAACAGCTCTCTCAACTATTCGACCGGCCTGCTGATAAAGCCGTGTTAAAGTCTCTGTTTATTTCTTGACAATATGAAGGACGAAGGTGGACCATTGGGGTCCTAATGAATTTAGCACCAAGGACATCTTGACAACCCCTATCAAGATTGCTGAGAAAGTGCGGTGAGACTGGATTTTGGGCATTTGAAAGTGCGATTGTCACGTGTCACGGGGGGGGGGGGGGGGATTTTTGGCCTCGTTCAGCATACCCTGTCAAACTGCAGTGTAACTGCACGAAATTCGCCGCTTGTATTGTAGTCCAAAAACTAGTACTAGAATTCATTCCTTAAAAAGTTAAAACAAGTATTTCAAAAATTGTTCCAGATCCTTCCTCCTTGCGCCCTTTCTCATTCTGAGAGTGAAACCTACTGTACCCATATTTTTCAAAATTTACAGGAATTAATCCTTTGATATGACCCTTAAATTGAGAAATTGGCACAAGAAAATCTTGCTTGATTTATCATTTCACTGAATCACCTGAAATTATTTCGAGAGAATACGATATGCTCAAACTAAACTAATTTTGCTAGAACTACTTGCACGCCCTAATATGCATTCAAAATCGTATTAATCGATTTTTTATTGAAACTGTGTTTGAAAATTATCTCTATCGCCAAATTTTTCATTGCAAAAATAAGTATCAGTAAAACGATCTTTGACGGGTCTCGAACCGCCCATGGCTGGCAGCGATAATCGGCTTACCGGTCACGCCACAAAATATATAGGTGATATAATATTTGTGTATATATATTCGCGCGTTCATGCTAATTGCTTGATTCGAAAAACTACTCCTAGATTAAGTCCCGAGAATTTCCACAATATTTTTCATTGAAAAGTTACCTTCTGCAAAAGGCCAATGACCAAGTAAATAGTTGATAATAGTAAATAGCCAATAGCTCTATGTTTATTGTTTACAGTATGCACTGAAGGGGTACGGGTATACGTATCCTAGGAAGTTTCTTGATTTTTAACAGGTACCCATTCTCATTTAACCGTAAATTAAGTTTCCTATCATTCGGTTGAGTCAACTGGGGAGATCGCATAGATTCAATGGATCCTTAGCTACTCCATAAACTAGGTGACACTGTGATTCGAACCCTGAACCTTCTGCGCAGAGGATGGGTGCTCGATCTAACCACTAGGCCACCAATAATGCTGAAAAAAGCATACCTTAGACTCGCACTTAAACTCGCGTCATCACGAGTTTAAGTGCGAGATTTATGGGAAACTCACCAAAATCTCGCCGAATCTCGCGCGCATTACGTCGAAGTTTTCACGCTATAGACAAGTGATAAAATACACGTTAAGTGTATAAAATACACGTTAAGTTCCTAATTATTGTGTCCCTCAACTTTTAAGTTAAACTTTTTCTGTTTTCTCATTTATTTACAAATTTTGTGCGATGAGTCTAGCTCGCAATCTCGCATGAATCTTGACCTGGGCTTGACAATCTTGATTGTGATTATCTTTGTTGCGGGAGCCTCTGTGGGAGCCAATTCTGTGGGAGCCAATAGATAAGTGTACCTGTAGTGTGATCTTTTAAATAACTGCTCTTGTTTACTCTACAGTAATTGAATGCAGACGGTGCCGCCATCAGGTGATCCGGCGGCAACATGGAGCTATTTTGGCTTAGGGGTGGACGCGTGAACATAGCTTGCGGTGTGCGAAGTTTTTCAACTCTGTGCATCAATTAATATAATATGCATTTTCATACAAACTTACTTTTAAATGATTGGGGCAGATCACTCAATACTTTAAAAATTAAAAATCAATCTTCAGTCGGTAAATTTGAGAATATTGAGTATTTTCAAATTTTGAGGTTCCTATTATAAGGATGGGGCTTGGAATCAAGAAGGCAAATTCGTGGACAAGAACCGTTAGAGTCTGGGTGGTAATAATTCTATCAATAAACCATGGAATGCGTGGATAATTAATTTGCTCTGGAGAGTGGGTACTCTTCCCTACAGCCGTAGATTGGAAATCCTCAATTTGACAAAGCTGGCAGAGCGGCGAATACGTGGGGACCTCATAGAAGCTTTTAAAGTAACGTTTAAAGTGGTTTAACTGATTATGGATCGGGATGTTTAGAACTGGCAGATCCGGTCTTAACCTTGTTTCAAGCAATAGATGTATAGTAGAAGTTCAACTAAAATCAAGAATATCCAGAAGTCTTTTCTCCCAGAGCGAGTTATTCCATAATATTGGAACAAACTCCCTCCAAACGTCAAGAACTCTGCGACAGTTTTAGGTTTTAAAATTAAATTAGAATAATATATTGTATTTGATATATACTTAATGTTGGTGGGGAAATATTTATCATATTATACTATTTTGTCACATAGTGCGATGATATTTTGTAGACATGTACTGTGTGATGATGTGAAGTCATAAATTTTACTTTACTCTACTTTTACTTCACATATTGTTTATCTAATGTTACTGTAACACGACTGAACTGTTCTTATACAACGATTTTCTGATATTCCAGAATCCTGTGCAACTTACAACGTTATAATTTCAGAGCCATGTAGTCCCAGAAACTGTGATGGAAGTGTATTGTTTTGACTATAGATCTCTCAGTAAAGAGTGCAGCGAGGTGACCTGCACCTCAGCAACCGAATTTTTTTTCCGAATTTAATGAACCCGAGTGTATGTAATCCGTCCGGCCAGGTACTAAAACAGTGAACATGCTGAATATCCATCTCTGCAAAAGGATTACTTAACTCTTCATAACCCCAGGATAGTAAAGTTCTCATCACAACCTTGACCATTGTTATTAACGGGTGATATTCGTAAAATATCTGTTCCATATATTGGACCGTCGACAAGTCCAACTCCGCGCGCGTCCTGGTAGGTTGTAAACCTACATGCTACAACCATTGTTAATGGTCTGGCCCGGCGCGCGCTACTTCGAAGAAATTTAGACGAGTAACATCCCTCAATCACAACCAAGCAAAGGGGGTTTTTATGTTATGTATTGCTATCATATTATATTGCTATTATATTAAACACTCGTTCAGCGGTAAAATGTGATTCCTTGATGTCAACCTTTTGGGGGAGCTGTGAACAGTAAGCAAGTACAAAAAGCAAAAGAATGTTTTTCTTAACTGTCACCAAAATGTAACTGTCACCAAAATGTAACAATAGGTCGAACGGAAAAATTAGGTCTCACGCGCAAAACCTAATTTAGGTCTCGAATTAGTGATTAGGTCTCACGCGACGGTACGCAGACGCATGATATAGGATGATGATTAATCACTCTACACTCGACTGTCACGTGACTTTTTCAACCCGTTCTCTTGCTGGCCCTGAACGACTTTTCGAAACCCTAACCCTCTTATCTGCACTGATCCGAACCCTAACCCTAACCCAATCCCTAACAAAAGCATATGCTGAAACCCTAACCCTAACGAGAAATTCGACCAACTTCCTTATACGGTCATATCACGTGATCAAGACAATTTTTCGCCAATATCTCGGCAGGGGAGCATTTTAACCCTATGTCATGGGGGTGATTCTGAATTAGCGTCCAAAATTACACCGATTCACATCAATTTCATACCCAACGGGCCTTTTTACAAGAATTTTCTTAAAATTTGGGCGAGCGATTTAGTAGGAGCGAATTTAGCACGCTTGCATGATATACATGTAAATACACTTAAAAGCCGCGTCTGTGTGAGACCTAATTCATAATTATATTTGCGGGACCTAAATCTAAATTGGGTCTAACTCGTGAGACCTAATTTCTCCGTTCGACCTAGGTACATTTTGGTGACCGTAATATTAAAATCTTTCAACAAACTAGTCAATCAATATTTAATAAATATTAAAATTATTCGCGAGACCTATACTAGTTACATTTTGGTGACAGTAGGCTTAAATCCCAAAAAGCGAGATGAAAGTGGTGCGCGCTTGGCGCTACTTCGAAGAAATTAGACGGAATATCATCTGACGATGGAGTGCCATATTCAATATTAGTGTCATTAGACCATTTCAGAATCCAGAAACGAGCCTTATGATATTGTAAAGAATATCACCAGAAAAGATTGACGGATGTTAATTGTCTAAATTTCATCGAAGTAGCGCGCGCCACTTTCTTGTTTCTTCTCGAGGCTAGTGCTACGAAGTAGCGCGCGCCGGGCCAGTCCATTAACAATAGTGAATAGAGAACAGAAAATACAAAAAACTCCACTATGCACTAGTGCAGCTGACACCAAATTGTTATCATACGTTGCATTTACCTGGGGACCTCAGGCTATCATGTTCATAAACATAAAATAGAGATTAGGCGGAATGACAGGCTGAGCGCAGCCCAGTAAAACGTTGTATTACGTCGTGATCCCCCATGCACTGTCGCTTCACTAGTGAACTCTACCCCTGTAACGATACAGGGGAGCCACTCGTGCGCGGCGGGTCATACAACGTATGACAACTATATCATATATAATTATTTTCAATGCAGGAATTTTATAATTTTATTTGAAATTTAAATGTCTAAGTTAATTGACGATGTCAATTCTTCGCAGCTCGGTGAGGCCAAGTATTGTAGCGCGATGCACTACTGGGCCGCGCCGCGCATCTCGCAACCACATATGCAGATCGGCTAGATGCGAAGGATTGACATCGTGAATCAAGGCCAAGTAGTGCATTTCGCCGATCTTACAAAGTGTGATTTAATTTCGAGGATCATTATTGGATGCACGGTGGGGCCATACCAGTACAGTAACGCATCGCACTTCAAATGTCAAAGCATCAAATATATTTTATTACAACATATTATTGTGAATTACTGGAGAAAAATAACAATTTACCCATATATATGCGATAATTTCTGTTTTTGCGTATTTTAGGAAAATGTATTATTGAAATACTTTTTTAATCTACGCTTCCCTTTTTGTTTTTATAAATTAGTTGACGCCATCTACTTAGGACGTCCGCCAGAATCAAAGATTTTCAGACCACCGTACCCCTCCCCAGTCCCCTGTCCGCGCCCAGCCCCGGGGTGTATCACGTCGTGACCCCCACTGTCGTTTCACTATGGTGAATAGGACAAGCGCCGGGTGTGTCCGAATTTTCAATACTGAATACCACCCTTCCCCCGGACATTTGGATTTCCAGCTACTTTTAAGAGTTCAATCAAAACCAACCCAAATTCATTGTAAATGAAATGTTAGTTACTTAAAATAGACAATGTCAAGAAAACATTTAGTGTCGAACAAGTTTAGCAGATACATTTAATTACTTAAGGAGCCATCCAATCAAATAAGTTTTAAGGCAGTAGAAGAATATGCGTGTTCTTTCTCGGCTCGTTCAAAATACATGATACAGGGATTTAAACTTACAGAGTAATTAGTGCAAAGAGTTGAAAATGAAATAAATGGGACTCCAAATCTCTGTCCAATTTTCAGTTTTTGAAGATGAAATTTCTAGGACCGAAACTTTACAGTTTCGACTGATTTTTTCACCCGAAACCAATTAGTAAGTCAACTTTACATGCCATTTGACACGATTGAGGTGCTGGAAGTTTGATTTCGGTCGGAGGAAGCCCGCAGCAGAAAGCTTAAGAAAACGAAAAGTTGTATTTTCAAAAGTCTGTCCCATTTTCAAATGTGAAATTTTCTGAACACAAATTTGACAGATTGGATGAAATTTTTGCCCAGAAACCAATTAGTCAGTTAATTGATGATGGTAAGAACAAAGAAACCAAATTGAGGTACTGGGAGTCAAAATCCCAAATAAAATTGCAAAATCATATTCTCCAAATTGCAAATCTCTGTCCCATTTTCAGTTTTTGAAGATGAAATTTCTAGGACCGAAATTTTACAGTTTCGACTGATTTTTTCACCCGAAACCAATTAATAAGTCAACTTTACATGCCATTTGACACGATTAAGGTGCTGGAAGTTTGATTTCGGTCGGAGGAAGCCCGCAGCAGAAAGCTTAACAAAACGAAAAGTTGTATTTTCAAAAGTCTGTCCCATTTTCAAATGTGAAATTTTCTGAACACAAATTTGACAGATTGGATGAAATTTTTGACCAGAAACCAATTAGTCAGTTAATTGATGATGGTAAGAAACCAAATTGAGGTACTGGGAGTCAAAATCCCGAATAAAATTGCAAAATCATATTCTCCAAATCTCTGTCCCATTTTCAGTTTTTGAAGATGAAATTTCTAAGAACGAAATTTTACAGTTTCGACGGATTTTTTCACCCGAAACCAATTAGTTAGTCAACTTTACATGCCATTTGACACGATTGAGGTGCTGGAAGTTTGATTTCGGTCGGAGGAAGCCCGCAGCAGAAAGCTTAACAAAACGAAAAGTTGTATTTTCAAAAGTCTGACCCATTTTCAAATGCAAAATTTTCTGAACACAAATTTGACAGATTGGATGAAATTTTTGCCCAGAAACCAATGAGTCAGTTAATTGATGATAGTACGAAACCAAATTGAGGTACTGGGAGTCAAAATCCCGAATAAAATTGCTAAATCATATTCTCCAAATCACTATCCCATTTTCAGTTTTTGAAGATGAAATTTCTAAGAACGAAATTTTACAGTTTCGACTGATTTTTTCACCCGAAACCAATTAGTTAGTCAACTTTACATGCCATTTGACACGATTAAGGTGCTGGAAGTTTGATTTCGGTCGGAGGAAGCCCGCAGCAGAAAGTTTAAGAAAACGAAAAGTTGTATTTTTAAAAGTCTGTCCCATTTTCAAATGTGAAATTTTCTGAACACAAATTTGACAGATTGGACGAATTTTTGCCCAGAAACCAATTAGTCAGTTAATTGATGATGGTAAGAAACCAAATTGAGGTACTGGGAGTCAAAATCCCGAATAAAATTGCTAAATCATATTCTCCAAATCTCTGTCCCATTTTCAGTTTTTGAGGATGAAATTTCTAGGACCGAAATTTTACAGTTTCGACTGATTTTTTCACCCGAAACCAATTATTAAGTCAACTTTAGATGCCATTTGACACGATTGAGGTGCTGGAAGTTTGATTTCGGTCGGAGGAAGCCCGCAGCAGAAAGTTTAAGAAAAAGAAAAGTTGTATTTTCAAAAGTCTGTCCCATTTTCGAAATGTGAAATTTTCTGAACACAAATTTGACAGATTGGATGAAATTTTTGACCAGAAACCAATTAGTCAGTTAATTGATGATGGTAAGAAACCAAATTGAGGTACTGGGAGTCAAAATCCCGAATAAAATTGCAAAATCATATTCTCCAAATCTCTGTCCCATTTTCAGTTTTTGAAGATGAAATTTCTAGGACCGAAATTTTACAGTTTCGACTGATTTTTTTCACCCGAAACCAATTAGTAAGTCAACTTTACATGCCATTCGACACGATTAAGGTGCTGGAAGTTTGATTTCGGTCGGAGGAAGCCCGCAGCAGAAAGCTTAACAAAACGAAAAGTTGTATTTTCAAAAGTCTGTCCCATTTTCAAATGTGAAATTTTCTGAAGACAAATTTGACAGATTGGATGAAATTTTTGCCCAGAAACCAATTAGTCAGTTAATTGATGATGGTAAGAAACCAAATTGAGGTACTGGGAGTCAAAATCCCGAATAAAATTGCAAAATCATATTCTCCAAATCTCTGTCCCATTTTCAGTTTTTGAAGATGAAATTTCTAGGACCGAAATTTTACAGTTTCGACTGATTTTTTCACCCGAAACCAATTAGTTAGTCAACTTTACATGCCATTTGACACGATGGAGGTGCTGGAAGTTTGATTTCGGTCGGAGGAAGCCCGCAGCAGAAAGTTTAAGAAAACGAAAAGTTGTATTTTCAAAAGTCTGTCCCATTTTCAAATGCAAAATTTTCTGAATACAAATTTGACAGATTGGATGAAATTTTTGCCCAGAAACCAATTAGTCAGTTAATTGATGATGGTAAGAAACCAAATTGAGGTACTGGGAGTCAAAATCCCGAATAAAATTGCTAAATCATATTCTCCAAATCTCTGTCCCATTTTCAGTTTTTGAGGATGAAATTTGACCAAAACCCATAATCATGGGTAGAGTGAACCGCTGCCAGTGTCTCTCTTTTCCAAACAAAAGAAAATGATATTAATTTGAGGAATTGTCCGCAAATGCAAATTGATACCGAGAATGAAATCGGTCGCTCGCTTTTCCCATTCAATAAGCTTTATTACAATACGTAAGCCGTGAATGAATGGGAAAAGCGAGCGACCGATTTCATTCTCGGTATCAATTTGCATTTGCGGACGGTTCCTCAAATTAATATCATTTTCTTTTGTTTGGAAAAGAGAGACACTGGCAGCGGTTCACTCTACCCATGATTATGGGTTTTGGTCAAATATCATCTCTTTTTGATTATAATGTCAGGATAATTTACACAGTCGAAACTTAATAAGGAGGTAATTTCAACGATTTCGAAATTTTACCTTTGAAAACGTTTCCTTGTGTTTAGGTAGGCATATCTGTCAATAACAGACTGAATATAGCACTTTTTACTCATTCAAGTTGGCATTAAATTCATATATAATGCCATTTTAATATCGTGGGAAAGCAGAATATATTCGAAATCACGAATGAGCAAAATTCTCACCTTTCGCACGTGCAAACTTTGAGCGGACGTTGCGTGCGCATAAAATATTGAATCACCATAAATTTTTGCATAGTGTTATTTAATATATAGTTTGATAAGCATGAAAAGTTTCAGAAGATTTCAAAAAGAACTTGGATCACAACGGGACTCCAAAGTTGGTAAAAATCGTGAAAATAACAATTTTTAGTGATTTTAGCTATTTTAAATGAATTTGGGCGTGTCCCCACGTGTGCAACTTTTCGATTTTCAACTTTAAAACTAGCCTATAACACAATTTAGACCTTTAGGAAGCAAAATTGAGCTCCACAACCCAAGGGATGGCCCAACACCAGAGAATACTAATTCACAACTTTTGTGTTTTTATAAAATTATTCTTCAAAAAAGCACAAACTTCAATAGCGAATATCTTTATGAAGGAGCAAGGTAGGAAAACTTTCCGGTAGATTTTCAGAATGCTTGAACAATTATCTAAGGTGAAAATGTCCTCAGATTTTGAATAAAATTACTCCTTAATGCTTTAAAATCGATTTGAAAAGTTGTTATTTTGTCAAAAATCAAGTTTTAAAAACACTTAAATTGATGACGTCATCAAGTGATGATGATGACGATAAATTATTTTTCGATATAATGTAAACTAAAGTAAAAACAATTATCTTTAAAACCTGTGGTTCGAAATGACTGTATCTTTTATACTTTTGAATCTACGGACACTTAAATGTAGGCTACAATTTACTGCAAAAGCGTCTATACATATATATATATATATATATTTTGTAGCTGTACTCCTACACATTAAAAGTCGGTGTTGATTAGATCTTCGAAATAAGTCTTTGCATCATTTTATTAAACATCGTTATCTGAGATAAAATTGTTCTAAAAGCAACTGGAATATTCACAAATCTTTAAAATAACTTACAAACTAGGAAAGGAAAACAAGTCTTAGGAAGACGTACAAAACTATGTGACTTAAAACGGTACAAAACTAAAATATACTGTGTAAT
This sequence comes from Bolinopsis microptera, assembly GCF_026151205.1. Classification (NCBI taxonomy): domain Eukaryota; kingdom Metazoa; phylum Ctenophora; class Tentaculata; order Lobata; family Bolinopsidae; genus Bolinopsis; species Bolinopsis microptera. The sequence continues at coordinate 7,186,248 of NC_087073.1, read as the reverse complement.
AATCAAACGAAAAGAATGGCTGTGTACATTTTATCTAATCTATTAAAGATTAGTTTCTCGGAAAAAGCTAGATTTCTCTGAATCAAGCAGTAAAAATATATAAATAGTAATGAATATAACACGTCTCTGATAGCAATATTGTAAACTAAACACGGGTTTATAGGCTGAGATCATGTCAAATAAAATAAATAAACTAAACACTAAGCTCCAGCGGATTTAAAAAGGATGTGGTTACTATCGAGGGTGTTCATACCCCCATAACGCTCAAGGGTTTTCAATTGGGTCTGGTAGAACCCCTCTCTAGCTTCCATGGCCTTTTCCCTATCTGCTTGACTTATTTCAGGTTTAAATTCAAGAGCGTCCACTATAATAACAGAAAGGTGCGTACTAAGTGAAGAGTTATATAAGGCTACTGAACTAAAATCTAAATCATGATCAATATCTAAAAAGTGATTTACTAACTTACAACTTCTGATACCTTTCTTAATGTGGCTCTTATGATTAGAAAATCTCTTAGGGAGATTAGAAGTAGTATATCCTACATACGACTGTTTACAAGTTCTACACTCCATTAAATAAATAAGGTTATTACTCTGACAAGTTATATATTTAGTAATAGGGAAAACTTGTTTGGAATGGTGACTACTATTATATATATATATAGCTTCACGACAATCTGTTGTAAAACAGGGGTTCCAGAAAACCCACTTCCTGATACTCCTGCAACATGAAATTTTTTTTACAGTCGATTTGGACAAGGTCTAGACGCTCTGCAAAGTTTCAGATCTCTAACTCAATTTTAACATGGTTTTTAAGGCACCTGAATATGGCGATTTTGGGTTTTTTACCTAATTTCGTATAACATGCTGGCGCGTGTTTTGCGCAAATTTCTTAAAATCTCAACATAACTATTTCTTATTCCTGTCATCTTTAACATTGAATTAGAATGTTTTGAACTTAAATATACCTGCTGAACTACTTTCGATGAGTCTTAATGCCTGGGAAACAATAAAGGGGATATAATAGTATAGGGGGTACATAGTGTTGTGAATATAAGGGCAACGGTTATGCTTGCCAGCATTGTGATTTCTAAGACCGAAATTTTACAGTTTCGACTGATTTTTTCACCCGAAACCAATTAGTTAGTCAACTTTAGATGCCATTTGACACGATTAAGGTGCTGGAAGTTTGATTTCGGTCGGAGGAAGCCCGCAGCAGAAAGTTTAAGAAAACGAAAAGTTGTATTTTCAAAAGTCTGTCCCATTTTCAAATGTGAAATTTTCTGAACACAAATTTGACAGATTGGATGAAATTTTTGCCCAGAAACCAATTAGTCAGTTAATTGATGATGGTAAGAACAAAGAAACCAAATTGAGGTACTGGGAGTCAAAATCCCGAATAAAATTGCAAAATCATATTCTCCAAATTGCAAATCTCTGTCCCATTTTCAGTTTTTGAAGATGAAATTTCTAGGACCGAAATTTTACAGTTTCGACTGATTTTTTCACCCGAAACCAATTAATAAGTCAACTTTACATGCCATTTGACACGATTAAGGTGCTGGAAGTTTGATTTCGGTCGGAGGAAGCCCGCAACAGAAAGCTTAACAAAACGAAAAGTTGTATTTTCAAAAGTCTGTCCCATTTTCAAATGTGAAATTTTCTGAACACAAATTTGACAGATTGGATGAAATTTTTGACCAGAAACCAATTAGTCAGTTAATTGATGATGGTAAGAAACCAAATTGAGGTACTGGGAGTCAAAATCCCGAATAAAATTGCTAAATCATATTCTCCAAATCTCTGTCCCATTTTCAGTTTTTGAAGATGAAATTTCTAAGAACGAAATTTTACAGTTTCGACGGATTTTTTCACCCGAAACCAATTAGTTAGTCAACTTTACATGCCATTTGACACGATTGAGGTGCTGGAAGTTTGATTTCGGTCGGAGGAAGCCCGCAGCAGAAAGCTTAACAAAACGAAAAGTTGTATTTTCAAAAGTCTGACCCATTTTCAAATGCAAAATTTTCTGAACACAAATTTGACAGATTGGATGAAATTTTTGCCCAGAAACCAATGAGTCAGTTAATTGATGATAGTACGAAACCAAATTGAGGTACTGGGAGTCAAAATCCCGAATAAAATTGCTAAATCATATTCTCCAAATCACTATCCCATTTTCAGATTTTGAAGATGAAATTTCTAAGAACGAAATTTTACAGTTTCGACTGATTTTTTCACCCGAAACCAATTAGTTAGTCAACTTTAGATGCCATTTGACACGATTAAGGTGCTGGAAGTTTGATTTCGGTCGGAGGAAGCCCGCAGCAGAAAGTTTAAGAAAACGAAAAGTTGTATTTTCAAAAGTCTGTCCCATTTTCAAATGTGAAATTTTCTGAACACAAATTTGACAGATTGGATGAAATTTTTGACCAGAAACCAATTAGTCAGTTAATTGATGATGGTAAGAAACCAAATTGAGGTACTGGGAGTCAAAATCCCGAATAAAATTGCTAAATCATATTCTCCAAATCTCTGTCCCATTTTCAGTTTTTGAGGATGAAATTTCTAGGACCGAAATTTTACAGTTTCGACTGATTTTTTCACCCGAAACCAATTATTAAGTCAACTTTAGATGCCATTTGACACGATTGAGGTGCTGGAAGTTTGATTTCGGTCGGAGGAAGCCCGCAGCAGAAAGTTTAAGAAAAAGAAAAGTTGTATTTTCAAAAGTCTGTCCCATTTTCGAAATGTGAAATTTTCTGAACACAAATTTGACAGATTGGATAAAATTTTTGCCCAGAAACCAATTAGTCAGTTAATTGATGATGGTAAGAAACCAAATTGAGGTACTGGGAGTCAAAATCCCGAATAAAATTGCAAAATCATATTCTCCAAATCTCTGTCCCATTTTCAGTTTTTGAAGATGAAATTTCTAAGAACGAAATTTTACAGTTTCGACGGATTTTTTCACCCGAAACCAATTAGTTAGTCAACTTTAGATGCCATTTGACACGATTGAGGTGCTGGAAGTTTGATTTCGGTCGGAGGAAGCCCGCAGCAGAAAGCTTAACAAAACAAAAAGTTGTATTTTCAAAAGTCTGACCCATTTTCAAATGTGAAATTTTCTGAACACAAATTTGACAGATTGGATGAAATTTTTGCCCAGAAACCAATGAGTCAGTTAATTGATGATGGTACGAAACCAAATTGAGGTACTGGGAGTCAAAATCCTGAATAAAATTGCAAAATCATATTCTCCAAATCAGTGGCGTAACGTTGCCTGTTGGCGCCCCCCTGCCGAAAAATGCGCCCCCCTGTTGGCGCCCCCTCCCCTTTTGGTGCCCCTCCCTAAAATTGAACAAATTAGGTGATTTTAAAGAATACTCCGGTGAAATCTCTAAAAAAGTGTTTATCTAGAGCAAAACGCGCAGTTTTGCTAGTACTTTAGTTAAGTTTTCGAAATTGTCCCACATTCAAACGACGATTTGGCGCCCCCCTAAGACGGCGCCCCCCTGCACAGCGGGGTCAGCAGGGCCTTTCGTTACGCCACTGCTCCAAATCTCTGTCCCATTTTCAGTTTTTGAAGATGAAATTTCTAAGACCGAAATTATACAGTTTCGACTGATTTTTTCACCCGAAACCAATTAGTTAGTCAACTTTACATGCCATTTGACACGATTGAGGTGCTGGAAGTTTGATTTCGGTCGGAGGAAGCCCGCAGCAGAAAGCTTAACAAAACGAAAAGTTGTATTTTCAAAAGTCTGTCCCATTTTCAAATGTGAAATTTTCTGAACACAAATTTGACAGATTGGATGAAATTTTTGCCCAGAAACCAATTAGTCAGTTAATTGATGATGGTAAGAAACCAAATTGAGGTACTGGGAGTCAAAATCCCAAATAAAATTGCTATATCATATTCTCCAAATCTCTGTCCCATTTTCAGTTTTTGAAGATGAAATTTCTAGGACCGAAATTTTACAGTTTCGACTGATTTTTTCACCCGAAACCAATTAGTAAGTCAACTTTAGATGCCATTTGACACGATTGAGGTGCTGGAAGTTTGATTTCGGTCGGAGGAAGCCCGCAGCAGAAAGTTTAAGAAAACGAAAAGTTGTATTTTCAAAAGTCTGTCCCATTTTCAAATGTGAAATTTTCTGAACACAAATTTGACAGATTGAATGAGATTTTTGCCCATAAACCAATAAGTCAGTTAATTGATGATGGTAAGAAACCAAATTGAGGTACTGGGAGTCAAAATCCCGAATAAAATTGCTAAATCATATTCTCCAAATCTCTGTCCCATTTTCAGTTTTTGAAGATGAAATTTCTAGGACCGAAATTTTACAGTTTCGACTGATTTTTTCACCCGAAACCAATTAGTAAGTCAACTTTACATGCCATTTGACACGATTGAGGTGCTGGAAGTTTGATTTCGGTCGGAGGAAGCCCGCAGCAGAAAGCTTAACAAAACGAAAAGTTGTATTTTCAAAAGTCTGTCCCATTTTCAAATGTGAAATTTTCTGAACACAAATTTGACAGATTGGATGAAATTTTTGCCCAGAAACCAATTAGTCAGTTAATTGATGATGGTACGAAACCAAATTGAGGTACTGGGAGTCAAAATCCCGAATAAAATTGCTAAATCATATTCTCCAAATCTCTGTCCCATTTTCAGTTTTTGAAGATGAAATTTCTAGGACCGAAATTTTACAGTTTCGACTGATTTTTTCACCCGAAACCAATTAGTAAGTCAACTTTACATGCCATTTGACACGATTGAGGTGCTGGAAGTTTGATTTCGGTCGGAGGAAGCCCGCAGCAGAAAGCTTAACAAAACGAAAAGTTGTATTTTCAAAAGTCTGACCCATTTTCAAATGCAAAATTTTCTGAACACAAATTTGACAGATTGGATGAAATTTTTGCCCAGAAACCAATTAGTCAGTTAATTGATGATAGTACGAAACCAAATTGAGGTACTGGGAGTCAAAATCCCGAATAAAATTGCAAAATCATATTCTCCAAATCTCTGTCCCATTTTCAGTTTTTGAAGATGAAATTTCTAGGACCGAAATTTTACAGTTTCGACTGATTTTTTCACCCGAAACCAATTAGTTAGTCAACTTTAGATGCCATTTGACACGATTAAGGTGCTGGAAGTTTGATTTCGGTCGGAGGAAGCCCGCAGCAGAAAGCTTAAGAAAACGAAAAGTTGTATTTTCAAAAGTCTGTCCCATTTTCAAATGTGAAATTTTCTGAACACAAATTTGACAGATTGGATGAAATTTTTGCCCAGAAACCAATTAGTCAGTTAATTGATGATGGTAAGAACAAAGAAACCAAATTGAGGTACTGGGAGTCAAAATCCCGAATAAAATTGCTAAATCATATTCTCCAAATCTCTGTCCCATTTTCAGTTTTTGAAGATGAAATTTCTAAGAACGAAATTTTACAGTTTCGACGGATTTTTTCACCCGAAACCAATTAGTTAGTCAACTTTACATGCCATTTGACACGATTGAGGTGCTGGAAGTTTGATTTCGGTCGGAGGAAGCCCGCAGCAGAAAGCTTAACAAAACGAAAAGTTGTATTTTCAAAAGTCTGTCCCATTTTCAAATGTGAAATTTTCTGAACACAAATTTGACAGATTGGATGAAATTTTTGCCCAGAAACCAATTAGTCAGTTAATTGATGATGGTAAGAAACCAAATTGAGGTACTGGGAGTCAAAATCCCAAATAAAATTGCTAAATCATATTCTCCAAATCTCTGTCCCATTTTCAGTTTTTGAAGATGAAATTTCTAGGACCGAAATTTTACAGTTTCGACTGATTTTTTCACCCGAAACCAATTAGTTAGTCAACTTTACATGCCATTTGACACGATTGAGGTGCTGGAAGTTTGATTTCGGTCGGAGGAAGCCCGCAGCAGAAAGCTTAACAAAACGAAAAGTTGTATTTTCAAAAGTCTGACCCATTTTCAAATGCAAAATTTTCTGAACACAAATTTGACAGATTGGATGAAATTTTTGCCCAGAAACCAATGAGTCAGTTAATTGATGATAGTACGAAACCAAATTGAGGTACTGGGAGTCAAAATCCCGAATAAAATTGCTAAATCATATTCTCCAAATCACTATCCCATTTTCAGTTTTTGAAGATGAAATTTCTAAGAACGAAATTTTACAGTTTCGACTGATTTTTTCACCCGAAACCAATTAGTTAGTCAACTTTAGATGCCATTTGACACGATTAAGGTGCTGGAAGTTTGATTTCGGTCGGAGGAAGCCCGCAGCAGAAAGTTTAAGAAAACGAAAAGTTGTATTTTCAAAAGTCTGTCCCATTTTCAAATGTGAAATTTTCTGAACACAAATTTGACAGATTGGATGAAATTTTTGCCCAGAAACCAATTAGTCAGTTAATTGATGATGGTAAGAACAAAGAAACCAAATTGAGGTACTGGGAGTCAAAATCCCGAATAAAATTGCAAAATCATATTCTCCAAATTGCAAATCTCTGTCCCATTTTCAGTTTTTGAAGATGAAATTTCTAGGACCGAAATTTTACAGTTTCGACTGATTTTTTCACCCGAAACCAATTAGTAAGTCAACTTTACATGCCATTCGACACGATTAAGGTGCTGGAAGTTTGATTTTGGTCGGAGGAAGCCCGCAGCAGAAAGCTTAACAAAACGAAAAGTTGTATTTTCAAAAGTCTGTCCCATTTTCAAATGTGAAATTTTCTGAACACAAATTTGACAGATTGGATGAAATTTTTGCCCAGAAACCAATTAGTCAGTTAATTGATGATGGTAAGAAACCAAATTGAGGTACTGGGAGTCAAAATCCCGAATAAAATTGCAAAATCATATTCTCCAAATCTCTGTCCCATTTTCAGTTTTTGAAGATGAAATTTCTAGAACGAAATTTTACAGTTTCGACGGATTTTTTCACCCGAAACCAATTAGTTAGTCAACTTTACATGCCATTTGACACGATTGAGGTGCTGGAAGTTTGATTTCGGTCGGAGGAAGCCCGCAGCAGAAAGCTTAACAAAACAAAAAGTTGTATTTTCAAAAGTCTGACCCATTTTCAAATGTGAAATTTTCTGAACACAAATTTGACAGATTGGATGAAATTTTTGCCCAGAAACCAATGAGTCAGTTAATTGATGATGGTACGAAACCAAATTGAGGTACTGGGAGTCAAAATCCTGAATAAAATTGCAAAATCATATTCTCCAAATCTCTGTCCCATTTTCAGTTTTTGAAGATGAAATTTCTAGGACCGAAATTTTACAGTTTCGACTGATTTTTTCACCCGAAACCAATTAGTAAGTCAACTTTAGATGCCATTTGACACGATTGAGGTGCTGGAAGTTTGATTTCGGTCGGAGGAAGCCCGCAGCAGAAAGCTTAAGAAAACGAAAAGTTGTATTTTCAAAAGTCTGTCCCATTTTCAAATGTGAAATTTTCTGAACACAAATTTGACAGATTGAATGAGATTTTTGCCCAGAAACCAATTAGTCAGTTAATTGATGATGGTACGAAACCAAATTGAGGTACTGGGAGTCAAAATCCCGAATAAAATTGCAAAATCATATTCTCCAAATCTCTGTCCCATTTTCAGTTTTTGAAGATGAAATTTCTAGGACCGAAATTTTACAGTTTCGACTGATTTTTTCACCCGAAACCAATTAGTAAGTCAACTTTACATGCCATTTGACACGATTAAGGTGCTGGAAGTTTGATTTCGGTCGGAGGAAGCCCGCAGCAGAAAGCTTAACAAAACGAAAAGTTGTATTTTCAAAAGTCTGTCCCATTTTCAAATGTGAAATTTTCTGAACACAAATTTGACAGATTGGATGAAATTTTTGCCCAGAAACCAATTAGTCAGTTAATTGATGATGGTAAGAAACCAAATTGAGGTACTGGGAGTCAAAATCCCGAATAAAATTGCAAAATCATATTCTCCAAATCTCTGTCCCATTTTCAGTTTTTGAAGATGAAATTTCTAGGACCGAAATTTTACAGTTTCGACTGATTTTTTCACCCGAAACCAATTAGTAAGTCAACTTTAGATGTCATTTGACACGATTGAGGTGCTGGAAGTTTGATTTCGGTCGGACGAAGCCCGCAGCAGAAAGCTTAAGAAAACGAAAAGTTGTATTTTCAAAAGTCTGTCCCATTTTCAAATGTGAAATTTTCTGAACACAAATTTGACAGATTGAATGAGATTTTTGCCCAGAAACCAATTAGTCAGTTAATTGATGATGGTACGAAACCAAATTGAGGTACTGGGAGTCAAAATCCCGAATAAAATTGCAAAATCATATTCTCCAAATCTCTGTCCCATTTTCAGTTTTTGAAGATGAAATTTCTAGGACCGAAATTTTACAGTTTCGACTGATTTTTTCACCCGAAACCAATTAGTAAGTCAACTTTAGATGCCATTTGACACGATTAAGGTGCTGGAAGTTTGATTTCGGTCGGAGGAAGCCCGCAGCAGAAAGCTTAACAAAACGAAAAGTTGTATTTTCAAAAGTCTGTCCCATTTTCAAATGTGAAATTTTCTGAACACAAATTTGACAGATTGGATGAAATTTTTGCCCAGAAACCAATTAGTCAGTTAATTGATGATGGTACGAAACCAAATTGAGGTACTGGGAGTCAAAATCCCGAATAAAATTGCAAAATCATATTCTCCAAATCTCTGTCCCATTTTCAGTTTTTGAAGATGAAATTTCTAGGACCTGAAATTTTACAGTTTCGACTGATTTTTTCACCCGAAACCAATTAGTAAGTCAACTTTAGATGCCATTTGACACGATTAAGGTGCTGGAAGTTTGATTTCGGTCGGAGGAAGCCCGCAGCAGAAAGCTTAACAAAACGAAAAGTTGTATTTTCAAAAGTCTGTCCCATTTTCAAATGTGAAATTTTCTGAACACAAATTTGACAGATTGGATGAAATTTTTGCCCAGAAACCAATTAGTCAGTTAATTGATGATGGTACGAAACCAAATTGAGGTACTGGGAGTCAAAATCCCGAATAAAATTGCAAAATCATATTCTCCAAATCTCTGTCCCATTTTCAGTTTTTGAAGATGAAATTTCTAGGACCGAAATTTTACAGTTTCGACTGATTTTTTCACCCGAAACCAATTAGTAAGTCAACTTTAGATGCCATTTGACACGATTAAGGTGCTGGAAGTTTGATTTCGGTCGGAGGAAGCCCGCAGCAGAAAGCTTAACAAAACGAAAAGTTGTATTTTCAAAAGTCTGTCCCATTTTCAAATGTGAAATTTTCTGAACACAAATTTGACAGATTGAATGAGATTTTTGCCCATAAACCAATAAGTCAGTTAAATTAAGTAAGTGTTACGAAAAGAATGCCACATAACTACAAAACCTAAAAAAAATGGATCTTAGAATAATGATAACAGTTATGTACAATATTAATACACTGTCCTAGCTCTTTCTATTGTTGTCGATAAAAAGAGATTATTCGTAGATTTTAATTTCCCATCATTTCACACTGATCACCACTCTTTTTTAATATGATTTTGCAATATTTTACGTAGCGAAGGAATTTACCTCTTATATTACGGATTATATTACGGATTCCTCGCATAATCATATCCTATCTGTGTCTAATGTATCAAGAGTCTTTAAAATTCCATATGTTGTTAGTGTTATTATAAGGATCTATTAACGACGTCTTCATAGGAAGGAACAGAATCGATATGAGCGGTGGAGCCAACAGCATCGTTGTAGGTAGGTGGTGGGGATAAGTTATCTGAAACTCCCACCTCATAACTCGGTCCTGGGAATAGTAATTGTAACTTAAATAGCTCAACTATAGTAGTAGTACACAGCTGATTTTAAGTTCCCCTTAATTACGAAGTTCAAAAAAGACAAACCGACCTTTAAAAAAAGGGCGGTTAGATATTCACTAACTGTGTAGGGACTCTGGGGCCTGGGCGGAAGATGAATAATTGAAATTTCAACAGCATCTTGTACCCTTATTGTGCTGATTCCAGGAAGCATTCTCTTTACGCTCTCATCATTCTGTAGAATGAGATATCGTTCATTTAAAATTGGGTAATTATAGGCCTGTTAAGGATTGCAGCCCAATTAAGACCTGATAAATTGCAGCTACTTGTGCCATATAAGGGATAACTGAGGTCACGTGACAGTCGGTTTTATCACGTGACCGCTAATCCTATCACGTGACCTTGATTCGTAAATCCTCGGGCACGTGATCACATTCGTAACGAGTCGTATGCCGACTAGAATATTTTGTGACGTCACCAGAGCTCAAGCTACTTGATCAGGCCTTATATGGAATAATATAGTGTATCGAGTGTAATTGGATCCGATTAATAATAATATAGGAGCTGAATTATGACAGCATCTGGTATCACCTTCTGAAACCTAGCAGACTGCTGGCCCAGAGAATCGAAAATAGAAGGATTTTTTATTGATGAAAATCGAAGCGAAAACCTTGTAACCCTATGTTTTCGAGGACGCTGAACAAGATTAAACTGGTTATAATTATCATACTCTCGTGTAAATTGCTTTAAAGCGTCATTGAAATTTGAATGATGCTATCAATTGTAATACGATAAGCTTATTCTACCACCACTTGGAATTAAAATCTATATATACATATTGCATTGTTAAATACATATAATCAAGATCGCTAAGTTCAATGTGTGAACGAAGTATGGCTTTTCTTCTTTGAAAACTTCTTGGCTTATAACTATAAGTATAAAAGTACTTCGGGTTTGCTTTTACTTTTGCTGCAGCCTGCTCTTCGCGATGCTGAAAAAATGCTCAGTTAAAATACTATCTAAAGATTTAATGTCTGATACAGTAATTTAATCAACAAGCCAGACAAGCCAGACAAGCCAGACACGGAGTCCAGGGTCAAAATTATTGATGGTCAACTAATTTTACAATAATAGATAGCTTTGAACACATTATGACTTTTGAATTTGATTGGCTTTCCAGAACAATCAAATTCAATTCGACGATTTGTTCCATTCCGACGATTTGTTCCAATCATTACTTCTTATCAAAATGTTTCGTCAAAATGATTTCGATTGTCAATTAATTTCTGTACCTATTATTATCAGCATCTGTTATAAATATATCACGTTTATCTCACGGACAGGTTGGGCATGATCGTTCTTATTCCTTTTAGGAAATTTACCACCTTTTGTTAAAAATAAACTATGTAGTACCTAAACTTAACCCTAAACAAAGCCAACATTGTTCGTACAACACGTATTGGCTTGCCCATGGTCACGTGATATCGATCCTGCATTCTGATTCGCTCTAGGGCTGCATGTCTATAAATACCAACACACAGACCAGTAAGTCTGTGACCTCTTAGTCTGGTCTGATATTGTTACCCAGTACTAGTGAAAGTTATTTCTTCTGACCTCGTATTCTGTTCTTTTTCTCTCGTCTTTTTAAAGCATAACAATCAAAGAATTTGTGCCTGCCTGTTTTAATTCCAGCTGGTATTGTCTCGAAGCCCATAGCCATTTCTATAAAAAATGCCACCATTGCATTTCTGATAGGTCTAGATCTTGTAATTGTATCCAAGTACAACAGTCCTCGACATCTCACTTCGTGCACCAATATACCTTTAATACAGGATGAACCACATAAAATTTGACTTTAAAAAAAAAATCATCACCCGCCACATTAGCAAAATTTAACAAAACTTTGCAAGTTTTGCTGTCCACTTTTTTCCGCTAATGTCCGCCAATGTCCTGCCCTTTTTGGATTATTATATATTATTCCATATAAGGCCTGATCAAGTAGCTTGAGCTCTTGTGACGTCACAAAATATCCTAGTTGGCATACGACACGTTACAAATGTGATCGCGTGCCCGAGGGTTTACGAATCAAGGTAACGTGATAGGATTAGCGGTCACGTGATAGGACCGAATGTCACGTGACGTCAGTTTTCCCTTATATGGCACAAGTAGCTGTTATTGATCAGCTCTTAATTGGGCTGCAATCCTTGATAGGCCTATAATTACCCAATTTTAAATGAGCGATATCTCATTCTACAGTATGAGGGCGTAAAGAGAATGCTTCCCGGAATTAGCATAATGAAGGGAACAAGATGCTGTTGGGATTTTAATTATTCATCTTCCACCCGTAGTCCCTAGAGAATAGACTTGAGGAGTGAGGACTTAAGCTCACACTCCGTCACTTTTCCTCCTGCTTCCTGGAAAAGTACAATATATTAGAGAGAATAGACTTGAGGAGTGAGGACTTAAGTTTCTGTGGCAATCAGAATGAAACATGATCACTTACAATCTACATAACCAAGACGTTCAAGAGCCAAAAATTTCAAGATCCTCTGAAATTCCCCTAGGGCCAATCAAACACTGCCTATTTTATCAAGTGACAAATTTGGTGCTTAGAATAGTCATGGCATTCAACATGGTACAGTGACGTATGGTTAAATCAGGGCTATCACACCAGAACACGCATTTATTTTGAGATATAATAACAAATTTAGCTGAAGTGTGTACAGTCAGTCCCAGATTATTAATCATTTCAGTTTCACGGATTCATAAACGAGAGGTCATAAATATATAATAGATTTTGCTTTAAACAAAACTATAAACTGTTAAATAGGCCCGCTAAAAATGATTTCGCTTGTAAATTCTGTTTGTTGGGCACCGTTTGCGTAACAATCCGGTCATCCGTCATTCAAACGATTACAGGCAATACCTTATACAATATGTTTCGAACAATCATCATTTCTATTCAAAAATGATCACCTCATAGATTATGCGTAGTTCATACTTCATAATTAATCATCAACCACACTCAGAAACCACGGCCAGTTGAAGGGAAATTTTGACGCGGACAATCGGTTCTACTCATTTGTAAATTTGAAGAAAAATAAACCGTTATACCTTTTGTTCAAATAATTGTGAAGGAAAAAATCATCAGCCAAATATTCTTTCTGAGGCCTACTCAGGAGCTGATTTTTGTGTTTGGTTTCGTGCTTAGAAATAAATAGACCAATAACAAACTGTTTAGATGTTCACATGACATATTTGGTGCTTACAATACTCACAGTCACTACAGTTACCCAGGTTGAGGTCAGGGGTAGTACGTACCACAACCGCCATGCCACGGGTATTTCTTTACAGTTTAAAGTTGACGAACTTAACTGAGGTGCGCTCAGTCAGTTTTAAACCATCAATCCTCTATTTTCCACAGTATATATTCATAATAGTAAACTTTTACTGTATTAAGGCCTTATGATATAATTTCGTTTGTAATTTCTGTTTGCTTGTTCACTTAACATTTGGCCTTGGGCCATTTTTAATTGTTGAAAACAATCGTTTTAAACAATTGTTAGCACTACTTAAAATACAAATATCAGCCCCTCATTTAAACTATTCGACGTTAGTTTTTCATAATGACACGACCGTTGAGAGATCAATTATCAAATGTTTTGGACTTCGATTTGTTTTCCTGACATTATTTTCTTCTGTATTTTTATATTTCATAAACCCATTTTATTTTTGGAAATTTCCTATAAAATGTTCATGTTTTACTTAATTCAAGGATTCAATTAGCCAAATTCTAAAGATATCGACTCAAGAAATCAGTTGGAACGACGCGAGAATGGGGTTCAAACTTTCGATCACACTACTTATACTGATCGTCTTAGTTCAGGGCATCTTCTGTCAACTTGGTAAGATATTTGAAATTGTTTAAATAAAATTTACTTTATCAGCATTTGTAAGAAAACAGCTAAAGCTTTATAAAATTAACAAATTCAACCGCGCACAATTTTAAGTGCGTACATCTAGTGATTCTGTGATCATGGGTACAATTTTATTGCCTAATTAAATGTAGGACAGCGGAATTATACATGAATTGATGTTAACATTATTAACTATTCATGCAACACTCAGTAGTACATTACTTTACTCTATCAGGTGATTTAAAGTGGTTGTCTAACGGGAGATGTGGCAGTCCTGCTGAGTGTGACCCTGATGGGGAGAACCCGTGTTGTAATCCGAATGGAAGGTGTGGCAAGACAACTAAGCATTGTTCTTGTCCGGACTGTGTTGACTACAGGGTTGTGGATGAATTGAGAAAATCAGGTGAAAATTGCACAGTTACGATAGTAGGGGGCTTCCTCAAAAATGTCTGTTTTGATGAAAAGAGGAAACAACACTACTTCAAGTGTGCCCACTCTGATGTGTACTTTAAAAATGATATGAAAGATTATCAGCTTGACAGTGTTACTGCAGTGTGTGAAAACGACCGCCACGTGTATCAGGCATGTGGGTTCAAGACAGAAATAACAAACACAGATGTGCTGTGTGGAGGCTTGTTTTGCAATAACAATTACATCAGATGTGTTAAGAACTGTAGTGTAGATGATGATTGTTCTGTAAAGCATAACCCACAACAGTACACTGGAACTAATCTCTGTAATGATAAATGTGACGACACTAGATGTATAGATGAAAGTGATTGCAACGGGTATAAATACGGAGTTAACTGCCCACTTCGTGGGAGGAAGATATATGTTCCTGTGAAGTGGATATGTGACGGAGGCAGGTCCTGTGATAAAGGAGAGGATGAACCGGACTGTAAAGTAACTAAAACGACCCCACACACGTGTACAAGTTACAGATATAAAATGTTGTATAACGATATTAGAACAGTACCTATATTTGACTATACTAGGTGCTCCGTATTTGATATAAAGAAGGAAATATATCCATACTGTCTGAACTATTTAGATCAGACTAACTGTTCTGATAGTGAGCGAGTAGGGGGGTATTGTCCTATTAATGGGTATTTGTCGAGTGTTTCTAAGTACATGTTGTGTTATGAAAATTATGAGAAGACTAGTTTACCAGTAAAGTTATGTGACAATGACATTCAAAACAGCTGTATATCACCGTCTACTTCCACTGATTGTAGAGTACACAAACACAGGATGTGTGACGGAGTGTGGGATTGTCATGATGGGAGTGATGAACTTCATGACATGTGTGAATATATGACGAAGGAATTCCAATGTGTCCGTAGGTTTAACTTTAAAATAGGTATGCAGGTCGGAATACCAGTTTCTTGGATAATGGACAATGTGGTGGATTGTATGGACAGGTTAGATGAACAGGCTGAGGATTTGAATTTCTGTGACAATCAAACTGACAAAACATACCGATTTAAAGAAATTGATGAAACTTGCAATAACGTCTATCTGTGTCAGAAAGGTGATAAACCATACGTTCAATTCGAACAACTCTGTGACGGACTGGAGACGTGTGGTGACGGTGCAGAGAATGAGGTTTGTAGGATTGCAAGAGATTTTCCAACGATCAATAAGGCCGCTCTTGATCACGGAGGATTGAAAGATGTATGCGGTGACACCAACTGTGAAGTGAAAGAATTCATACGACCCTGGATTGATGTATTCGGAATAACGAAGTCAGAGTTAATCGTTCCGACCTCAAAGGTTAATTGCAGCTATTTGTTTGGTGAATATTACCTGTTTCTGAGTTGCATGGATCTATGTCTAGATGCCCCATGTCCTTTAAATAAAAACAGAACATTGTTGTACAATTCATGTCCTAGACAATATCCTGATCGAGCATACACGCTTGCTAACAACTCTTTTCTAACGTTTGTTGAGAAGTCAAAGAAAGGCAAATATCACCAGGACTATTTTCAATGCAATAACAGTAGATGTGTGGTATACAAGCAAGTATGTGATCTCATAGATGACTGTGGGGACATGAGTGACGAGTTAAACTGTGCAAATCACATGATTTGTGAACACACTTTAAACTCGACTAAGCATCAGTTCATTTCCTTACCGCAGAGATGTGACGGTATATACGATTGCTTTGACCTTTCAGATGAATGCAATGACATTTGTGGGAAAAGGATACTTGAAAACTGGAAACTGCAGGTATCATCCTGGATGATGGGGTTGCTAGCATTGATATTCAACTCGTACACCGTATTCATTGGACTAAAAACTATAAAGCATAGTGGGAATGAACGTATTTTAGCTAACAAAGCCTTGATCAGTATAATCGGATCAGGGGATCTATTTATCGGATTATACTTGGTTATGTTATCTTTCTATGATAGTTTTATTTATGGAACTGGGTTCTGCAAACATCAAGCCGAATGGTACACCGGAACAGCATGCTCCATATTGGGGGTCATCAGCACGATTGGATCACAAGTCTCCCTTTTCGCTATGACAGCCTTGAGTATAATCCGAATGTTCTGGCTCACTTTTAAGCAAAAGAGCATTCCAGGCCCTACAAACAAAAGCTCTGCTGTCAAGCTTGCTTTCCTAGCGACGGGAATCCTCACCGCATCCCTTGCTATAGCTGTTATACCATTGATACCTTCATTTGAGGAATATTTTGTACAAGGAATGTACTATGACCCCATCTACAAAGTGTTCATAGGCTTCCCCAACAAAGAGAAACATGTTAATGTTCTTCAAGCTCACTATAATACCACTAACATCACTACGGATTTGACATGGACACAAATCAGTGATAAGGTGGACGGTATGTTCACTCAGCAACATGGACTTTTGAGTAGACGTCCAGTTCATTTTTATGGAAACGACGGTGTCTGCTTATTCAAGTACTTTGTTAGGAGTGACGATGCAAGAAGAATCAGACAATCGATTGAAAGTAACGCGGACATAACTGATCATAAAGGAGATCCAGTAGTTTGGCTAATGCTTGGTGTGAACTTAGTCTGCTTCATCATCATCACTTTTTGCTACATAGTTATCAATATTCAAACAAGGATTTCTTCACGGAGATCAGGACAGCACCATAACCCAAAAAGAGTGAGGGACAATAGATCTGTACAGAATAAAATTTCTCTTATTGTTGCCACTGATTTCTTATGTTGGGTACCATTTATTGTTATCAGCAGTATGCATAACCTCGGCGTTTTTGATGCGACTGAATGGTATGCTACGTATGCGATGATAGCTCTTCCACTTAACTCTGTTATCAACCCGCTGATATACGAAAAAACGTTAACAGAGTTCCTAGGCAGAAAATTAGGGGAAGTAAAAACACTTATCAGGCTCAGTACCTCCGCAGTCGTATCTTCGATTACAAGATTCATTTCGACGATGACTGAAGACATACAGAGCGAGAACGTTGATCTGGATGTCATACAGATGGAACCTTTAAGAGTACACGAGGATCAGGAAATTTCAAATCAAGTAATAGCTGAGACAGAAAATCTGTGAAGTGTTTATTTAATGATATTGCTACCCATATATTACAGCCCTGACTTAATAGTTCATGTATAATGTAATATTTGTATTTAAAATTGACTTAATTGTAATCGATTAATGTAGTATTCTATCTTCAAATATTATGATTGTAGGATCTATAGTTTACGCCTCAGCAATGTTTATCACTTACAGAATCACATCATGATTCGTTTAATCTTTCACATGACAAATCTACCATTATATTACGTACATTATAACATTATGTGCTATGTTCAATTTTATAAATTCTGATTTCTTATTTTCAAAGAGTTCAATGTACCTTTATAGTGGTATGAATACTAATATACGCTAATGATTAGTTTAAATTATCTAAATTACATGTCTTATTAGTAAAGTTTTACATTATTTTCCTCGATATGTACGACCGAAAGTCTAAGGCCAAGACGACACATAGATCACCAGGCCAGAATATGTCTCACTATCCCACAAACATCGATTGCAATAATTGGTAATAATAATACTGTAATAGCATCCGCTCGTTTAATAATAATAATTTTTGTTCGACATTTGTAGTTTTATTTTATCTATAATTTACAAAATAATAACATTGTTCACCAAGAACATATTAAAAAAGGCTTTCTCAGATAATATTGTGGTAATATTGCTGCTAGGATTAAGTTATTTCTATGCTGAACACAAACCTTTCCACCGGCCAGCCATGGTTTAACGCATCACTATTAGACTGTAATTATTGGGGAGCCTCGGAACAATAAATATAACATAGAAGTTTGAAATATTCTAATTACTATGATAATGGCATGATTATTACTATTGTGATTGTCGGAAATAAATATGTTATGTGCAAATCACGTAATTTGTGAAGACACTTTAAACTCAACTAAACATACAGCTCATATCCTTATCGCAGAGATGTGACGGCATATACGATTGCTTTGACCTTTCAGATGAATGCAATGACATTTGTGGGAAAAGAATTATACTTGAAAACAAGACACTGCAGGTATCATCCTGAATTATGGGGGTGCTAGCATTGATATTCAACTCGTACACCGTATTTATTGGGCCCTTTATTGGACTAAAAACTATAAAGCATAGTGGGAATGAACGTATTTTAGCTAACAAAGCCTTGATCAGTAATCGGATCAGGGGATCTTGTTATCGGACTATATTTAGTTCTTCTGTCTTTCTGAGATAGTTTTATAACCAAGACGTACACGAGCCACCAATTTTAGGAGATTCCCTCTGAAATTCCCAGCCTACTAGGACCAATCAAACACTGCCTATTTGTTCACGTGACAAATTTAAACTGTGGAAAATTCTCCTAAAATTAAAATACTTATAATTGTAGATAAAATGAGTTTTACCAGCTTCTGGAACATTGAGAAAGAGTCTCGCTGAAGGCTGGGATGATGCTGGGGTAAATTAAAATGGAAGATCTCCTAGTGTGTGTGTAGTCGTTTTACATTTGGTTGCAAATAGCGAGCTCTGTTATCAGCTGTTGTAACTTGCGATAAGAAGTGCTTGTCTTTTAGTGTGATCGTTTTGTAGCCTGTATACAAGAACTGTACATTGGAATATACACGATGCAGTACTCATACCATGAACATACGAAGCATTTGGTCGATGACCCCGATAATGATGATCTGTTTAGTGCCAGACATGCAGATCAGGTAGCGAGAGCTACAAACAGTGTTTTCAATGAAATGTGCCATGAACTGGATGTTAAGGAATACGGAGATCTAGTATTGAAAAACCTGAACAAGCGATCAGTTTCGAAAGAAAAACTGTGTGATTGGCTGCAAACTGTTTGTTTCATTTTGAATCGTTATGCAGCTCCTCATTTGCAAATGGCTGCGGAGAGAGTAGATAAACAGAACATTTCATTAATCGCGGAGCAGAAAACTGTCATTGATTTGCAGAAGCAGCTCATTGAAAAGAAGGACGAAGAACTCAAGTCTGTCCAAACAACTGTGCAGACAGAGATGAAATCATATTCTTCTGCCCTGAAGAAGACTTGTGCTGCTGCTCTTACGCCAAAGAAGATCTGTACTGCAGTTAAGACAATAGCTGAAAAGGATGAAAGAAGCAGAAACGTCGTAATCTACGGAATAAGTGAATCCGACGGCGAGAAGTTAGAAAACAAAGTTGCTGAAGTTCTTGGTGAGATAAACGAGAAACCTTCATTTCGTGACTGTTGTAGAGTTGGTTTGAAGAGAGCCGGCACATTAATACGACCTACTAAACTATCTCTAAATAGCTCTGATATGGTTACTCAGGTGCTGCGAAAAGCGAAACTACTACGCACAAAAGAGGGCTATAAAAGTATCTACATTTGCCCAGACAGATCAGTGGAAGAAAGGAGAGCTTACAAGAAGCTCTGGGAGGAATTGAAAGAGAAGAGGAAAGCAGAGCCTAACAGAGTTCATTTCATAAGGAACAATAAGATTGTCAGCTCTGATAAGAACAGTGTATCAGCCTCGTCTGAAGAAATTTGAACTGTTCCACATTCTTCACCACACATTTATTTTATCACAATTTTGTTTCACACTTTAAAAAATCATATCGGGGCCATGTAATTGCGAGCACGTTTTACTGTGCAGTACCGTGTTTGGTCTCCCGTCAGATTTTACAGACGGGGGCAATAATTTATTCGAGTTTATTTCATACGTTGTAATTGCTGTACTCTGTAAAGTTTGAAAAGTATTTAATAAAAGTTGGGTTGTGAGAGGGACTGGGGCTATTCTGTCTTTCAGAGAGGACGCTACCTCTTCTTGTAGATATTTCATCTTCAGTCATCTCGATGTTATTTTCGTTGTCATCTCCACTTTTTGGTCTTAAACATTGGCAGGTCAGAGCAGATTCCAGACAACTACCACAGCTTCTTACCGGGTCCGGGAGTCCGGACCCCCTTTTCACCGCATCTGAACGGTTAAGTGGATTACGGGTTTATAATTCATGGGAGTGTTAACAGTACTAGTAATACTTACTAATATTAGGAAAGCATGCCTCAATTATCACAATATTACAAATAACAAGGTGTGTGTGTGAATGATATGTATAATTAAAATCTCATTAAATAACAAGGATCTCAAAATGGAACAAACCATCCACAGGGTAAGTATTCTGAAACGATTTCCCAAAGATTCGTTACGATTCCGACTAGTGGAGCACCGCAAATCACCTGTTAAAACTATTTACGGGAATTATATGCACTAAAACTCGTGGACACTGAGAGCTGATAATTTGCGGATATTTCCCGCAAAGGAAGCGAGGGTATTATCAGAACAGACTCCCCGTTACCTTGATGAGCGGCTCGCGTTACATTTAAACCGATAATGCCATGGCTGGATATTTTGAATTTTCTCATGAGAATTCTTGTCTCGTGACTGAAAAGTGTGGGAGAGGTGCGTGCACCATGCTGCACACTTTGGCACGCTCCCAAATTTGAACATTTCCAAACTTGTCAGTCGCTAGTCAGTTGCTAGATCTTTTGTTGAACAGACAATTTTTGTGATTGTGACTGTCGAGTTCTATTCATGAACATCCGACCACTGAGTGAAGATCGATTGCAGCTACTGGCAGCTGATTCAGAGGGTCAGGGGACAAAGAATCAAAATAACTGGTCGAAAAACATATCAAAGCCTGGCCCCGCCTGGGCAAGTGGCCCCGCCCCCTTCGACAACATTCCTAGTGAATTCAACGACGTTCCTTTAGACAGAATCACCTTTGTTCTATTTAAGCTGATAACTGAAATATCTGACATCAAGAGGCAACCTTACGAAGCTAAAACTTTCCATGCCCTTTTACTTGCTCTCTGTCGAGTGAGTGTATTGAAGATTGGTGAAATTGGAAATTTCATGTCCAAAGTACCGAAGTTTGGTTTTCTTAACAGGGTCATAAACGGAAAAATGAAGAATATGTAAGGATTAAGAAGAGGAAGAGAGAGGGAACGAGGAGCAGATCTTGTTACTGAACACGAAGACAGCCTCTGGAGGTATGCTTTTAGGTAAACTGACACACGAAAAATTAAATATCTTCTATTATATCAGCAGCAGCAAAATCATTCGATTGTGTCCATAAAGAAACCAAATGCGTCCATCAAGTCCCTGTCATTAGTTATAAAAAACAAGGTATTATTGGATTAAAACATACTTTTACAAAACCGCTATAATGGCAAATAATTTTAGTGCTTCTCAATACTCAATACAATAATACAGTAAAACCAGCGTCCTGGCCCCTGATTTTCACCCTGAAAAATACCTGCTATTGGGGAACAAAGCTCCAAATGTTATTCAAGTGGATGTAGAAACTGTCGATTATCTAACCAATGTTATCATATACTATATACATGTAGCATGTTAATACATTGTATATAACAATAACAACAACAACCAGCTGGGAACAGCTGCGTTCTGAAAAGACTAACTCCATCCGAACTTACTGGAAATGCTTTGGATCATACATCCAAGGATTACAAAGACTTGCAGATATCGTGTACTCTCAACCAGTTTCACAATCAGGAGCCGAGCAGAGTTTATCGGCATATAAAACTGTTATGCCCGACTCTAGAGAGACATCAAATGAGAAAGATGTCTCCAGGACTCGACCACGCTCATCATCAAAGGTTGTTAAAGTTCAAAAACAGAGTAACGTTAATAATAAGTACATGAACCCCGCAATCAAGATAGATATGCGAGACACATTCATTAAAGAACTGGTGGAAGTAAACGGTTTACCTCAAGATGATTATCCCAGTATGCGAGATATTTAAAGTTTCTTAATTCTCAATAAGCTTCCTAAGGAGCCACAGAGAACCGAAACTTGTACAAGTTCTTCGGTAAGGGAACAAGTTTAAGGGCTCCATCAACGAGATCTTAGAAAGTTCGAGGAACTTATACAACACGAGAAGTCAGTTAAAAAACAGAAACATTCCTTCAAAATAGATAAAAAGTATTTGGATGATATTTTCGACTTCCTTAAAGAATTCGAAAGTGCATGTTTGTAATTGTTTATTTGTAATTGTTATTTTAATTGTTCAATGTTGAAAATTTCTGTACTGTAAATATACTGTTTTAGATACCATATCTCTATGTTGATGCCCGTTTTTTATTTGTCTTCTTATACCCACTCTTCACCAAGATTGTTAGACGAAAGTACACTCACATGAATGAGCTCTAGGAATATTATTATATTATGAAGGTCTTTCCAATAAATTGCTGTTTCTAATGATTCGAATAATTATTTGTGGACTAAATGTTAAATCTCTTCAGATATGAACAAACGTAACTGTGCCAGCTGTCAAGTAGTTGCTGAAGACTCCATTGAGGATATTCATATAGCAGATGAAATAATGGAAACGAAATCAGATGACGAATCAGCAGAAGATCCCTATTCTGAGTCAGAGCCGGATTGGGACTGTGAAAATGTGTCCTTCAGACACTACAGTTGGTGGCAAAATCGATTTCAAGCAGACCAGGAGGAAAGAGAGGGGTGTCCTCTAACCCCACAATTAAGGCTAGTCATAACGGAAGATCCAGAACATCTGCAAGCATTAAACACACATGAAGCAGAGAAAGAGCCGGGACATTCCGGTGGTGAATGATGATTATATAAGTTTTAATCCTTGTTTATAATTCTAATTTTAGGTCAGAGGATACTTTGATAGACGTTATTATTCAAATATAATTCATAACTTGTTAGCCTCATTTCCCCCTCCATTAGAAGGAAAAAAGGGGTCGGCTGGACCAGCCTTCGACCTAGAGCGTCCATCTCATGAATTTTAGGTCAGAGGATACTTTGATAGACGTTATTATTCAAATATAATTCATAATTTAGTAATGACTTGTTAGCCTCATTTCCCCCTCCATTAGAAGGAAAAAAGGGGTCGGCTCGGCCAGCCTTCGACCTAGAGCGTCCATCTCATGTATTTTAGGTCAGAGGATACTTTGATAGACGTTATTATTCAAATATAATTCATAATAATGACTTGTTAGCCTCATTTCCCCCTCCATTAGAAGGAAAAAAGGGGTCGGCTGGGCCAGCCTTCGACATAGAGCGTCCATCTCATGTATTTTAGGTCAGAGGATACTTTGATAGACGTTATTATTAAAATATAATTCATAACTTAGTAATGACTTGTTAGCCTCATTTCCCCTCCATTAGAAAGAAAAAAGGGGTCGGCTGGGCCTGCCTTCAACCTAGAGCATCCATCTCATGAATTGTAGGTCAGAGGATACATTGATAGACGTTATAATT
This sequence comes from Bolinopsis microptera, assembly GCF_026151205.1. Lineage (NCBI taxonomy): Eukaryota > Metazoa > Ctenophora > Tentaculata > Lobata > Bolinopsidae > Bolinopsis > Bolinopsis microptera. Next base: position 7,162,687 of record NC_087073.1, on the reverse strand, counting down.
CAAATATAATTCATAACTTAGTAATAACTTGTTAGCCTCATTTTCCCCTCGATTAGCGAAAAAAAATCCCTCTTCTCTTCGGATTCTGAAAGAGTTCGATCTGATGAATCGATTGAACACGTTTAAACTTTTATTACATACTTGGAAGCTGTCATTAGAATACAAAATGTAAAATGACTCGTTAGCCTCAATTTGCCCTCGACTAAATCCTTCAAAACTTTTATTAATCGAAACCTAATTAGTTGAACTATAGACATGTGAAATATCATATGCCTATCTTAAAAGTTCTTGCTGTGAGAATCTTCTAAAGTTAAATTGGGAAAAACGTGGTCCATCTCTTGCGAACTTTCCTAATGACCAGGGTCCATAGTAAAAATAGTTTTATGTGTTACGCATGCTTTTAACTCGCTAGTCTAGTTTTGATAAGCTGCTGATAGATTGTAAGCTACACTCAACTTTACAACAAATGGAAATCCGACTAACTCCTAATATGGACATCATCTCTTCGGACTCCGGGCCGCCAGGTAGTGGGTGCCGGTTAGAATATTAATTGTATATAAGTTCAATACCTTTTAGTTTGTTACCGTACTTAACCTATCTAACCCTGTATTTCCCTTTAGCAAAGGTTTTAGTTTCCGGTGATGTATAATATACAGTGTTGGGGTAGAAGGACTCCGAAGATCGGTTCGACTCCAGACTCTAGCGGTCTGCAGAAGAGAGAGGAGTGTTTCAGTGTATTTAGTTCCCACAGATTCTGGTCGACAGTAGATACGTCGACCGGCATGAGTGTGTTTTTTAGTTCCAGTTTTAGTTCCAGTTTATCATCAGTATTCACCAATATCGACACGCCTACACGAAACAGGAGTTTAACGAAACAGGAGTTTCTGTAAGAGATCTTGTAGTTTATTGTACAAGAATAGAATTTAGTAGTTTAATCTTAAAAGACTTTATTGACATTTAATATAGTATAGTGTTGGGATATTTAGATAGTATCCAGTTTGTTATTTAGTAGAGTGTGAGTTTTAGTTGAGTCACACAGATCATTCACTCATCCTTTCATAGATTGGAGTTATTGATTGAGTTATAGGTGAGTGCCAAGTATCACTTTCACGTATTCACTTGTATTGCTCTATTTTATTCTTCTATTTGTATTTATTATAATTGTGTATTCTTTTGTTACAAGTTATTCAGAGAAGGGTTCATACCACTACCTCTACAGAACAATGCCTGGCAACCCCTATGACACCCGTCGATGTACGTTAGTACTCAATCAGACCTAACATTTGGACATTAGCTTCCTACCCTGTCACCTAAACTTTGTCTCAATCTGTTCGAGCATGTTAAGGATGAGCACATTACACACGAAATCACGCACAACCAGTCACTGGGAATTGATTTAGGGATTAAATCAAACACTAAAATTTCCAGACATAAAATTGTATTGAAACAAAAACTGGAGAACGATTGTAAACACGTTAACTTTATAAATTCGTATTATACGGTAGATGTCGCCAAAATAGATTATTTAATGAACCATTTTTACGGTTTGCTGGAGAAGGCAGAAACTGGTAATGATGATATATTAGATTATATTACATCCTTAAGGTTACTAAAAATTACTTTCATTTATAGGAACAATGACCTGTCCTTAGGAGCTGCTGTTGGCTGTCGATACGGTTAGCTGTTATTTCTGTTAGCTGTCACTAGGAAGAGGAACTCTAGCTCTGGAGCTATCGGTGTTGATATTCAGTGTTTAGGAACTCTGGAACGGTTCGGTGTGGAGAACTCAAGAACTGTTCAGTGTCAAGGAACTGTCGGTGTTAAGATCAGTTCAGTGTTGAGAAAGGTTCGGTGTTGAGAAATTTCTCGTATTCATTTGTATAAGGACAATTGTATCGTATTCTGTTTGAGGAGGAACTACAGAAGAACAAGTTCATCAGAAGAACCAGTTAGTGTAGCAGAGAAGTGACAGATTATATTATAATTGAAGTGATTTGGTAGTGTATTAATTCTCTTTGTTAGTCTCAGCAGTGAGTGTGAGTGTGTGCTGTGCCTTGTGGGTATTATCATTTTAAGCTATTGACTAACAGAGATAATATAGAGATTTATCATTCTATTGACTTTTTACAGTTAATCATTATTGTAAGATACACGGCCCACCTATTTTTCTCCTGTTCCAGTCGAAGTTGCAAGGCTGTGATTACGTACACTCCTCTCACACTCTCTTTGAATATTGACGGGGAAATTCAAAGATGATTGAATCGCTTCGATTCACAGGAACGGAGCGGAGGTGTTACAAAGTAATCTAGATTAAACTGGGAACGCATTGACGTGGCACCTCTCACCAACACGCGTCAAAAGATAACAACGAACTCATTAAAAGCCCATCAACGATGGATTATATAAATCATACCAGAACCCCATTCAAAGGTTGGACTTGGACTTCCCCCTTATTTTGAATCGTTCCGATTCACAGGAAGATTCTTTGATATAACTCCTACCAGAACCCTGTTCAAAGGTTGGACATTCTTTCTCACTCCTTCAAAGGTTGGACTCACTCTCTCCCGCTCTCGCTCTCTCCTGCTGCTGGACCTGGAACCTCTCACTGGACACGACGGCGGACATAGTACTTTCTCTCGACCTCTGACTAGACCTACAGTCAATCTCGATGCAGACTGTCCTGGATATCCGCTATCCAGTACGCACTGGAACCTCTCCAGTCTCCACCTAACGGATCTCCTTTCCTATCCCGGGCCAGTTCTCAATAGTTACAATATATTACTCTTTTAAACCCAATACCGGACATTCTGCCGGCCTAATTATGTGACTCTATCATTTGTTAAGTTATAGACTGCTAAAAGTAATATAAGTACGGTGGCAGTCCGCAGTAGCCTCTACCAAAAGTTCTTCAAACTTGAGTCAGATGAATTAAGGAATAAAAATAACTAATCTAAAGTAAAGCCGGTTGCACCGGACTCTAAAAATTGTGATTGAAATTAATCTAACTCTATAAGCTCTCTTTGAGATAAAGTGTCACCTATTTGGTGGGGACCTAAGATGAGAAGTATGTATCATACGTACTTTTCAAAGTATCGTACAAGTACGTACTTTTAAAATACTGCGGAAAAGTACGCAGATATAATAATGTAGTGCAGTGCACGTGTCGGCACGTGTCAAACTTTCGAGCGGTTTTTAAAATTTCGCGCGATTTCAGAGTCTTATAAGTTCTAGATCATCTAAGAAGAGTTTTAGCGAGAGTTTTAGCGCGGCGTTACACGTGGCACGGCGCGTAGCTATCCCTGAGTAGTTCATTTCCGAGGCTCATGTTAGTCTTTTACGTTGTACATGTCGCGACAAAATTATTTAATTCGATTTCATCATAATGTATACGATACTGACATTGCATATGAAATTGCGATGTCTTAGCAATTGTATTAGACCGAGCACTTGGTGTTTACAATCATAAGATCGGATTACTGTTTTGGCAGTTTAAATTGTACAGGTCAAGATTTATTTAGCTGAACGTCCATGCTTTGAGAATGTTGTTTTGTCGACTCGAACATTCAAATATACTTCGTCACAATGTTGTTTGCTAATCTTTTAGTTTTATTCTTAGCGATCCGGATCATGCCGAAAGCTCGTGGAGTAGAATGGAATTACGTAGAAAGCAGTGAATGGACAAGAGTGGAAACCATCTTCTCAAGTGTAAATATTGTAGCTCAAGTTACAAGGGGACTGCTTCTAAGATTAGGTTGCATCTTTTGTCGTGTAGCGCAGTACCAGCTAGTATAGCACATGAAATAAAAAGCATCAGTGACGTGAAGGACACATTGAATAAAAATGCAGCTTCCGCCCGGAGAAATTTCGCAAGAAACGATTTTAGTAAGCAGCTCACAATTAAGAAGATGCATGACACCGGAAAACAAACTGCTTGTGACGAAGCTATTGCAAGCTTCTTTTTTGAAGCTGGGTTACCCCTGGCTAAGATCGACTGTGCAAGGTTTAAGTCTATGGTAAATGCGCTGAAGGCTGCCCCACTGAGCTATGTACCACCCAATTCAAAGAGACTGAAAGTTTGAAAAATTTTTGAATCGTACACTGAGGTATCATACGTACTTTTCAAAATAAAGTACAAGTACGTACTTTTCGCCCGGTATCATACATACTTCTCATCTTAGGTGGGGACTTACCGAAACTTGTGAAATTATGTTACGTCACCACTCTTCCACTCTGACTACATGTTGCCGGCTTCGGCCGTAAGTATGCTTACTAATGCTAACCAGGCGTAGTCAGATTCTAATCATGCACATGTCTCGATTAGATGGAGCCTTTATATAAATTGTGTAAGATGTGATGACTAACACTGTGAGATAATACCAACTGTCGGTTCTTTTTTGAACCGACTTTTGGGTCTTACAATTATTATAGATTGTGTCGTTATTTATATATTTTCTCCAAGTAATATCTAGTTATCAATTATCGCTATATCCCAAAACAACTGGGCCACCAACAGATGGCGGGCTTGAGCTCTCCGCTCTTGTCCACAACGACCAAATCGCGAGGCGCATGAAGCAAGAAGATGACTTGTTTTTATTCTTTATTTATTTTTGTATTTCACTTTTTGATAATTTTGTTTTCCTACTTCTTACTATAAATCGAAGTGTTTTATTTGTACTTCTTCGTATAAGATGGAAAAGAGGATCTAAATATAAAGAAAGGAGAAAGACGGGGAAGAAAGGGTAGTATTAAAGAGTATTGTATTGGATATTATAGTACGTTTAGGCGTTAAATATAGGAAGCCTTCCTACTAGTTTTACAGTAACAGAAATCCCTGAAGAAAGGTCAGGAATCTTTTCATCCCTAAAAATGAGTTGTAAGACATGTAAGTTCACTGGATATGTAGACGATACTGAAAGGGGACCGTCATCATTTCGGAAGGGCTACAAACGCAATGAGTCTCTCTAATTGGCTGCCCACTCCGTGGGATTGGACTTCAACAGGCTCCAGAGATTGACCCAAATTCTTGGCCTTGACGGACCACCTGACTCCTGCAAGCAAGACTCCCAAATGGTAGACACGTATTATCAAAAACTGGCCATGGACTGTGATTTTAGCGATGTTGATCAGGCTAAACATCAGGCTAAACATCAGGCTAAACACCAGAGTGAAGCTATACGAGAGTCTTTCATAGCCGGCTTACAGTCTTCTGATATCCGTCAACGGCTATTAGAAAGTGAGGAGACTGAGGAGGCTCATTCATACTGAAAGCGGTTTTAAGATACTTATCAGATTGTTATAAACATTTACTGATTCAATTTAATACTTTTATTTACATCGGCTCGATAAAATAACTTTGCAAGAGTGAACATTGAAGAACATGCCCGTCTGTTCAGAATTATGGTCTTGGCTCAACCACTGAATTACCAAAAATTTACTTTCAAGTCGTTTGCTATCCTAATGGCTAATGGTTAGCTGATAATATAGTCCACGTGCTTTACTGTGAGAACGACCGTACGGCGTACAGTTTAGAAGCTGATACTCCCTATCATGGCAGTAAACGTTACTCTAGAAACAAAGTTTCTAGAGTGATAAAAAGATTGGAGAAACACAACAAGGAGTTCCTTGTAGTTATTATGGGGGAAGAGGCTTATGGGAGGCTCCACAGACTGGAGGTAAAGATTGTAGAAACACAGGATTTCGCGACTTTTACTTCGTTGGATGATGGCAATTTTTATTTTTCGGAAGGAGTGCTTAAGGAAGATATAAACATAGTATAGAATCATGATTCTTTTTGCAATCTAATTTTATTTTGATTCGTCTAAGAAACCGATCTCGACTGCTATCAGATGTTTAGAATTAAGATATATATTCAATAACTACCTAATACAGTACAAATACACACTGGGAAAGTCCGCTGATATGAAAAGGCCGTGACAATTGTGTGATGGGACCAATGTCAGAAGTGTGTGCTCTGTGCGTTGTGTACTTTTAAAGTTTCTAAGATCAGTAGACAATATCATGATCATTATTCATCACTATTCACTCTACGACCTTTTGGCTATATCATAATTCATAGTTCCCACACATCACAAAACACTCGCACAGTACACACATGACATAGCACATACACATTCGTGGAGTTAATGTTTGATGAATTTCAGAAGCTACGATGGAGACCTTGCAGCTGTTATCGATAAAGGAGTACCCAACAGACAAGGAGCTATTTAGAGACGTCGTCCTCACTGCTGATTTCAAGAGGAACATAATAGACCAGGGTCCCTGCCAGCCTCCTATTCTGAAGAAATATTACTCTTGTCAGCACAGGGGTATACAAATTTTGAGAAAATGGCTATGCTTTTCGCCGACATCAAAAAAGGCATAACCAGGAAGGAAGTTGGTGGGAAATTCTGCTCTTCTATTGTGTAACCAGTTTAGAATGTCAGGGACGACATGAAGGAAGGGTTGTAAGAAGGGCAAAAAACGATGTGGCTGCTGTGGCCTTGACACATGTACGTCTGTGCTGAAAAATACCACAAAGAAGCAAACAAGGTTTATTACTGAGATCCCAGACACCAAGTATTTGTGTTTAAGTATTTGTTATTTGTTGACTCACACCTTTTCTCTCGTTGATATTCACCCTGCTAATTGTTATGTATTCATTTATAGATTTTCCCCCTTTCTTTTAGCTTACTGTCAAGTGCAGGTTCCAATCCTATCCCGCTGACAAAAGAATCATCAGACCTACTAAAGGGCAGAAATTCTATTACACCTACGGTAGACAGGACAGATACTTTCGCTCGGGAGATTGGTCTATTTACGACTAACACGCAGGAAACTGACACTTTCAAAGAAATACGTCGTGCATTGTTTGTCGTACCCCCTACTTCTGTAGAATCGGAATCTATGTATTCGTGATTGTAGAAGAAACGTACACAGGCAAGAAGCGCAAGAAAAAAAACAAAGCAAGAGAACTGCTAGACAATAGACATAACAGAGACAGGAAATAGTCTAGAGAAGATGACAGTCAAATATCTCCTCCAAAAAATTGTATTTTCATCACGACGAATTTTTTCCAATACTCAAAAAGTCAGAAAAATGTATCATCACTCAAGACTGGAGTGAAAATATTCAAGAAAAGTTCAAGTACGAAGTGCCCATTTAAGCGGGAAACATATGGGCAATTCCACCGTGACGGACACCACGATTATGCCATTTTTTAAAGTTCAAACGAATGTTGTGCTCAGGATGTTGCTTCTTTATCAGTTTAAACTATTTATTAGTCCACATTTAACCTTTCTATAGGTTGTGTGAAAATTTCAGACCCCTACCATTATTACTTTCTGAGATAGCACCCCTGTGACGGATGCGACTTAAATATGACACTTTTTTTGGGTGTCTACTCAGAAGGTACCCAAATCTATCTCAAAACGTTATCTATTATTTCTAATTTGGACATGCAGTGATAGAAAAAGGTTTAGGGATTTCTGAGATACCATTTTTTTGGAGATTGCTCAGTTTTTGTTTGCGTGGCGCCATTTTCAAATTGTGACGGACGTGACTGTGACGGACTCACGTTTTTTTCAATTTCTCCAAATCTTCTATTTGACACTTTTATCTTGTTCAGTGACCTTCATTCTATATTTATGCCAATTTTTAGGCCGCAAGTACTTCCACGAGGTCTGCAATAGCCAAAATCGTCCATTTTGGGCATACGCTAGGGTATCAATCTAGGGGCAGCAATTATTTCTCTACTTGAACAAATTTATAACTCTGGTAAAACATTCATCTCTGTTCAACACATCACACTGTTGAGACCATCTCCCAAAAGTTTCATTACTTTAGTGTTTAAAATGTGGAAGATATTCAATTTTTACTTCAAAAATATGCGAAAATAGGGTAAAGTCCATTTTTTGTGCCTTTTACCCCTGAAAAAGGTTAAGGCAAATAAAATGGCAAAACTCAGTAAATTTAATTATTGAATTGCATATGATGTTATTTGATAGTCTAGTCAACATAGTCAAACCTTATTTGACTTCAAATTGTCTTGGTTTTAGTCAAAATAATGGAAATATGGATAAAAATGGCTAAAAGTGAGCCGTACGCCCATATATGGGCATATACAAAATTATACATAACTCAGTCATTTTCTGTCCAATTTTTGATTTGACAACATCGTTTTGTTAAGGACGGTCTCAGCTTTAACAAAAATGCATTTAAAGTCTGTTAAAAGATTTTTTGGAGCATTTTCAAAAAAATGTGACGGACGCGACAAGTTGGGACCCCCCTTCCAAAAATTTTTTCTTAAAAGATACAAGTCTGATAATTTCTACGATACTCCCTTACCTTCAGAAGAGATAGGTTACAGTGGTTTTTTTAATATAAATAGCACTATGTGGCTCTGAAAAAACTTTTTTGCTTAATTTTGTGACGGACGCGACACCATCTTTGTGGAAATTTTTTAGAAAAAGTATTTGAGTAACGGTTTTGAAACTTTGCATAGCTCTCATTCTTATGCCTATGCTTAATTGTATGGAATTTCATAGAGAAATATTGCTGCATACCCAAACTATGGCCTTTTGAAAATTTGAATGATTTTTTAAATTTCCGAGTAGCGTTCCTTTGAATGAGAAAAATCAAAAGTTAATGCAATATGAAACAAAAAACTTTTGTTGACCTGTAAGGTTAAGAGTCTAATGAACATATTTTAAGGCTGGGGGTTCACCCTGAATTTTTTGTGAAACTTGGTTTCGAGATAGCAGTTGACCAACAAACTAGGACCGGTGACCGAACTTTTGAGGGGGTCCCGGACCCCAACCGCCAAACGGTGCCCGCGGGGCAGCCACGCCCATATTTGGTCCAAATTAGGCCCAATTTAGCCAAATACCCTGAACATGCCCAAAACCCAGATTTTAGGTGCTCTACTTGTAGCTAGTGGTCCCCTGAACTCGTATATGAATTTTCATCAAGATTGGACAAAAAATGACTGAGTTATGAGCCAAAAACCATATGACCATATTTGGGCATACGCACCAAATTTGATCGATTTTGGCCCATAAATTGGTCAAATATCAATATTTTTGAATGAAACCAACTTTATATGGAAGATAAGCCTATACTACAGATTCTCTATGATTATCAGCTCAATATCTACCTAACTGTGGATTCTGTGTTCAATTAATTGCAAAAAATGAACAAAATCGCCCATATCTCAGTTCGCGATATTTGCGAAACTGATTTCGTTCAAAACAATAGAACTCAATAGGGTTTCAATATTTTTACATGAAATTTTCAGAATCAACGTAGAATCGCATTTCGACCTTAAGTTTTAATATGGAATTTTGAGTTAGGCCTTTAAAAAAATTTGGCGGCCAAATTCTGAAAAATGCCCGGCAAATTTCAGAATTTGGCCGCCAAATTTTTTTAAAGGCCTAACTCAAAATTCCATATTAAAACTTAAGGTCGAAATGCGATTCTACGTTGATTCTGAAAATTTCATGAAAAAATATTGAAACCCTATTGAGTTCTATTGTTTTGAGCGAAGTCAGTTTTGCAAATATCGCGAACTGAGATATGGGCGATTTTGTTCATTTTTTGCAACTATTTGAACACAGAATCCACAGTTAGGTAGATATTGAGCTGATAATCATAGAGAATCTGTAGTATAGGCTTATCTTCCATATAAAGTTGGTTTCATTCAAAAATATTGATATTTGACCAATTTATGGGCCAAAATCGATCAAATTTGGTGCGTATGCCCAAATATGGTCATATGGTTTTTGGCTCATAACTCAGTCATTTTTTGTCCAATCTTGATGAAAATTCATATACGAGTTCAGGGGACCACTAGCTACAAGTAGAGCACCTAAAATCTGGGTTTTGGGCATGTTCAGGGTATTTGGCTAAATTGGGCCTAATTTGGATCAAATATGGGCGTGGCTGCCCCGCAGGCACCGTTTGGCGGTTGGGGTCCGGGACCCCCTCAAAAGTTCGGTCACCGGTCCTAGTTTGTTGGTCAACTGCTATCTCGAAACTAATTTTCACAAAAAAATCAGGGTGAACCCCCCCCCCTTAACCAAAATTAGGTGCCTATCTTAACATTTTTCATTTTCACCAAGTGGAACCTTACCGTGGAATTGCCCATATAGTGATATAGTGTTGGATTGCACTATCGTTCAGATATCAGGTAAAGCTAATTATATTTACCACTTTCCAGACCAAGACAAAGGATTGGGCAACTGGTAAGTGGATAATATGTATAAAATGATGAACTTATAGAAAAGTTTTATAACAATTTGACTTTTGAATCGTTTAATATTACTACACAGTACACATGACTAAACACTGACAAAGAAAAGGTTGTTAAGTATTCTAAATGTTGAGAAAATGGCTTCTTAATCACCATTTAAGTTAAGGCCAGAGGGGGGGGGGGGGGGGGGGGGGGGGGGGGGGGGGGGGGGGAGGGTAACTAGGCTAATGTTTTACTACATGTATAACAAAATATAGATAAAGTTGTTTGAGAAAGAAAGTGAACAAGGCGAAGAAGAAGGAGGAAAAGAAGGTGAAGGATGATAAGAAGAAGGACAAGAAAGTGAAGGAGGCCGAGGAAAGACCGAAAATAGATATTAAAGCTATGTGTGCGCCTTTACTTAGTAATAAGTATGCTGGTAATTATAACATTATCTTACATAATATTTCAAAGATGGATTCATGTAAAATTTCATTTACCATTCGTATATAATATGTCACAACCACATCACCTTTCAGATGGAAGAAACACCCACCAGCAGCCACATGCACATGCATCACAGCACCCCAGCCCCAGCACCGCTACACTAACAAAACGATTTGAATTGAGCCTGTTTTTGTTGTTGAGCCCGTTTTTTTGTCGAACGCTATATTAAATTACTTTCACATTTTGGTTTATATTCTCATGCATTTAAATTTAAAACTTATCGACTGCTTGGTGTTACTTACTGCTTGTACTTACTTACGCCTAACTAAATGCTACTAACGATTATTGTTGTATCTTGTTATATTCCTGTACTAATTGATTTTATTTATTAGGGGTTTATGTCTGGAAAGTAAGTGTCTCTCTTGTTCTAGTGTATACACAGCAAATGGCGACGAGAAAAGAGCCCTGGTGCGGTAATGCCACATATCTCAACAGCTGGTTGGAACAATTGGAAGAAGCTTTCGTGGAAGGGTGTTGTATCTTGTTATATTCCTGTACTAATTGATTTTATTTATTAGGGGTTTATGTCTGGAAAGTAAGTGTCTCTCTTGTTCTAGTGTATACACAGCAACTATAACTTCATTACATTGATCAACAATAATTAGCAATGCTAGTTTGGGGCACAAACTTATATGTAAGGGGTCGTTCACATATTATTACGTAATAATTTGTAGGAACAGTTTTACAGGTCATAGCTATCGTGTCAAAATTAGCATAATCATTCGGAACCATAATCATTCGGAACCCCCCGGCCCCCCCCCCCCCCTCAGCTGATTACGTAATATGTGAACGACCCTAATTCCAAAATATTACATTAAATTACATTAATATCACTAGATCCACTATAACTCTTTAAAAATAAAAATAAAGAGAGGGTTCAATGTTAAAACTGCACCACCTGAAGCACCAAAACCACCTGCACCCGGAAATTATATTATATCCATAATGGCTCTCACCAACACTCTGGCAAGTGTTCAGGTGGGTGCTAGTCCCAATTGCCTTCCTACTAGTTTTACAGTAACTTCTATACGAGAGATCATTGTCCTACAATCTACAGTACAAATATCTATTAGGAGATTGAGACACAAAAACTTATCTGGATGTTTGGAAATTTTATCCACTGTGCGAGTGATGCAACAAGTAAGCTCATTCAGATATCTTGTGCTGTTTAACTGTTTAACTATAACAATGTAAGAACAGAGATTGAAGTCACTCACGAAAAAATAATAGTCTCACTCACATAATCTTAGGAACATGGATAAGATCACGGGTAAAGAGGAGTAGGTTGAAGAAGAAGGAGGGAAGAGGTGTTAGGAGGAAATTCACGACGACATCACCTATCTGCTTTCTTCTGCTCACATATTCTTGGAGACTGTTATTTAACTTAACTGTTATTTCTGTACAATTACAGGAGTGTTTGAAACGTGGGCGTTACCTAAAGCCAGCAGACCTGAGAAGCCCCCCGGAGAAGCAAACAGTAACAAAGTTAAGTCGTTTTGGAGATTTTACGGTGCTCGAATGAAAACGCTGCAGCGACTTGCTATTCTTATGCTGAACCAACCAATCAGTCAGTCTGCTGCAGAGCAGAGCTTCTCAGGTTATAAAGCAGTTATGCCTCCCTTGAGGAATAGACTTTCACCCGAGACCCAGTTCCAGTGCATTTTTATTTATTACAATATTCGCAGACTAGGATCACAAGTCTCTGTTGCTTGAATTTTGAAACCGGATTAACACGGACTTGCTCAATTTGTTACACTTACAGGGACGAGAGATACAGGCAGTTATTATGTTTTTTAGCTTTTTATACTTCAATTGTAAATGCGAAGTTTTAGACATTTCACCTGCATCCCCTTCGATTTTGATAGGGTTTCACCAACTGCGCGCATAGCACGTGCATATGCCGCCAAAATCCTGTTATTGCGCATACAAAGCACACAGTTTTTATCACTTTTTGAACGCACAGAAATTTGAAATACGTAATTTATCATCGGGAAATACGTATGCATAGTATCCCCAAAACGCATTTACCATCCTTGATCTGGATCAATCTTGACTTCCGTGTCTAAGAACGGTACAAAATTTCCAGGTTCTGGGAAATAAATCTCCCACTTGATATGTCCGTTAGGGTCTTGATCTCTTATCATTTTACAAATCTGCTCCGCATAGACCATCGATGTAGACCATCGAGAATATTTTTGTGTGATTAACTGCTTGTTTTATTTGTTGAGCTCGCTAGTGGAGGAAAAACAGAATTTTCACCTATCAACATTACCAATAAGGCAATATAAATATAATACTCGTTTTTACACTTTAAATTCTGACTTCACTACTGCATTTTGAAATAAATAATATATTTGTCCTGTAATGAATAATTGAGAATGGTTTTTGCTTTGATGCACAATGCAGACTGGGCACAATTGATAATTGAATAGATTTGAAAATGATATTTTCCGTACGTACAGTCATCACTCTCTAAAGGTCAGTACCACATTCTTTATCAGATACCGTCATTGTAATCTACCCAGATATGGCTAAAAGGAATAGAACCCCGGGGCACAATCCAGGTAGGAAGAGGAAAACAAGTGATCCACTTACCCCGGCATAGAGACATGAGAGGAGCGCCTCGCTAGTAAGAAACAATCACCTAGAGGAAATACACACAGTATTTATTTACTCAGAAGCAATGTGTGTTTTGGAGAAGGCAGACTTTGACAGATACCGTGCAACATTAACGGACCAGATCGTAAGTTTACAAGAATTTACAAATTCCCAAGTTTCCCCATATCTGAACATAATAAAGAGATAGTTCTCGCATATCATTATCTAAGTAATGCAACGATGAAGTTATGAAACCATCCAACGAGAAATATAGAATGCTGAAGTAACATGACATCCTAAACCACTAATGTACAATTAATACTTACATAACAAAATTCATTTCGCAAAGACACAGGCAAATAAAAGAAATCATAGATCTGGTTAAGAGATACTAGGTGCTCAGGTATGCCCGGTAGGTTCCTGTCTGCTCACTAGAAAAGACAGGGGGCAGCCTGTTCTAAAAGAGCGCCCGGGAGATCACCTAGGCATGGGTGGTGCTCTCCCGAGACCGAGCATTATGACAGTTTTCCTACGGGAAAACGTCGCTCACAAGGCTTTATCCTCCGGAGGGTAAGGAGCACTAGCCCATGCCAAGTGCCCGTACCCTGTTTCACCTACAACCGGAGGGACCCCAATAGACGTTAGTCACCAGACGGACGTAGCCTTCCGATAGGAAGGTAAATTTGGGTAAAATTTGAAATAAATAAATTTCAGCGAAGCAGTGGGATCCCAGCGAAGCAGTGGGATCGTAGCAGAGGAATCCCGGTTGACGACAGAAGACCTCCAGCCTGTCGTTACAAGTACAAATGAAGAACGGTAGGTAGCCTATGAATTATGATCAGCAATCCCGAATAGATCGATTGATGTAATATTATGTCGGAAATTTCGATTATTCGGATTTATCTTTTCCGAAACTATTATTCGCCTAATAGGCGACGCCTATTTATTGATATATGAAAGTGTTCTCTAATATAAATTCAATAATACATTATTTATGGGTGGAAATGAAGCAGGACCGGCCGAATTAGAACTAGAAGTAGAGGATATGGACCAGACAGATCGACAGTTCAACTATGAATTCGCTATCGTGGATGAATCGTCCCAGGAGTCATGCTGCGTAAGTTTCAGTGGTCTCATCCCTGTCAGCACAATAATAATTATAAGCTCGTATTGTTAATATCCTAGCTATAATAGATGGTAAGTAAAACGTCACGTTATACAATAGGTGATTCATCACGTGACATTTAGCTAGGATCAAGGCTACATAATAAATAATTTATTCTTCTATAGGACCCAACAGAGTAAGATTGGACACCAAATAGGCGGGACAGAGAGTTGGAGACTAACCCTGCTGTCGATATGGTCGCTGGATCCATGATGAGGCATGGGGTTAGCAATACCACGATGATTCATATTCTTCGTGACATGACTGCTCAGCAAGGACTGTACAGGGAGGCAACAGAAGGTCAGTTGCATTTGGCAACAAATAAGCGAAGGAGGAGTGCCTTTTTGTCGGTGCAAGATCTAACAGTTGAGGGTAAGACAAATCTGTTTGATTGCGTATTTCATTATATTATTTAGAGTTCAAAAATATATATTTGAGTAATGAGTAAGTATTAGTGTAAACTTAATTTGAACTTTCGTGCAGGGCTTTACTTTGATGGAAAGGTAGGGGACAGCCTCCACTACCTTGGCGGCAAGAACGTGCTTCTGAAAGAGGACCGCTTGTCGTTGGTGGGGTACCCGGGGAAGAAATGTTTGGGGTCTTGCCTAATAAATGTTGGTACAGATCAGTAAGTTCTCACTTTATTGAACTAATAAAAGCTAGTGTGGGAAACATTATCACAAAATATGAAAAGAAGTGATTTCTTTTCATATCTTGTCCTAACCCTTACACCCTCCTTCAGATTCTTCATGTCCAACTCGAGAGATCTTGTGAAAGCAGTGACTGCACTGTCGGCTGCATACGGAGATGATATAAGAGAGTTGGAGTCTATTAAAAAGAGGCTGAGGAGGGCAGAGATATCCGGGATCTCAGAGTAGAGATTGAGTATTATGCAGACAGCAGAGCTCCAGACGACAAATCAATGGGAGCGTATGGATACCCAACCCCCGCCAGGATACTCGTATCAAGACAGTCCTTCATCACCCAGTACCCCCACCTTTCATTCCCCATTACCCCGGCCCCGCCTCCTAAGAACTTTCCAGAAGAACCTCGGATCCCCTGAGAGTTCTTAATAATTTATTGTTGTATGTTTTGATTTATACTTTGTTTTTTAACTTCCTACTCTAAGTTGAAGTGTTTATTTTTACTTTCCTTCGTGTGCAAAAAATGGATAAAAGGATTTAAATATAAAGAAAGGAGGAAAAGGAAGAATTGGTAATAGTGAGGAGAGTATTAGAAAATTCGCAATTTTGTAAAATTACACTGAAACGTACACCGGTACTTGTCCGTACTTTTAATTTGACCGTAAAAGCCAGGTATGATACGTACTTCTCATCTTAGGACCAGATTAGAAATGTCAGAGAAATAAAAGTGACCATTAATTGCATTTGACAAAAGCCTCATGATGGACATGGGAGTCTTCCTCAGTGCCGCACCAGCACCTCACGATAATGACAAGCTTCCGTGCAAATTATGCTCTAATAAGATCCCACAACTTCAAATGCGAACTCACGTAGCATCACATATCGTCAAAGATGATTTAGAAGAACGATCAAGAAAACAACAAATTTCAAGAAAAGGTTTATTTACTGAGATCCGAGACACCAAGAAACGCAGGCCTTACGAGGACAAGTCTTTTGTATATTTTGATGTTACGTAATATAATGATTAATGAGTATATAATCTTATATTAACCATACTTATCTTAGCCCAGGATTTATGTCCAGGTTTTATGTCTATAGTCATTCTACAGTTGATATAAACACTCATTATCAATTCTACCTAAAGAAGTCAACGATCTAACGAACTATTGATCTGTAGAGAATCATAAAAATACATTTTATTATATTTATGGGCCAACAGGTCCAGTTTTCTTTCTTAAAGAG
This sequence comes from Bolinopsis microptera, assembly GCF_026151205.1. Taxonomy (NCBI): domain Eukaryota; kingdom Metazoa; phylum Ctenophora; class Tentaculata; order Lobata; family Bolinopsidae; genus Bolinopsis; species Bolinopsis microptera. The sequence goes on along the minus strand of NC_087073.1, from coordinate 7,146,306 downwards.
ACTAATCGCGATGGAAGTATGAAAGAACTCCAAAGCAGTTGAAAACGAAAGACCAATATTAAGTCCAGCATTGTTAGTCACGAGCAAGACAATTATTTATAATGGAGACTTTCGTTTTTGACTTGTCGGACCCACGAGAGGTCTATCTGAAATAGACCCGTTTCAAGAAGAAAAAAAAATTGAAATACAAAGAGCCCACTTTAGCGGGACACAAATAGTTCTGCACTGGGACATGTGAAACATTCAAAGATGAATGTGCTGACTCCTTGGCCAATTTTCTTGTTTAGTTCTATGTATTTGAGGTTTATTTTTTGTTTTTTTAGTTATACGTGTTTGATGTTGTAGAGGAAACGTACACACTCTAGCACTCTATGTTTATTCGAGATTGTAGAAGAAACGTACACAGGCAAAAAGAGCAAGCAAAAACCAAGCAAGAGAACTGCTAGGGTAGACACAACAGAGACAGAAAATATACTAGAGAAGATGACAGTCAAATATCTCCTCCACAAAAATCGCATCTTTAACCACGATGAATATTTTCCAATACTTAAAAAGTCAAAAAAATGTATCATCACTCAAGATGTCAAAGTATTAAGTGCCCAATTTAGCGGGAAACATAAAGTGTTGGATTGCACAATCGTTCAGATATCAGGTAAAACTGATAAAATTTACCTCTTTTCAGACCTTTACTGTAATAAGAAGAGATGAAGGAAACAGTAATCAATCACTAGAAGAAATTCCCCACCGTGCCATCCCACTACAGGAGGAAAGAGACTAGTAAGTGTTACTTTGAATCTGATGTAACAATGGTCACTATGTGTTGTAACATAGTATAGAATCATGATTCTTCTTGCAAAGTTGCAATCTAATTTTATTTTGATTCGTCTAAAAAACCGATCTCAACTGCTATCAGATGTTTAGAATTAAGATATATATTCAATAACTACCTATACTAATACAGTACAAATACACACTGGGAAAGTCCGCTGATATGAAAAGGCCGTGACAATTGTGTGCTTGGACCAATGTCAGAAGTGTGTGCTCTGTGCGTCGTGTACTTTTAAAGTTTTTAACTCATTAGACAATATCATGATCATCAGTTATCACTATTCACTCTACCACCTTTTGGCTATATCATAATTCATAGCTCTCACTCACAAAAAAACACTCGCACAGTATACACATGACATAGCACATACACATTCGTGGAGTTAATTTTTGATGAATTTCAGAGGATACCATGGAGACCTTGCAGCTGTTATCGATAAAGGAGTACCCAACAGACAAGGAGCGGACAAGGAGCTGTTTAGGGACGTCGTCCTCACTGCCGATTTCAAGAGAAACATAATAAACCAGGGTCTAAACATAAAGTGTTGGATTGCACAATCGTTCAGATATCAAGTAAAACTGATAAAATTTACCTCTTTTAGACCTTTACTGTAATAAGAAGAGATAAAGGAAACAGTAATCAATCACTTGAAGAAATTCCCCACCGTGCCATCCCACTACAGGAGGAAAGAGACTAGTAAGTGTTACTTTGAATCTGATGTAACAATGGTCACTATGTGTTATAAGATTATTAATTGTATTAATATAATGTAAGAAGGTGAAGAAGAAGGAACAACATAATTATTACATATTTGTTATAACATAACTAACTTTTTATATGTTTTATTATAAACTTTAATGTTAACCGAGGTAAATATAAAACAGAGAAGAATATTATCTTATTTCAATAAAATTGTCAGGAAAAGCAATAATTGTAACAATTTAAACTTAAAAGTCAAAGAAGCCCCCTGTTAATTTGTAATATATGTAGAATATGTTCCCCATCAAAGAAGAAACAATTTGAAGCAGAAGGTCAGAAGGGTAAAGAGTTACCTAATCATGAGGAGATGAGAAAGAAAGAGATGAGAAAGAAGAGAGTCAACAAGCAAGAAAAGATCTGCAGCTGATACCTGAGAACTTTTAAATGTTCTGAGAAATACATTCATCGTAATTTAGTAATCGAGGTGAACAAGCTGGGCAGACAGTCCACCCTAAAAGAGCTACACGAGCTCATAGAAAAGAATGGGTCGCTCATGAAAGCTCCTTCTCTAAAAATAGTAGTGAATAACCTCAACCCAGCACTCATTACTGAGTGCTTTTTCAGATTTTTCTTACCCAATTATAAGGTCTGGGCCTAAAATTTCACCTCCAAATTGTCGTTTTGATTTTTTTTTGCACCAAAGGGCTCAAACAAAAAATCGGATAGAATTGGATAACAAGCTGTTATGTTATTTCGATAGCCTAATATGTTTTGCAGAACATATAAAAAAATTACCGAAGCCTATGGAAGCCATTTTGAAAAAAAAATTCTGAAAAAGCTTCCTGGCATCAAAAATCGAAAAAATCCTTCGCGGTGCGTCGTTTTCCAATAAATTAACCCTAATTTCAAAATTTATTAGACAAATTCTATTGAGAAAGCTGACCCCTAAGTATTTTTGCCCAAGAAAACGTTTAAAACCACTTTCAGAGAGCTACAGGCGTCCTTACACGTTGCTTTTTACAAATTCCAGACAATTTTAGCAGAATATTACAAATTTGTGACAAATTTTCAATGAGATTATGAAAATTATTTTTAATTTGAATCAAGCAATAAAAATATCTTAGAGAGTATAGTAATGTGACAGAGAATAAAGTAATGTGATTAAACATATCAATAGAATTAATAAATAAATAAATAAACAAATAAGTAACATTTATCAAGCATACAACAATTATTTACATTTCAAGAAGTTTTTCCAGATGATGGTCAACGAAACTCCTCTGCGGTTCGCTTACTTTCTTCTTGTAGACTCTTGAAGTAGGTTTGCTGCCCCTGATAGCAGGATCTCCCCTTAACCAAAGACGTGTTATACAATCATACAGATTGGAGCTTTGGGAGTTTTTCCTGGAGAGCCGAGTTATGTAGAATCTCAGAAACTTATTACTGTTTTTCAGGCCGCCCTCTGTATATTCCTTAACCCATATTCACCCATGGGCCTTTTAAAAGGACGGCTTTTAAATACCAGTGTAATTTCGGAAGGTATTTATATTTTTTAATTTGGTTTTCTGTATTAGTTGGGAAAAGGTCTTCTAGGTAACTTGACAATGTTTTGAAAATATCTAGACCGTCAAAGAATTCATGGGCTAGAGCCAAACATGGTCAAAAATTGTACTTTCAAATGTCGCTCAATTCAGGCAAAATTTGAAAAATTTTAAGTCCTGGCAAATCAAAACTTTGGATACTATAAATTGCCCCAATGATTGTCTATTCAATAAACCCTGACATGGGGTATACTGACTTTCTTTAAATTGAATTAAATGAAGTAGATTTTGGGTGTCCTTTGAAAAGGACAGTGTTTCTGTGAACGCTGTCCTTTTTAAATTACGTCCTTTTAAAAGGACAGTATTTTTGAAGGGTGTCCTTTTAAAAGGACGCCTATTTGAGATGACATGATTCTACGTTTGAAGGACATTTCAACCACAGTGATATATTTTAGCATAACTGATAAGTCTGGATAGCTTTCCTTCTTCAGCAAACAAGCTAAGGTGTGGCCACCTCGTATTCTAGTGGCCACTCCTCAGTGGATGGCGGTGTTCCACTCTGCGAGTGCAGCCATGTGTTGAAGACAGCCTTGTGCAGGTGCTGTCTTGTGATGAGCCTACAGGTTGGCCAGTAATTGCTTTCACCGGAAAGCCATCGTTATACACTGGAATAAATTATTTACGGTCCTTCCAGCCTCCCTAATACCCCACAATCCAGTAATACCCCTCCTTCCAGCCTCCCTAATACCCCACAATCCAGTAATACCCCTCCTTCCAGCCTCCCTAACACCCCACAATCCAGTGCTACCCCTCCTTCCAGCTTCCCTAACACCCAACAATCCATTACCACCCCTCCCTGGCCCTCTAGCCTCCATAACACCCCAAAATCCTGTACTGGACCCCTCCTTCCAGTCTCCCTAACACCCCACAATCCAGTACCACCCCTCCTTCCAGCCTCCCTAACACCCAACAATCCATTAGCACCCCCCCATCCCCTATGGCCTCCATAACACCCCAAAATCCTGTACCATCCCTCCTTCCAGCCTCCCTAACACCCAACAATCTAGTATCACCCCTCCTTCCACTTTCCAGCCTCCCTTACTCCCCACAATCCAGTACTACCCCTCCTTCCAGCCTCACTAACACCCCACAATCCAGTAGTACCCCTCCTTCCAGCTTCCCTAACACCCAACAATCCATTACCACCCCTCCCTGGCCTTCTAGGCTCCATAACACCCCAAAATCCTGTACTGGACCCCTCCTTCCAGTCTCCCTAACACCCCACAATCCAGTACCACCCCTCCTTCCAGCCTCCCTAACACTCCACAATCCAGTACTACCCCTCCTACCAGCTTCCCTAACACCCCACACAACAATCCATTACCACCCCTCCCTCTAGCCTCCCCAACACACCAAAAATCCATTACCACACCTCCCAGGCCCTCTAGCCTCCATAACACTCCAAAATCCTGTACCACCCCTCCTTCCAGCCTCCCTAACACCCCACAATCTGGTTACCCCTCCTTCCAGCCTCCCTAACACCCCACAATCCAGTACTACCCCTCCTTCCAGCCTCCCTAACACCCAACAATCCATTACCACCCCTCCCTCCAGCCTCCCTAACACCCCACAATCCAGTAGTACCCCTCCCTTCAGCCTCCCTAACACCCCACAATCTGGTTACCCCTCCTTCCAGCCTCCCTAACACCCCAAAATCCTGTACCACCCCTCCTTCCAGCCTCCCTAACACCCAACAATCCATTACCACCCCTCCCTCCAGCCTCCCTAACACCCAACAATCCAGTAGTACCTCTCCCTTCAGCCTCCCTAACACCCCACAATCTGGTTACCCCTCCTTCCAGCCTCCCTAACACCCCAAAATCCTGTACCACCCCTCCTTCCAGCCTCCCTAACACCCCAGAATCCAGTACTACCCCTCCTTCCAGCCTCCCTAACACCCCACAATCCAGTACTACCCCTCCTTCCAGCCTCCCTAACACCCAACAATCCATTACCACCCTCCCTCCAGCCTCCCTAACACCCTACAATCCAGTACTACCCCTCCTTCCAGCCTCCCTAACACCCCACAATCCAGTACTACCCCTCCTTCCAGCCTCCCTAACACCCCACAATCCAGTACTACCCCTCCTTCCAACCTCCCTAACACCAAACAATCCATTACCACCCCTCCTTCCAGCCTCCCTAACACCCCACAATCCAGTACTATCCCTCCTTCCAGCTTCCCTAACACCCCACAATCTGGTTACCCCTCCTTCCAGCCTCCCTAACACCCCAAAATCCTGTACCACCCCTCCTTCCAGCCTCCCTAACACCCCACAATCCAGTACTACCCCTCCTTCCAGCCTCCCTAACACCCCACAATCCAGTACTACCCCTCCTTCCAACCTCCCTAACACCAAACAATCCATTACCACCCCTCCTTCCAGCCTCCCTAACACCCCACAATCCAGTACTATCCCTCCTTCCAGCTTCCCTAACACCCCACAATCTGGTTACCCCTCCTTCCAGCCTCCCTAACACCCCACAATCCAGTACTACCTCTCCCTCCAGCCTCCCTAACACCCCACAATCCAGTACTACCCCTCCCTGGCTCTCTAGCCTCCCCAACACCCCACAATCCAGTACTACCCCTCCTTCCAGCCTCCCGATCACCCCACAATCCAGTACTTCTCCTCCTTCCAGCCTCCCTAACACCCCACAATCCAGTACTACCTCTCCCTCCAGCCTCCCTAACACCCCACAATCCAGTACTACACCTCCCTGGCTCTCTAGCCTCCCTAACACCCCAAAATCCTGTACCACCCCTCCTTCCAGCCTCCCTAACACCCCACAATCCAGTACTACCCCTCCCTCCAGCCTCCCTAACACCCCACAATCCAGTAGTACCCCTCCCTTCAGCCTCCCTAACACCCCACAATCTGGTTACCCCTCCTTCCAGCCTCCCTAACACCCCAAAATCCTGTACCACCCCTCCTTCCAGCCTCCCTAACACCCCACAATCCAGTACTACCCCTCCTTCCAGCCTCCCTAACACCCAACAATCCATTACCACCCCTCCTTCCAGCCTCCCTAACACCACAAAATCCTGTACCACCCCTCCTTCCAGCCTCCCTAACACCCCACAATCCAGTACTACCCCTCCTTCCAGCTTCCCTAACAACCCACAATCTGGTTACCCCTCCTTCCAGCCTCCCTAACACCCCACAATCCAGTACTACCTCTCCCTCCAGCCTCCCTAACACACCACAATCCAGTACTACCCCTCCCTGGCTCTCTAGCCTCCCCAACACCCCACAATCCAGTACTACCCCTCCTTCCAGCCTCCCGATCACCCCACAATCCAGTACTACCCCTCCTTATAGCCTCCCTAACACCACACAATCCAGTACTACCTCTCCCTCCAGCCTCCCTAACACCCCACAATCCAGTACTACACCTCCCTGGCTCTCTAGCCTCCCTAACACCCCAAAATCCTGTACCACCCCTCCTTCCAGCCTCCCTAACACCCCACAATCCAGTACTACCCCTCCCTCCAGCCTCCCTAACACCCCACAATCCAGTAGTACCCCTCCCTTCAGCCTCCCTAACACCCCTCAATCCAGTACTACACCTCCCTGGCTCTCTAGCTTCCCTAACACCCCACAATTCATTAAATGTTTTCGCGGAAAATTACTTCTGTATTTCAATGATATTAAAAATTGAAAGCCGTCCTTTTAAAATGACAGTTATTTGCAATGCTGTCCTTTATAAAGGACGTTAAGTAATTTTTCCAAACACTGTCCTTTTTAAAGGACGGGACAGAATTCACTGTCCTTTTAAATGGACGGGTTAAAAATGTCATAAGCAAAACACAATTTTTTTAAATCACTGTTGCAATATCTAAGATAGCCCGTTAGGACGCAGGACACCAAATTTCATCAAAAAATTCGAATGTTTAGAGTGGTTGGGTTGATATGGGTTAAGTCTGACTCCGTCATTGGCTGAGATAATCTCCCAGAAGTGAGCTAAGAGAGAATGTATGTGTGCTATACTCAAAAATTCGAGAAGTACAGCATGAACTCAAAAAAGACCTGGGAAATTATAAATGAACTCCGTGGCAAAAATATATCTAGATGTAAAGACGATTTTGTCATAGATGGCCAGAGAGTTACTTGCAGACGAATAATTGCTAACAAATTCTGTGAATATTTTACATCTCTTGCAAGTAATCTCAATAAAAATGTACTGTCAAACAATAGTATTTCTCTGGAACCAGTAGAATCATTTGCTCAGTTTATGTCTAATTCGGTATCTGACTCCATATACCTGGAAGAAACTAATGAAGAAGAAATTATAGAGGTGATCCGAGATTTTCAAAATGGTAAGGCCAGTGACATACCTGTAGTTGTTGTAAAAAAACCGGCAAAACTCATTGCAGGTACTTTGGCTAGGCTTTACAACACATGTATACAAAGTGGTACATTCCCAAGTATTTTTAAAACTGGTAAAGTTATTCCTATTTACAAGAAAGACAATAAAGAATGCATTGAAAATGATCGGCCTGTATCAATATTACCTTTATTTGGAAAGATCTTCGAGAAGGTTATTTATAAACGCCTCTATAATTTCTTCACATCTAAAGGTGTACTAACAGACTCACAGTTTGGATTTAGAAAAGGCCATTCTACCACCCATGCTCTACACAAATCTATAGACTCCGTTACTAAGTCTCTGGCAAGCAATAAACATGTCCTAGGGATATTCATTGACTTGAGCAAAGCCTTCGACACCCTTGATCACGATATTCTTTTATGCAAATTAAATTCCTACGGTATTAGGGGCACAGCACTTACCTTACTAAAAAGCTATTTGACTAACAGAAAGCAGTATGTTATGTATAACGATGTACCATCAGAAACAATGGACGTGAAATTTGGGGTACCACAAGGGTCAATTCTAGGGCCGTTACTCTTCCTATTGTATATGAACGATATAGTAAACTGCTTTTCAGACAGTGAGGTGAAATTTGTACTTTATGCTGATGACACTAATATCTTCATGTCAGGACCATCTAGAGAAGCAACATACAAAAAAGCCAACTTAGTACTTAAACATGTCTCGATTTACATGAAATGTAATCTACTTCATATCAACATGTCCAAATGCTGCTACATACATTTTAAACCTGCCTCTGAATATGATGACACCTGTGCACGGACCAGACCATTTGCTATCCTGCTAGATGAATCTAGATCAATATTCATCAATGGTAAGGTTATTACTAAAGTCAAGGATACCAAATTCTTAGGTGTTGTTATAGATAGTAAGCTAAACTGGATTGCCCACATGCACTACATCCGTAAAAAACTGCGATCTATGACTGGTGCAATCTGCAGAATTCGGCACTCGATACCTTCTGAACTATATTTGAAAATATATAATGCTCTTTTTGAATCACATCTCAGTTACGGTATAAGTGTGTGGGGTGTTGTCCTCAAAGAACGGTCCAATGATAGTCTTTTCATCACACAGAAGCACTGTATAAGGATCCTTTTTGGCGACCTTGACTCATATTTAGATAAACAATCAACATGTGCACGTACTAGACCATACGGTATGCAAAAACTAGACCATAAACACTTTGAAAAGGAACATACAAAACCCATTTTTAATAGATTAAAAATACTTACGGCTCAAAACTTGTACAAATATCACTGCATCTTAGAATTTTCTAAGATTATCAAGTACCACTGCCCATACTCCCTTTATGAGACTATCAACATTTCAAACCGTGCAACGAGTCTCACGGTTATTCTCCTAAATAAATCAAATACCTTTTTGTTTAATGCAGCCAAGCTTTGGAACGCTGTTCATAAAAAAATTTTAACTTCAAGCAATTGCTTAGAAACGTCCATTAGCTTGATAAAACTGAGAACAAAAGCACTATTAATACAAGCACAGGCAGCTGACTTAAAAGATACTTGGACTCCAAACAATTTTAAATTGCAGTAATCAAGTCTAATTGCAGCGGCGCACACTTACTATTACTATCATGATTGTACTATAGACAGAAAATCTTTCAAATCGATTTTGGGCGCTTTTTAACCATCTGTTGTAATGTTTTTAGATACTAAATATCTAAATTTATAAAATTTTTTATCGGAATGAATTAATTGATTGATATTTAATAATTTATTCGGTAGGTTTATCTGGTATTGATATTGATTATATTGATATTGTTATTATTGAACGAAGCTAACTCTAGACATAGTTAATACTACTTCTTTTAAGAAAGGGACTTGGAGTATAAACGACCAAGTTTGCTTAAATTTCTATCCAACCAAGAACTCAGGAGGCAAAGGTGGGTGCGTAAACTTTTGGTCTGCACTCTCCGATCCTGTATCACCCTGGATTCTTCTCGACGTATCTTTGTAAAAGGTATATACCTTCTAGTCAATCTCTTGCTACTCCAAGTCCCCTAAGATATCTGATCTAAAGTTCGTGCTAGTTATATATATAGAAAATATACTTTTGTCTGCTTTAATTGATACTAAATAAAATTGTTGTTTTCTTGAAATTGTTGTTTTCTTGTAAAGTTGGGGATATTGAAATCCAGCGGTTGGTATTGCTGAAATTATCCAACAGGAACTCGTATGTTTCGATACAGAACTTCTTGTACTCATCGACATTGACCTTAGATGTACCTGTGTATACTTTTATACACACCCAAAGCCGATCAATAAGTTCCTTGAATGACTCACGGAATACTTCAGGGACACATTCGACGAGGACATCCTTGTGTTCAGTCATTAACCGCTGACACACATCCCCTTTGTTGGTATTGCCACCCTTTCCTGTTGAATCAGCAGCATCCATGGTTATGCCAGTGCGTGTTTTTACAAGCTCCTTGGCCTCAGTCTTAGCTTGGGCGAAGAAACGATATGACCGCCCCATTTGCAAAGATGACTCTGTCCACATGAAAATGCCACTTCTCAGATAATAGAGGAGGAGCAAAACAAAAGAAAAAGTTCTCATCACACTGTGTAAAGGGCTGACACTGTTTAAATCCTCATCTACTATGGGTTCTTGAGTGAGCCCCATCCTGGTTGAGTAGTCTCCTCTCTTTCTCTTAACCTCTCCACTCTCATCAACATGGGCTTGGTACAGAGCTTTTGTTGTCTGTGGAGATCTATTTATGTAGAAGAAATCTGTAACTGCAGTGCTACCTGGTGTGCGGTTCAGCTATAAGTGGCAGTTCTCCCACAGGCACTGTCTTGATCAACTGTGCACACTAGGCGGTATGCTCCACCAAGACCTGTCAGAAGACCCCTCAGAAGTCCTTCCCCTCCGGACAGAATTGGTGGCGGCTGGTAGGATCCGGATCATCTATGCACGTGGAAAGGTACAGAACAGCAAAGAGACTTGTGCTCAGTCTACCAACTCCACGTGCAATCTCTACTTCAGAACTGTTTGGGGACAACTTGCCCTCAAACAGAACCTGCCTATACCTTTTGCCAAGACGGGTTATGGCCATCTGTCCTAGCCCATTCTTGCACCGGGTAATGCCCCTCAAGCCCTCCACTTTCAATCCCGATTTACTTAGGCTCTCCAAGTCCTTTCTAAAGTTCTTAGCTATGTGATTGATGCAGTCACGTTTGAAAACCACTTTACTTTATCGATGTATGACTCACACCAATCAGTGTAGCTCTCACTCTTAACCCACTCAGTGAAGGATGCATTCGCGAGGTTAATGAACTTCTGTTTGTTGTCTATGCAATGCTTGCAGATACCATAGATCCCAAAAACGTCAATGTAGGATTTTTAGTCTCCGTCTGAAATTATACGAAGAGGAAAAAAAATGACTGAAAACCGAATAGAACAGTGAATAGATGGGAAAATTCTTACCTTAGGGAGAGGGTAGGTGGTGAGAATGAGTTTGTAGGTTTCTCTATTAAACAAACTCCATAACTTTCTCAACTCATTCTTGGAACTCACTACTCTCAAAGCCACTGCCACTCTGACGATGATCCTCCTCAGTATGTCCCTGTTCTTCTCTGGAACTAACTCCAATAGAGTCTCCCTTGTCTCCCTGTCATACAACAACCGTCGACAGACATTCCCAATTGTTGTTGTCCCTCCCTTTCCTGCAGAGTCAGGAAAGGCTACCTTTAGCCCTGTCGTCTCCTTAAAATGTTGCTGCACATCAGCTTTTGCCTGCTTGATGAAAGCCAAGTCTCTCTTGTTTGAAGCCTCCAACCAATGGTTTACTCCAGCTATTTCATGATAACAGACTTTCAAAATCCAATCTGAACCACGTAACAGCAGATGCAAGACTTGGGTGGATTCCACTTCTTTCTCCACAGTGGGTTCCCTGACCACACCAAAGCGAGTGTTCCAATTTCCTGGCTTCGTTGGAACAACACCCTTTTACTTGAAGAGAGTATAAGTAGCAGCAAGCACCTTTGTCCCCTCGAACATTTTACTCATCATCAACTCCTCTTCCAATTTCCCCAGATCGTGCGCATCGTCAGAGGACATGTAGCACAGATCACAAAAAGCACCCATGAGTCCTGTTTCTGCATCGGCAGCTTTCCGATCAAGAGCTGTTATACGGATTTCAACAGACACTTTCCCGGAATGCTCCTTTACAGTTAGGTCCAAGGGAGTGTTCTCAATGTCTGCCATCTCACGGGTTATTGGTCCAGGACTCCACAGTCTCCTCACCGAGTTGCAGCACTATAGGCCAGTGGGTATTTTGGGATTGAGGTCGAGGCTGCTTCCACAAAATCCTACTCTCCTGATCCTGATCTCCCTTCTTCTTAATGACTACCTACACTCCTTAAAAAGTAAAATTATAATTTTAATTTAAGTTGCCTTTTAACTGTTTGTAAGGCTATGATCCGATAAATGTACTTGATTAATGTATCGTAGAAATTATTAAACAATTTAAGATTATTAAACAATTTAACAAACGTTAAGAATTATCTAAATTTACCGTGATGAAAGTATTTTAAACGGACAGGATTTATTCCTTATTCTTTATTCTTTCTTTCTCATGTTCTGCGAAGAAAAAAATGATAATTTACTATACAATCCATTGTTCGAACTTTACCACTGTACAGTTTCAGCGCAGCGAGGTCATACAATCTATGTAAATGAGTCCAACTTATACTTGTATATTTATTCCTTTGGAATGCACGAATGAGCATTTAAATTATTGCAGTCTTGTGTGTAACGAAGAATTCTTTAAATTATATATTACATCATGACGGGGTCCGGGGTCGTCATTAATTTTCGATCGGGGATATGTTAGGTAATAAAATTATTTACTATTATTATTGTATTGCTGCACGTGAATTTGATTCTAATTCTAATTCTAATAACACTATATTCCAGCACAATGGACAATCCCGAAATGGAATTTCCTGAGTTTGATCCAGCATCGCTCAGGGCATGCAGGATATGTACCAAGAGCACCGCGGAAGATGTCCTCGAATCCCACGATAGCTGCTGTACGAATTTGGAATGTAAGAGGAAGAATGCTAGCAACAAAGCAAAACAAATGCGATTGCTAGAGAAACGCAGTAAGGAGATGAAAGCAGGAGCGTTGAAAAAGTTCTTCGAATCTCAACAAAGAGCGGCAGAACCAAACATGGTGCAAAGCTGGAGCCAGCCAGTCTCCAGCCACCATCGAACATGTCCAAGGTCCAGACAACAAACTGCTGTGAAGTTAGAGTCACGCCTGAAGGCTGCACTTGCTCAACAATTTATAAGTAGTAACTCCTCATTGGAGAGCCCAATCTGGGCGAGTCTTTGTTAGGCTTTAGTAGGGGAATCTTGATACTTCGAGTGATAACTTTTACTTACATTTTTTCAGATCGAAGAAACTTCAGGAGAGATATTGGATACTATTCAAATATATAGTTTCAACGAGTCAGACGACTCAGCTTCAGAGGAGGAACCAGGGCCGTCCGGTCAATAAGATAGAGAGACAAGTGTTATGAGACATTGAATCAGCATGTGTCTTTCCAGCGATTTCTTTATTTTTTCTTTATTTCTTTTTAGTCCATTGCTTGGGGTCTTCAACAAGACCAGAGGAAAACTGAGAAATCCACTGAGGGGATTTAAATGGTATGTTCGGGAAGCTTGAAGATCTTCGCCGCATGATTTAAAAGTTTGTTTTGATTACGTTATAGTTTTAAATATCTTCATAACAATTAATAAGAGTTTATTTGTGTGGTATTATCCGCTTTCGTTGGGGCTTATGAATATTATAAGCTACTGAAAAAGGACGTGTACATCACTCCAGATCAGCTTTTAAACTATTTCTTAAGTTATGAAGAATACACTATGTGAGTGAGTACTCCAAAGTGAGTAAGGCTCTTCCGCTTTTCTTCATGTCATGTTTTTATTTCAAAAATGGCTACCTACCCTAGCAGATATAACAATTTCTACGCCTTTAATTACCAATTGCAAGGTTTGATGCTTAAACAGTCGATACCGCCTATTTCTATTAAGATCCGATATAATAATAACATAAACGATAATATAAATAACACTATGAATTAAAAGACAAGCTTAAATTTTAATTTTAGTTTTAACGTGTTTCTTGTGACACGGTGGTCTCTCTCTCGGGAGGGGTGCAGGTGCTAACTTCTAATTGTTGTTCTGTAATTATCACTGAAGTAGAGTTATGTGAAGACACCTTGAGGGTAGACACTTTATAATTTTAATTTAAGTTGCCTTTTAACTGTTTGTAAGGCTATGATCCGATAAATGTACTTGATTAATGTATCGTAGAAATCATTAAACAATTCAAAATTATTAAACAATTTAACAAACGTTAAGAATTATCTAAATATACCGTGATGGAAGTATTTTAAACGGACAGGATTTATTCCTTATTCTTTATTCTTTCTTTCTCATGTTCTCCGAAGAAAAAAAATGATAATTTACTATACAATCCATTGTTCGAACTTTAACACTGTATAGTTTCAGCGCAGCGAGGTCATACAATCTATGTCCAACTTATACTTGTATATTTATTCCTTTGGAATGCACGAATGAGCATTTAAATTATTGCAGTCTTGTGTGTAACGAAGAATTCTTTAAATTATATATTACTAGCTCCAATGCTCATGTAACCAGACAGGTTCTACCAATCCAAAGAGTAAAGTAGGTCTCCATTCAGTCAGTAGTAAACAGTGTCTAGCACTGGTCGTCCTAAGAGGGACTCCCCATTTATTACAGGCCTGGGTAAGGCCGCGTACATACCAATGGATTGGCCGTCTAATGTAGGGACTACCAGATGTCAAAAATTCTAAGACAGTTTTAAGTTTTAAAGTTGGACTAATATGATTTAAGAAAGATATGATTTCAAAGAAATCTGTCAATGTGGTTATTTTTGGTATGTCTCTGATGAAGTTTTAGGAAGAATTGACGGAATGAATTGTGCTATAATAAAGAAAATCATATTGAATATCTTCGGTGGAATTCACACGTTGCAAAGAAACGTTTTATTAACTTATATAGTAGTGGAAAGTATATAAATTGGGCAAATATTTATTACTGGGTCTAAGAGTATACTGTACAGATCTGAATATTTATTTTATTCAAATTTTTAATTTTTGTAGAAATATTCCTTATGACGTGTGATGATTTTTGTGTCATTATTCATTGATTAATTGATTGATTACAATAAACACATAACATCCATTACTGTAATAGTGATTTTGCATATTTAGTGATTTCTTAATTACTATAAATACTATAATAGAATATTACTATAATATAATATTTTCTTTTATAGTCATGCCAAGAATCCAGTATTATTGTTCGATCTGTTGTTTTAAAGGAAGACAAGGAACAGGATTCCCCTGGAAAAATAGGGAACCCCATATAGCCAAGCATCGGTAAGTCATTGTGATAATGTATTATTTTGCTAGGCCTAAGTCAGTATAATGTATTATATAATAAAAACTTTCTTTTATCAATTTATACAGTTCCATACAAGAGTTTTGATAGATCTTCTACTATGATCAAACCTAGATTATCTTCAGAAGGACAAGCAATCCTCCTACGGTACAGTGGATTGAGTCCAAATTGCTGCTGATGAGCTCAATTGGGGCATCAGCACAACCCATCTTTGCCTACATGAGGGCAGGCCCCAGCTTGCCATCTGTCCCAGACCCTCCCTCACCACCTCTTCCTGCCCCCCCCCCTAGTCCTCCAGCTGGGGCCTCTGTCGCAGCCCCCCTTAGAGGCCTCAGTCATACAGCTCCGCCCTCTGCCGCCCACAATCCTCCAGCTGGGCCCTCTGCTGCAGCCCCCCTTAGAGGCCTCAGTCCTACAGCTCCGCCCTCTGCCGCCCACAATACTCCAGCTGGGCCCTCTGCTGCAGCCCCCCTCAGCCCTACAGCTGGGCCCTCTGCTGCAGCCCCCCTCAGCCCTACAGCTGGGCCCTCTGGCGCTAGTTCTACAGCCACCGCCATCCTCCCTACTCCTCCAACAGCAGACTTTACCTCTGTAGCTGGCCCCTCTGGCGTGATTACCATCAGTAATACCTTCAGTAACCCCAGGGGTAAACACAGAGCCTCCAGGATCCCAGCAAACAGTAAAAATTGTTCCTTATTACCTATTAGAAGTTTCATGTTCATTGTCATCAATACTATATTATAATATTTGCATCAAAAACTTTGATAATTAATATATTAATTATCAAAGTTTTTGATGCAAAGTGTTATAATGATTACCAATTAAAAATGTGATTAATTTCATTTTCAGTGAATGACCGACGTGATGAAAGAGTTGAGCTCCTTGAGACAGGAGGTCACTGTCTTAGCACAGAACCAGCAACCCCGGACTCCATCAGCAGCAACAGCAAGTTATCAGACATTCCCTGATGTGAAGTCTGTATCTAAGGGAGTAAAAACGAACCCCTTAAGGTCTCGTATTCAGACAAACTAATCTGGAGGTAATTATGATTATCATTGTCAATAAAAAGTAAGACTCGGCTTTATTTATAAAATAACTAGAAAGCCCGTGGCAACAGGGACGAAGCTAGTAGTATTCTTTGAAAGAAAGTTTTAATCACATCAAAAAATATCCATCTCAACCGAAGATACAGCCGATTTAAATATAAAACACTTTAAACACAACGTAATTACCACAAAACCGATCAAAATGACGTTAAAACAATCTTTGCACGTGCATGTGTGCATTAAAACACCGTTGCAATGGAACCTTTTGGTTGTTACCTTAATTCCTATTTTAATGTAATTTGCACGTGGGCGGTCGTACAGACAGACATTCTACAGAAATAATTCTCTGAATTATAATAGAGATATCATGACGATCGGGGATATGTTAGGTAATAAAATTATTTACTATTATTGTATTGCTGCGCGTAAATTTGATTCTAATTCTAATTCTAATAACACTATTTTCCAGCACAATGGACAATCCCGAAATGGAATTTCCTGAGTTTGATCCAGCATCGCTCAGGGTATGCAGGATATGTACCAAGAGCACCGCGGAAGACGTCCTCGAATCCCACGATGGCAGCTGTACGAATTTGGAATGTAAGAGGAAGAATGCTAGCAACAAAGCAAAACAAATGCGATTGCTAGAGAAACGCAGTAATGAGATGAAAGCAGGAGCGTTGAAAAAGTTCTTCGAATCTCAACAAAGAGCGGCAGACCCAAACATGGTGCAAAGCTGGAGCCAGCCAGCCTCCAGCCACCATCGAACATGTCCAAGGTCCAGACAAAAAACTGGACAAGAAATCACCGTCCCACTGCTGCTGTGAAGTTAGAGTCACGCCTGAAGGCTGCACTTGCTCAACAATTTATAAGTAGTAACTCCTCATTGGAGAGCCCAATCTGGGCGAGTCTTTGTTAGGCTTTAGTAGGGGAATCTTGATACTTCGAGTGATAACTTACATTTTTTCAGATCGAAGAAACTTCAGGAGAGATATTGGACACTATTCAAATAGATAGTTTCAGCGAGTCAGACGACTCAGCTTCAGAGGAGGAACCAGGGCCGTCCTGGTCAATAGTATTTTAAGATAGAGAGACAATTGTTATGAGACATTGACTCAGCATGTGTCTTTTCAGCGATTTCTTTATTTTTTCTTTATTTCTTTTTAGTCCATTGCTTGGGGTCTTCAACAAGACCAGAGGAAAACTGAGAAATCCACCGAGGGGATTTAAATGCTATGTTCGGGAAGCTTCTCAAACATTTTATTCACTTCTCAAACATTTTATTACATTATGTTGTTATCTAGTCTTGCTGCTAAATAGATAAGCCGACAGTGCAGCAGCTCATCGTGACGTGGCTTAAACGCAAATACTACGCACACTGACTACAACACTACAGATAACAGAGACCCCTAGGCTCGGTGGCCCCAATTTAATTGGGCCCCTCCTTCCACATAAGTCCACCGTAGCCCTCCTTGAAGCGTAAGTTTACCTTTCTACATGACTGAATCGACGGAACGCCCGTTTTGTTTCTCAACTGCAACCTGTTTGGAATTGGTCGATAAACTCATTGTACCTCAACTCGACCGTGAATTGCTGCTCTTTGGAGCGACTGAAGATGACCTTCAGTTATGCAAGCAATCCAAGCAGAAAATGCTACGTGCACACATTCTTGACAGTCATAAGTGTACCTCTACATTAACCGAAACTACTGACAAACTTATCTCTCTAACTCAAATTTTTTCGAGATCGTCCACTGATGCGATGACCGGCCTCCAGAACACCGTTAGTGAAGCACAGTCCCTTGTCCAGTCTCTACGTGACCATTCTGCTCACCCTCCTACTCAACCTACAACCACCCTCCCCGAAATACCTGCACCACCAACACCGGTCCAGACTGTGGAACAGCCCTTCTCCAAGCTCGAAACTGGTGACCAGCTGAAGAGGTTTGACTTTAAGAGATTGGACTCTGAATTAACCTATGATAAAGTTTTCTCGAATAGAAAGGTTGCATATTTTGGCGATGCTCCTTACAAGTATTTAGGAGGGTACCACAGGGCAAAGCAATTAGACCCTGAGACGTACCTTGCTGAAATACTTGTAGCAGTTGATGATGTGTGCAAGACCAACAACATCAACTATAAGGATTTCAATAGCTGCATGATCACCAAATATGAATCACACGTCTCGTGTATACCTCCTCATTCCGATGATGAATCGTGTATAGTACCCGACAGCACTATACTTACCATTTCCCTGGGGGGTAAAAGGGATTTAGTTTTTCGTAGACGTCCTCCAGGCGAGTATCGCGATGAAACCGTGACAGTTCAACACGGCGACTGTTACACTATGACGCGAAAATCGCAGGACCTTTTTGACCATGCTGTTCCTCCGCAAACTCAGGCGGATTTTGAAGGTCCTCGAATCAGCTTAACCTTTAGACAGTTGGCCTCGGCACATTCCAGAAAATCTAGCAGCCATCAGTTGCGACCTCTACCCCATCATAAAGTGAACCAGACCAAACGAGTGCTGATACTGTCTGACAGCAAAAACTGTAATTTTGACTGTTCTCAATTTCGTTCACCTGTCATAGCGTTCCGGGAAAACTTATTTTTCCTCCGCGACTTAAAGGAACACCGGGAATCGATTCAGCAAGCCGACATTGTACTCATAAGTGCTGGCATAAACGATATCCAGAAAAACAGAGCGAGTGCCGTCCTGCTGCATAATCACATCAGAAGTTTCATAGAACAGTTCCCGCGCACTATGTTCTTATTCGATGCAGTCAGTCCACTATCGATACATGCTGACCGATTCAACACCCACAACGACATTATCCAGTACCTTAATGAACTCATGTTTAAGTGCTCCCTTCACCATGACAACTTCAGACTCTTCGACAACTCAAGTTTTAGTCTCGCTCACCTCGCTCGTGACGGTCTACATCTTAACTATATTGGACAGAGTGTATTATCAGATTGCTGGGTAAACTGTGTGCTCATTGGACTGGGGTTCAGGCGTGGACCCCTACCTCTACGTGAGCACTTTAAACGTATGATATCTTATCCAATCTCTGGCCACTTTGGCACCTGAGCACGACGTATTTTATATCTTAATGTCAAATTATCATGACAAAAATATCGAATCCTGAACAACTTTCCAGACTCGCGCTGAGTCGCAAACAATTTCATTAATCAAACAAACGTAACTTATTTGAACAAACTATTACTATATTACCAAATTTTCCGTCATTTCAAATCAAAATTAGAAACTTAAATCAAATTCAAAGCACAAAGCACATAAGCACATAATACAATCAACTACTTAAATGAACTTTTCCCTTATCCAGATTCCCTACCTTCTCACCTTATCTATCACACCTTATCAGCAAAACGCGAAATAAACCCTGCTTGATAATAGTCCACGTCCCTACATCATAACAATTTCATATTATCTAATTCCTAACCTCATGCCGTACTCAGACAACGACGACGCAATATTTACACGATATCTACACAGATATTTACACAGTACTCATTATACATACATCACACATTACTGTACATCTGACTCTGTACATTTGACTGATCTGTACATTTGACTCTGTACATTTGACTCTGAACATTCGACACATACATTACTGTACATATGGAAATTAGGCTCATGCACGGTGAGCTGCTGCCATCAAGTAATAGAAGAGAAGTTAAAGGTCAATCATAAAGGTAAAGGTGAAGTTTACTTAATTACTGTAGATAAGTCACGGTACTTTCTACACACAGGACTGAAAGTCTTCGTTAGAAGTATCTGACTAGGTCACGTTATTATTATCATATTCTGTATTAATAGTAAGTCTATACTCTCTTAAATATATCATAATATAACTATAATACTAACGAATATAATACATTATCTCATAGTTCTATGAACGAATCTCAGCGTTGCAACAAATGTAATACACGTATTCCTAAAGCACGTTCGTTCCTAATTTGCAGTCACTGCGACAAAATAAAACATATGAAATGCATGAAGTTATCTAAGTCTGAGGCAAAAATAATTGCAGATTCTGGCTCTGCCTGGATATGTTATGACTGTATTTCCAGCGCCTTACCAGTAAATGCATGCCCCTCGGCAAAGCCACCGAGACAAGGGCCCGTCATAGGTCCTAAATTTAAAGTTCAATGCACATGCTGTAATGGCTGGATTTACTCCCCCGCCAACCTGAAAACCTGCCACTGGTGCGAATCTAAAGTACATACCAAATGTCACTCCGACTTTTTAGGATGCAGAAATTGCTGTGAAAATATGATCCCGGGATACTATGTACATTGCTATCAGCTATACTCATTACATACACATACTCACACCGGCATAATCCACAATCCCTACGATCGCTATCAGTTGATTAACGAAATAGGAAATACAATTGACCAAGATCAGGAACTCGAATATTGGAATGAGATTTCTGATATTTTAGTTAGCTGCAATTACATGGAGCCGACCAATGTAAGTTCGTCAGGAGCATGTGATCTTAAGATATTTACCTTAAACATACGGGGACTTCTTAAAAACGTAAACAAATTAAGAGAAGATATATTCACGTACTCGAAGTATGATGTCCTTTGTTTTAACGAGACTAATCTCTTGCAGGATAAGCTTCCTAATGGTATTAATGACCTAGTGCTTGAGGGATTTTATGAACCACTGTTACGAGATCCAATACGTAGTTCTGGTCGTGGTGGGGGTTTAGCAATTTATATCAATACGCGCGTATGCGAGTCTGAAAATATTGAAAAATTCTTTCCCCAAAACTTTGATGTGACAGACAAGAGTGGTGAATTCATGTTGGTAAAACTCCATAACTGCAAAGGCTTTAACAAAACAAAGATAATCGTCAATATATATCGGTCACCAGCATCAAAAAATCCTGATAATTTTAACAAACTCATTGACTCCCTATTACACGGCATGGAAAGGCACTCGAGAAAACATACTATATTAGTCGGTGACTTCAATGTAGATCTTACACATTATGATACTGACAAACACTGTCAAAATTTGATTGAAACTATGACCAAATACGGTTTCTTTCAGCTAGTCTCACGTCCCACACGTATCACTGATCACAGTGCCACTCTTATAGATCATGTTTACAGCAATAATGTACAACACACACACAGCTGCAATGTTCTTACTGTTGACCTGTCTGATCATCTAGCCACTCTTGTTACTATCTCACTTGGGCAATACAGCCACATTGCAGGGAGTAGAAACAAACGACACAGAGTCGACCATGGAATGAATGTTGAAAAACGTATGTTTAACGAGTCGAACAACCTTAAATTTATAGAATTAATTGGATCCGAAATGTGGGAGGAAGTCACACGTGAAAATTGTGCTGATGAACAATATAACAAATTTATTGAAATATACGGTCAGCATTATGATGAGGCATACCCAGTGAAAACCAATCATGTGCGCCGCAAATGTGAAAGGCAGGACCCCAAACCTTTTATGCTACCCTGGCTTGAAATTGCATGTGCTCGTAAAAACAAATTATTCCATGCCAAAATAGTGGACCCAACGGAGGAAAACTACAAGGCTTACAAAAAGCATAAGGCATTCTGCGACAAGCACGTCAATAAGGCAAAAGACAAATACTACAAAACACAATTTGATAAGTATAAAGATTGTTCAAAGAAACAATGGCAGCTGATCAACACTCTACTTGGCAGAAAATCTAAATCTCATAACAAAATTAAACTCCAAAACGCCGACGGAAATATCATAAATAGTGACAGTGATGTAGCTGAGCACTTTAACTCTTACTTCTCCAACATTGCCACAAAAATCAAAGATGCGATCAGCGCGCGTACTGTATTCGATCCAGGGGGTTTTAAACATTACCTTAGCAGCCCAGCTTCGCAGTCTATGTTCGTAAGACCAACTACCGAAAGTGAAGTTGAACAAATTATTAGCAAGCTTAAGAATAAATCCACTCAAGACACTAAAATTGAACCCCTAAAAATGGTAAAAGACTGCCCCTCCTTCTGTAAAGTCTTGTCCATAATCATTAACACATCATTTAGTCAAGGTATCTTCCCATCATCTCTCAAAATAGCTAAAGTTATACCAATTCACAAAGGAGGCAGCAAATCCGACGCCACTAACTATCGACCCATATCTTTGCTGTGCACCTTTTCCAAATTGTATGAAAAACTTATGCATAATAGAGTAATGGACTTCCTTGACAAGAAAGGCTCGCTCTTTGAAGGGCAATATGGCTTCCGGCCAGGCCGATCCTGTGAGCATGCTCTTTTGGATGCTCAACACACGATTCTGAATTCCCTTGCCAAAAAGGAAGTTGCTCTATTACTCCTAGTCGACTTTAGTAAAGCTTTTGACGTTTTGTCTCATGATGTATTGATTGACAAACTCCAGCACTATGGAATCCGTGGGCAAGCTTTGCAATGGTTTAAATCCTACCTGAGCACACGTCAGCAATATGTATGTTTGAATGGTATTAAATCAGCTCTTAAACCTATTACATACGGAGTTCCACAGGGCAGTATTATGGGACCTTTGTTATTCCTAATCTACATCAATGATATGCCAAATATCAACAGTATGATAAAGTTTATACTCTACGCTGATGATGCAAACATCATAATAAAAGGCAAAAATGCAAACGATGTTATACAAAAATTCAACCAATTCTCCCACGAGTTTGTACGCTGGGTTGACTGTAATGGACTTGCACTTAATCTAAAAAAGACCTGCTATATGCTTTTCGGTGTTAGAAATACTGATAATACTCCAAATATTCATATTGCAGACACACAATTAGAACGTAAAAGGGAAGCACGGTTCCTTGGCGTTATAATGGATGATAAACTAACATGGTCTAAGCATATAGCAGCTGTTAGATCAAAAATGATGCGGTATGTAGGAATTATGTATAAAATAAAACGTCACCTATCGATTCAAATAAGGCTACAGATATATCAAAGTTTTGTTCAATCGCATTTAAACTTCTGTTCAATTGTATGGGGGTTTGCAGCAAAAAATCACATTGAATCACTCTTCTCACGACAAAAACAGGGTATCAGGGCAGTAATGCCAGGTCACATTAATTACTTTTACAAAGACGGTCGACTGCCAGAACACACAAAACAATTTTTCAATAACAATGGTATACTCACGGTGCACAGTGTTATTGTAAAAAACACACTAATTCTCATGCACCGAATCAAACATTTCCGCAGCTCAGTCCCTCAACAAATCTGTATGACTATCCCAGAAAATGCACCCACTGCAAACTCAGATCACGTGACTGCAGCATCCTGGTTAGCCGAGTACAACACCACACATTTCAGATCTTCGATGTTCTTCAAAGGACCTTTACTCTCAATTTATGCTGTAAATGCAAATGTAAGCACCCTACCAACACTTTTTTCCATAAACCTTTTTAAATCGGCTACAAAACGCATGCTCTTGAACCTGCAGAGTGAAAATGACGATGACACGTGGCCCAGTTTCTTATTACATAATATTCCAGGTCTAAGAAGGTCACAACGTGTCTGAAAGTTACTGGACACAACGGTCATTATATCAGTTTAGTGAATTAGTTAATTAGTTAATTAGTAAATCAGTTATTAGTCATATGGTTATTATTAAGTACTACATATTATATAATATTACAAAAATAAACTATGAATATATATTTGCACACAAAAAAACCAGAACAAACTGATCACAGACTAGCGGCAACTAATATTAATGGATAAGCCACACATCCTAAATTCCAGGTCCATATTTACACTGCCACATTCCCCACTATCACTATTTTCCTATCAGCACAAACCGTAATTAATTTATTTCAACAATCACAAACACTACATATCCAAACTAATGGCATGGCATAGCATTATCTACGATATCCTAAATCAGTCCCTAACAAACTTAGCGCGAGTCTGAAAGGCTGTTGGAAGCACAGAGTGCTCCATATTTTGTTTTTATCAATAAACTTTTTTTTTCATTTTCTTTTTTAATAAATTTATTAACTGCGTGCAAATTTGTGTTTCAGATTTGATCTATTTATGATATATATTTATGATTATGTAATAAAGTTATTAATATTATATTCGTAAACATTGGCTGGCTTACAAACCAGTCCCCAAACAAACAAACAAAGCTTGAAGATCTTCGCAGCATGATTTAAAAGTTTGGGAAATGACGTCATTTCCCATGGAACCGTGTCTTTGGTAGGACGATTTTGTTGATGATGATGTTTGTGCTGAAATATTTATTCCTTCGGAATCCACGAATGAGCATTTAAATTATTGCAGTCTTGTGTGTAACGGGGAATTCTTTAAATTATATATTATACCATGACAGGGTCATCATTATTTTTCGATCGGGGATATTTTTGGTAATAAAATTATTTATTATTATCATTGTATTGCTGCACGTGAATTTGATTCTAATTCTAATTCTAATAACACTATTTTCCAGCAAAATGAACAATCCCGAAATGGAATTTCCTGAGTTTGATCCAGCATCGCTCAGGGTATGCAGGATATGTACCAAGAGCACCGCGGAAGATGTCCTCGAATCCCACGATGGCTGCTGTACGAATTTGGAATGTAAGAGGAAGAATGCTAGCAACAAAGCAAAACAAATGCGATTGCTAGAGAAACGCAGTAATGAAATGAAAGCAGGAACGTTGAAAAAGTTCTTCGAATCTCAACAAAGAGCGGCAGACCCAAACATGGTGCAAAGCTGGAGCCAGCCAGCCTCCAGCCACCATCAAACATGTCCAAGGTCCAGACAAAAAACTGGACAAGAAATCACCGTCCCACTGCTGCTGTGAAGTTTGAGTCACGCCTGAAGGCTGCACTTGCTCAACAATTTATAAGTAGTAACTCCTAATTGGAGAGGCTTTGTTAGGCTTTAGTAGGGGAATCTTGATACTTCGAGTGATAACTTACATTTTTTCAGATCGAAGAAACTTCAGTAGAGATATTGGATACTATTCAAATTATAGATAGTTTCAGCGAGTCAGACGACTCAGCTTCAGAGGACGAACCAGGGCCGTCCGGTCAATAAGATAGAGAGACAATTGTTATGAGACATTGACTCAGCATGTGTCTTTTCAGCGATTTCTTTATTTTTTTCTTTATTTTTTTTAGTCCATTGCTTGGGTTCCTCAACAAGACCAGAGAAAAACTGAGAAATCCACCGAGGGGATTTAAATGCTATGTTCGGGAAGCTTGAAGATCTTCGCAGCATGATTTAAAAGTTTGTTTTGATTGCGTTATAGTTTTAAATATCTTCATAACAATTAATAAGGGTTTATTCGCACGTGTTATTATCCACTTTCGTTGGGGCTTTTGAATATTATAAGCTACTGAAAAAGGACGTGTACATCATTCCAGATCAGCTGTTTAGACTTTACGTGGATGTCAGTCCTGATAAGAAGAAGGATAGATTTCTGTGCGAAGTGCCAATGAATTTAATCAGCTATTTGAAGAAACTGGAGTTTAATTATTAAGATATGAAATATTTTTCAAATCTTCAATTTTGATCATTCAAATGTAGAACTGTAATATTGAGAGTTTACATTTTATTTCAGACTATGCCATAGTCTCAAACAATTTTGTGTTGTCGTAAGACCAGATATAGATCATTCACAAAATCAAGCTTTAAATGGTTTTTATGACGAAATTGTAAACAAACTTCTCATTCAGTTTACAGCAAGTCGAAATGGTGGCAATTGAAGCTAACTTCGCCATACTGGATTAAGTGTACCAGAGGAAGTCGACGCAAATTATAAAAAGATGTTAGCTGTCCAACAGAATTATTGCAGCTTGGCAAAGACCTTCTGTACAATTAGTACTTATTATGAAGTAGTAGTTATAGTAATAATATTAGTAGTCATTATAAGTAGTTTAAATTAAAAGTACTTATAAAGTTATAAGCAGTAGTTGAAGATTAGTTGAAGTGAGGTCTGCTCAAGCTGATCAGACCTATAGTGATATTACTAACACAAACCATTCCAGAAAAATGTTTGAAGCAGTAAGACATCATCAGAAAAGTAAACCACCTAATAACTCGATTGGTGTTCATGATGAAAATGGCTGTTTGATTGCATCTGACGACATGAAAGCTTCTGTTGTTAGAGACTATCTCGAAAAACAGCTGACTCGCAATGAGCAACCTCTCGAGCCTTTTGAGGGACTACCACGTGCTTTCAATGTCCCTTTTACTGGAGTTGAAATACATGCAGCCACCTCTAGCTTGAAAAATGGGAGGGCAAATGGTCCCGATGGAATACCCAACGAGCTAATTAAGTACTCTAATAGTACAGTCCATGAACATTATGCTGGAATCATCAACAGTTGTTTCGAGACACATACTTTCCCCATTTCCATTGGAGAGGCTACTATAACACCCTTACAGAAGCCAAAAAAACCTATTGGTCCTCTGAAGAATTTACGTCCACTCACCTTGTCCAATGCAGCCAGAAAAATTCTGTCTATGGCTACTCTTAAAAGGATAGAAGAAAAAGTGAACGCCTTCACTGGTCCATGGCAGTGCGCATATAAACGCGCTCGTTCTTGTGCTGATATTGTTTGGTGTCAGCGAGTTCTACTGTCAGTTGTCCAAAGAAAGAAATGGGAGTATCATCGCATGGGCATTGATATGTCTAGTGCATTTGACACGATCAAACGCACTACGATTCTTGAACTCCTGAAACTGTGTGGCTGTACTGAGGATGAGCTGAGGATTGTCCGGTTGTTGTTGTCCAACACAAAGCTACGGGTGAAGGTAAATGGAGTTCTTTCAGCCGAGTTTTTAAGTCTCCTTGGAGCTTTCCAAGGTGACTGTCTATCCGGCTGTCTGTTCACCCTTGTCTTGGCTGGTGCTTTGAATGAACTTAGATGGACTATAACAATCAGTTTAGATAGGCCGATCCCCCCGATTACTATTGCTGGCCTTCCACTTGACACTGAATATGCTGATGATGTTGACTTCAATGATGAAGAGGAAGACAACTTGAGAGCTATTTTGCCCCAGGCAACAGCTATACTCGAGAAATGGAACCTCTTTGTCAATGAAGACAAAACGGACTTCACTCATGTTTATTTAGCTAGTACGGGTGAAGT
Organism: Bolinopsis microptera; assembly: GCF_026151205.1. Classification (NCBI taxonomy): domain Eukaryota; kingdom Metazoa; phylum Ctenophora; class Tentaculata; order Lobata; family Bolinopsidae; genus Bolinopsis; species Bolinopsis microptera. Next base: position 7,119,095 of record NC_087073.1, on the reverse strand, counting down.
CGACAGTGATGGAAAATTAGTGTCGGGGAATGAAGCATGGAGGAAAAGTATCACTCTAGGGTCCGTCTTGTGTAGCAAAGCTGATATTCAGCGTCGCATAAACCTGGGATATGCTGCCTTTAACAATTACAAGAAGGCCTGGAGTGATAAACTGCCCCTAAACAAACGTCTAATACTGTATAATGCTTTGGTCGTATCGGTTCTTATGTACAACTCATCCTGTTGGGCCGTCCCCAAAATATTCCTTGAAAAACTAGATGTTGTTCACCGCAGACATCTTCGCACTATTTTGAATATAAAGTACCCAGGAGTCATCTCCAACAAAAACTTGTATAAACGCTGCAATGCTGAACCATTGTCAGAAAAAGTGGCCCGTAGTCGGTGGAGAATGTTAGGACATGTTTTGCGGGGTCCTATTGACGGACCAGCGTTTTCTTCCCTCATTTTTGCCATCAATACACTGGACTTACCAGGGAGAAGAGGAAGACCCCAAAGCAATCTATTCTCGCTGATTGTGCATGATTTATGTAAAAGAAATCTTTATTTAAATAATATCTTTGACCTGCATTATCTCCGTAATTTGAGTTATGACAAGAGATATTGGCGGAAATTGCAATGAAGTTTTTAATTTTTAGTTTTTGTTTTAGGGAAAGATTAGACTTGGGCGTTGTTTTTTAAACTATCCCTTGTTTAGAACTTTGATTTAATATAATAAATAAGCAGTAGTACTTATTATGAAAGTAGCCGAGACATGTATTAAAGTGTATTGTTATCTTTGAAAGAATTTCAATGTATCGGTATAACTGTGATTGAAATAAATTGTTCTTAAGTAAACAACGACTGATCTGTTTGAATCAGCAATTCTAACAACCATTTTAACAACAATCTCCCCCACGTCAACAAAATTGTCCAGTACACACTGGGTGCAATAGCAGACCTGGACTTGCTGGAACTATACCGACCTCCAATCTTTGTGAGGAGACTAAAGGAGACCCTGCTGATCTTGAAATCAACAAAGGAACAGGTAAAGGCCCTTATCCAATGGAGAGACAACAAAGGAGCGAAGATAGACTGTCCCCTCACAAGGGCGTGGCTGGGTTTTGCCTCCAAAGAAACTCTTCTGAGCAGGGAGCTGCTCAACATGTCGGTGCACCTACAAGGGAGCAGCAATACGGATGTGGAGATAGCTGAGGATTCGGACAAAGATAAGACGAAGGGCACAGTAAAGCGAAGGACTGTCAAACCAGCAACACTGAACACACCAGTCCACCAAAGATGATGTCACCCCACCCTACATGATGCCACCCCACCCCCATGCCAGACAAATTGAGAGTGGAGAAGAGGAACTCTCTAGCAACGCCAGCAGGATGCTATCTGATTTTGCCTTAGCGACTTTTCTTTCAAAATTTTAAGCATCTTGAAGTTATGCCTTTTCTTAGTTCTCGTCTCCTCAAATTGAACCAACTATTTGCATGTATTCCATTGCTAGGTAGAATAATTTCCGAGAGTCTTAGAATACCACATTATTTCAGCACAAACATCGTCATCACCAAAATCGTCCTACCAAAGACAAGGTTCCATGGGAAATGACGTCAAGACTCAAAAGTCTGCTACCATGATGACGCTCCAGGTTATTTAAAAGACATTGTATAATTGGAAGATTTCGAACCTATAACATATAATATATATAATATAACATTTATAGTTACTTGATATCCTGATGATAATCATATGCTCCTTACTAGAGCTAGGTATACCACAAGTTAATGTTAGCATTATGTCATCAAATATGTTTATCAAGAAGCTGAATGTGATCATCCGGGATTTTACACTAAAGGTCATGAAAGTACGGTTTCCTAGTTCAGTTATATCTTTTGTTAGCCTTCGAGAAGCCATGTTTATAAAAGGTACTGTGAAGGACTTATTTGGCGGAGATTTGGAATTGGATGGGCTTCATTTAAGTAAAATTGGGAATGATTGGCTTGATAGTATCCTTACAGACTGTATTTGAATTGAGAAGAAGCTATTCCGGCCTGCAAACATATAATTTAAATACAAAAACGCTTTTTTAATATAAAGTTTCACTGGTAGTGGTTTGGCATTATACTTTTAGTAAGAGCCAGGCTGTTTTGGGTTCGCCATACTCGAGCATCAAGCATTCGTCAGATCTATCAAAAACCGTTTTATAATTTAGTACAATTTCTTGTTAAAAACATTGTTAATTGTAAGTCTTATTAGTTTGCCCTATTTTAATATTAGTTATCTACATGTAGCTGTTACAAATTATTGTAAACCTAAGTAACTGCGGACACTGTTTGGAATCAGCTAACATGTGATTTAATACGATTAAAAATAAACATAAATTTTTTAAATGTATTCAATGATTTTTCTCAATGGAGTTTCATACGAGTTACGTGGATAGCAGGCGGCAGTCCTGCTAAGAAGAAGAATAGATTTCTGTGCGAAGAGAGGAAGAGGCAATGGATTTAATCAGCGATTATAAGACACTTGAGCCTGGTTTTTCACGCCCCAAACTTTTGTTGGATCTTGACCTGGGGGTCCTTTCCGAAAAAACGCTTAAGTGGCACTTATGTGTATGGTCGACTTAAGTAGAATTAGTGAAAGTGTTTCCGAAACTCTACTTATGTATTTCCCAAAGTTTACTTATTCTGTTTCAAGTTTGAGACTTAAGTACAAAAATGTACTTAAGTCGCGTTCAAAAATCAACTCAAGTGCAACTTAAGTGCACGTGTGAAAGCCGCGCTAAGACTCGCACTAAAACTCTGACCATTTGTACAATCGTGATGCGCGTTCTGTTTGAGATTTTACAGTTTATTGAACGCGTCTCTTGTTGTGCTGAAAAAGTAGCGCTTAGTTTCTTTGGTTCTGGGAGTTCCCTACAAACTCTTCACATTATCGAACTATGGGATAGCACCATCATCCATTTATAAAATAATTGTTCGGGTATCAAAAGCATTAAATGATATTTTGTGCAGTTTCTGACAGTTGACGATTCGAGCAGACTAAGTCTTATTAAGGATGGTTTCTGGGACTATGGTCAATTCCCAAGTTGTCTTGGTGCAATTGATGGAACTCAAATAATAATCAAACGAGGAGATTTATGTGAATCGCAAAGGATATCATTCGATTAACGTACAGCTGATATGCTCGATGAATCAGGAAATCACGTCATGCACAGTGAAGTGGCCCGGTTCGGTACACGACAGCACGATATGGAACAATAGCACAATTTGCTCCCAGTTAAACCGCGGCTACACTGGATGGCTGATAGGCGACAGTGGTTATCCGCTTAGGGAGAAAATAATTCTGTAATTATACTATTAGTTTGCAACCTTTCAAAAACTTGTTTTACTTTTAATATTTTGAGTTAGAGTTACAATTTAGGCACTTAAGTAACCTCTAGACCATACTTACATTTTAAGTGATAAATACCGCACTTAAGTACGTACTTAGGTAAAATTCTCTACTTAAGTAAAAATACTTAAGTGCGAAATATGACTTAAGTTTTTGCACTTAAGTCTCATTTCGAAAATACTTTTTGCTTAACTTTTTACTTAAGTACCATTTTTGACTTCAGTACCGTTTCGGAAAGGACCCCCTGGACAACTTAAAACTCACTGAAACAGACTAGCAGACAGTTCATGATATCATCCGATGTTTGTCACCCTTCAAGGTAAGGCTTAAAAATCAAAAGTGCAGAAGGGTCAGTAGGGTCAGTTTCAGACGAATTAAGCATAAATGACATCATTGCCATGTCTGAAGTGGTTTGTGAATGGGCCATTGTTAGCCCCAAGCGTTTTGGTCCTTCATTCCTGACACTCAGCATTGCCTACTGTAAAGTATAAATTTTTTTAAGACAATAGAGAAACTGACCCTGTCTCACTAAATTCCCCTAAATTCAACCACTTACCATGATAAAAATACTAACAACCAAATAAAGTTTTTTAAATAAAGAATCTTTCCCCAAGTTTACGTCTAGCTGACTAATTCGTGGTTTAAGCTCTTATTTTATGTGATGATTAAAGGAATGCAAAATAAAACTTTTCGTTTCATTGAAAACTTCTCGTTTCATTGAAAAGTTTGAAGTGGAGTTAAAACTTAAAAGTAATACTGTAATTTGAATCAATTAAATAGTAATCAACAGTTGATCGTATTACTTTTACACTTCACTGCTTACTTGTCTTATAAACTTGTCCGATAAATAAAAAATGTCAAGTGATCACAGGAATCTTGTGTAAGAGAAGTTAGAACTTGTCAAAGGCTGAGGATTCGATCAGATTCATTTTAGAGAAACTCGGTAGTAACGGCAGTGAACTCTCCAAGAAATTAGCTGAGCGGCTGACGGTTTTATATCAGAAAAGGAGGAACGGTACAGTGGTCTCTTCTGTCAAGTTCTACAAGAATCCGGACTACAAGTTTGTTTGTATGTATTACATTATGTATTATGTATTATGCCAACCATTATATTTCAGCCTCTGTCATTGGAGGATTAGCATTGAAGTCTATCATAGCAATGAAGTCTATCATTTGGTAAACCAGAGTGGAGATAATATAACAAAGTTACTGCAATAAATGCAACGTCAGAACAGCGAATGGTTAAGAAGATCCAGAACCTTGTGAAAATTGCAACGTGAGTACCTGCATTTCATTTTCTTCCTTTCTTTCATTTTTCAAGAATGAGTCGTATTTTACTATTCCATGTCACATTTTATATGAAAAAGTGTTAATCTAATACTTAATACAAATTTCAGGCTAATTATGTAGGCTCGAGTGGAGGGATAGTGATGGAGCGAGAGAGATGTTTAAAAGGAGTAAGGAGTGGGCTGAGGGTGGGGTGATATATGGTGGTGTAGAGAGGGATCGTGACAGTGATGTCTTCTTCTTTCATGTTGTCATGTTCCACATAAAGTTCGCTAACAAGAGTCTCGGCTTGTGCTCCACATGTGAAAAAAACCAATAAATAAGTTGATTGTACAGATAGTCGTTTTATTACGTTCAAACCTTGGCCACACCTGGCCTTGATTACTTTAATTAGTTTGTACTATACAGGGGTACAACAGAAGCTTCACAGTGGGAGGTCGACCACCAGTGAGGGGCTAAACTCCATGTTAGTTAACAGGTACAGCACCGATGTATGTCATCTTCCTCTGCATAAAGATGATGAATAATGCCTTGATCCAGACGCACCAATCTCAACACTCTCTATTGGTGCAACTCAGAAAATCAATATCTCCCTGGACAAAACGAATTCCGTCAAGTACTTCACTTTTACTCCCCAGAGCATATTTACGATGCTCCCTGGCTTCCAGCAATTATATTACCACGAAACACATTGCATGCTGGAGACAAAGAAGTAAAGAATGAAAGAGGAGTCCGGTACAGAGTCACCTTCCGATGTCTGCTGCCACCAAAAGAAGCCCTTATCGCAGAACCTGCTGTTATCTCTTATCCCCCATTTACCTCTTCTCCCCACAACTTTCTTAAGAACCTCATACCCCCTTGAAGCCATCACTACCAAAGATGCCACATACCCTGACACATTTGTGTTTGGCAGCTCCCTACTCAAGAGCCTGAAAATAGACACACTTTCCAAGCGTAGAAGAAACCTTAAAGTAGTCTGCCGGCCTGGAGCGCACGCATGTGATATATACGATGAAGTTGAAAAGACTGCCAAACAATACAACACCTCAAGTGTCTCAACCGTTTTTCTTCAAGTTGGGGGAAATGATGTCGAAAATTTGCTTCTAGATTCTAATATTAAACGTATATTTGAAGATATTAGTGATCTTTTAATCCTAACAAAACAGGTTTTTCCTGCTGTTAAGATAAATTTCTTCTCACTTATTCCTAGAAAGGCAAGTAATCTTACACATATTAGGAATATGCACAAGTTTAAATATTTATTAGGTGAAATGTGTAAGAAAGAATGTATTAGATTTGTTAAAATTTTCTCCTTTTCTCTAAAGAAGACAACTACTATTGTATTATGTTGCTTTTAGATTTTAATTTGTTTAACAGGATGGTATCCATCTGCAACAAATTACGTTATGCAGTGCATTTCATCATACTTGGGCAGAAAATGGCAATTTTAGGCCCAAATATGGTAAATGCGCCATTTCCATCTTCATATCATGCCTGCTCTATATTCCTTGAACTAACATCCTTTTCTCAGTCATGAAAGCTAATTCAGCCCCTCTATTCGTTGATGCAATTGGGGGTGATCAAAGGAAAACATTTTCATCAGATGTGTCCAGTTCTACCACTGGAAAAAGACGAATGGTTCCAAGGAAGACCCTTGAAGAAAGGTACTATGAAGAATGATCACAAGAAGATAAACCCTAAGAATAAAGGTGTCATTAGCCCCGCCGCTAAGATACAAACAAGGGACATTTTCGTTTTTAAATTAATAGAAGCTAACAGGAGGGACCGGACGCAAGACTGTCCTTCTTTTTATCTTTTTATTTAGTTAAATATAAAATTGCTTTGGAAATTGCTTTGGAAATTGCTTTTGACAGAGCAAATTGACGTAGAATGCAAGTTTTATAATTCTGTTGACTGTTTCTTTAGAGAAAGATTATATAGCAGCGTTGTGTTTACACTTTGTTTTATATATAATAAATGTAAAATATAAAACTTTCAGGTACGGATTCGATATAACCAAGCAAAATACCGAAACCTTGTGTTCATAGAGAGAGTAGATGAGGATTATGAACAGGGAGTTACGAGACTCCCTCATATCGGACAACCTTTCCCTGGAAAAGAAAGAGGAATGGAGTCGTCACGAACAACCCCAAAAAAAGAAGGAGGTAATGTTTTGATTTAGGTATCCACTTAGTTCAAGAAGTTGGAGTACTAACTACCTCGAGATGGATTAAATAATAATATATATAGATATCACCGCAGCCTTGAGGGCGGTACTAAATATTGCACGCGCGTGCGCGTGCAATATTTTATATCTCCACGAGGGCGCCAGCCCGAGGCGGAGATATTTTCGTATAGCACGGAGGGCCCAACGGGCCCAAGTGCTATACGATAGTTCCGCCCTCATGGCAAGGAATGATATCGTGTATATCCATGAGCGGGCGCTTTACAGTTTTTAACAATCATAGCAAATAGAAGTAAAGATTTCGAACTAAAGCTGCAAATTTAATAGAAAATCATGCTTTAGCCTTTGGTGTAAGATGCAGAACAGGGCAACATTACTGATTATATAACACAATAGAAGAATTGAAATCCCACGTTCTATAATGGTATTACACACCAACCATATTGATGAACATTCAACGGCATGTTAATCATTAACATAGATTAAAAATTGTGTATCTCCGTCAATCCTTACTACAAGTAACACAGAATTCCTGTTACCATGACAACACGTCAGATGTACAATGAGAGTTAGTCAGTACACAGTGTGTAGGGCCGGTCGAACAATAAATTCAGCTTAAACTATCAAAAAGAGTGCTCGCCATAACTTTAACAACTGTGTAACTATAAACTGAATGCCATCTGCAGTTACCAAGAGAGCTCAAGATAACGAAGCACGAAGGGACATTGAATATATATATATATATATATATTTTACGTTGAGTAAAAGATAAAATTCATAACATTAATATTAGTGATAGACGGTATAGTTTCAAAACAAAAACAGGGCAAATTTCTTTCGGGAACACAATAGAATTACACGTAAAATTCCGGCCTAAAATTTCAAGAATTATTACTCGAAATAGCTTCAGCAATTATGGAAATGGAAATCAGTTGAAATAAACAATGGAGCGTGTATGGTGTATACTGTATAAACATCAACTCTAGACTTAAAGTAGCCACTAATTGTTGCAACCATGGTAACACGTCACGTGTTCAATGTCAGCCAATCATATTGCACTGCGTGGTATAGGGACTGAGGCCGATAAGTGATATAGTGCATTCCTTGAGCCGTGGGAACCATTAAGATGTAGTGTTAGTGACATAAATATGGTGTACGTGTCTTGTAATAGTTAAAGTTTAATAGTTTAGGCCCCAAAAATTTGTTTGAAAGTAAAAGTGCTCCGGGCTGTATTGTTACTTGCCACGTTAAGTGTTATCTGCTCGCGTGCTGTATTTTAAGCGGGCTGGATGCGCACTGTGTCTTGTTACATCGGGCTGCGAGCGGTCAGAAGACAAAATATAGCCCGCTGGTGGATATAATTCCAACGCACTTTCATTAACACATTGAAAGTTTATTGTTCAACTTATGCTTACTTAAATCTTTTCGAAATGGAATGTCTGATTCAAAGTCGCTAGCAATCCCTGAATCGAGTTGTTCTGAATATGAAAGACTTTGTTTCTCGGAGATGGTATTTCCAACCAAACTGCTGCAGCTAAAGTCATGAAGGTGGAGCATGTAGAATGGTCACCCTGCCAGTGTCATGTGGGGAGTGCTTTTTTGGAAATGAAGATGATTGTGTCTACAAGAGTTGGTGGCCGACATGCTTCACAAAGAGAATAGTAGGAGTGGTACACAGACGAAGTTTTTGCGAGAGAAGGCATTAATCTGCTTGGCTGGTATTGTCCAAGCTGAATCAGCTTGCAATCGAGAGTGTTGTATATAATGTTAATGTTGAAATACTACAGCAAGTTAGGGCGTGTAATAGTCACTTATGATCGGTGTAGTTAAACACATAAATGTGCTCGTGTGGTGTCAAATCTTGTCTTCTTAAGCAGACTGATATGTGATTCGACAGGAGCTGGAGAAGTAGAAACTAGAGATGCTATCTCAATAGAAGGAGGAAAATGTGGATAAAGACGGAGGAGTATAGATAGACTACTTGAGAAATAGAAAGAAACTGTACAATGTGTAAACGTGAATAACGTTTTGGTAAATATGTTTATCATTGATTCTGACATCAGGCATGGTCGTGGTTTAATCAATGCACCAAGATTATCATTCATCTATCTTTTATCTACCTACTATATATCTTTTATCTATCATTTATCTATCTTCTATCTATATTTTATCATATTTTATTTCTATCTTTTATTTATCTTTTATCTAATATCTTTTATCTATCTTTTATCTTTCTTTTTTATCTATCTTTTATCTTTCTTTTTTATCTATCTTTTATCTTTTTTAGGTCAAGAGTCACCTGTTAAGTCACGGGATTAACAGCATAAGCTACAGTGAGTTGGAGCAAGGGAAACCAAACAACAAACGGATCAGCTGAAGTGGAACAGAGGGGTAATTTCAAATCTTACTGCTCATAGTTTTTTTGATGTCGAATCTTTAAAGACCTGCTCCTCAGGAGTTATTAGCTTAGAGAGTTATTCGTACATTCATTGACTTTTTATTTCCTGACATTCGATATTCACGAACCTCGTTATAAATTTATTCAATTGATTTTCGACTTTTCGAAACTCGTTTTTCAGGCAGTGTCTGCATTTCAGACTGTCTCCAAGCCTACCAGGGTAACTGACCACAGTGCAACGCTTATTGATCACGTGTTTACTAATCACGTGACCAACGTTATTAGTTGTAATATCGTGACGTTGGATATGTCAGATCATCTCGCGGTTAGCACGACCATTAGTTTAGGAGCCACACCTAGTTTGAACGAGCGATTCCGTAGTCAACGTGTAAAGAACAACAACACTAGCTTGAAATTAGAAGCCCGCGTATTTAACGAAGCTAATCATGCTAAATTCAAAGAGCTTATTGTAAGTGAGACCTGGGATGATGCTACCTCCTCAACGTGCGCTGATGAACAATACAATTCCATCTATCAAACGTACATGAAACACTACAATACTGCATACCTCCTGAAGCGTGACAGTTCGAGAAGAAAATTCGAAAGAGCTGACCCAAAGCCTTGGATCTTACCCTGGCTTGAGGCGGCATGCAACCGCAAGAAGTTATTTTTTTTCTCCAGTGATACCTTCCCAAATGCTCTAAAAACTGCGAAAGTTGTTCCTATCCACAAAGGTGGTTCAAAATTGGAAGTAGCTAATTATAGGCCGATCTCTCTTTTGGGATCATTCTCGAAAATTTATAAGAAACTTATGCATGCTCGTGTTTTAGAATTTTTAGATAAGAACGATTCTCTTTTCGAAAATCAATACCGATTTCGGCCAGGAAGATCGTGTGAACATGCACTGCTCAATGCCCAAAATTCTATACTACACTCTCTGAATAAGAAACAAATTTCCCTACTGCTCCTGCTCGATTACAGTAAAGCCTTTGACGTGCTTGATCATTGAACTCTGCCCCGGAAACTTTGATGTTAGAATATCAGACTTGATCCCCTCCACACAGATTCCTCAGAGCACTCCAAGGTCAACCTACGCCTGTGGTTTATAAAACTTAGTAAATGATCATCTAATTAGTGGCATTAGTGGCACGCGCGAGCAATATTTAGTACCGCCCTCAAGGCTGCGGTGATATCTATATATATAATTTCTTGGTACATAACCACAAATATGGCGTATACACCTGAATATCATAACCCTAACTTAAACAAGTTCAATGTAATACAAAGTGTGTATTAAAGGAATGGGCATTCTTTTATCTATCTTTATTCTTTTTTACCTTTCTTTTATACCCATCATATATCTTTCTTCTATCTATCTTTTATCTTTTTTTATCTATCTTTCATATCTATGATATATCTTTCGTTTATCTATCTTTTACCTTTTTATCTATCTTTTACCTTAAATTATATCTATCATATATCTTTCGTTTATCTATATTTTATCTTTTTTATCTATCTTTTCTTCTTTTATATCTATCATATATCTTTCGTTTATCTATCTTTTATCTTTTTTATTTATCTTTTATATCTTTCTTAGGTCAAGAGTCAGGTCACCTGTACAGTATAATGTGGGAAGCCAGTTTCAGTAGGGACTGACTGTATTGTAGTTTAGTATTTCATTAGGATTTGTAGTAAAAGTTTGTGTGTAAGTTAAGCAGTTATGCGGAGTAAGGGAACAAGGGTTGTGTTTTTCACCCTCCTTAAATCTTGCTTATTGTCAAGTGTGTTGGTTATTTGGTGGCACAACTGAGTGGTCACGAGGAGTACCATTGAAAAAGAAGGATGGCCAACTCAAGTTTACGGATTCACCTCACCTCCAATGTCGAAACCCCCCCCCCCCCCCCCCAGGCCCCCCCTCCCAACTACCGTCACATTCAAGGCCTAATCAAGGGCAAGGCTGAAAGCGCAGCGGCGCTAGGATTATTATCATACTGTATTTTATTCACTTCACTCAACATAACCGCTTTACTATGTGTTCATTCATTGCAGTACTTCTCCAAGCTCACTTCCAACACTGCATTATAACGGTACACTTTAGCAGTGACATCAGTTCTTCCAGGATGAACATGCAAAGTACAGTTTCAAGGTAAGATCAAGAGTAATTGTTATAACCCAGGAGTTGTTAAAAAATAAATATTTCATCAACTATCAGCTATAAAACACATTTTAAGCCTTATGCTGTATCAAGTGAAACATCGACAAAGCCGTTTACACATTACACATGTATAACTATTGATAACATGATATAATTATTGTAATTGTATTTATCTTTTAGGATGCGAGGTCGCTGACAAATGTTCAAATTCCACGACCCCTCTCAATTTGGACGAGGGGGGTTCTATTGAGATCACTGTTTCTTGTAAAGATTTAAAAACTGCAGATACCGAAAGTACGGAGGACGAAGCAGAGAGGAACTATATTGGGGATGTACTTACAAAAGGTGCCCCTGCAATAGTTGTTATTTTACTTGTATTTGTAAGTGGGGTACTGATTTGGAAGTTTTGACCTCGTAGTTGTTGTGACCTAAGGCTTCTACCATAGTATGTATATGTGTAATGTGTGTAAGTGCAAGTTGGTAATCATATTGTTTTTGTATTCTAAATTAAAGATCATTGTCAGATAAAACCATTTTAAGGTTTTTATTAAGCTTTCGAAAATTGTTTTTGTCTTTGATTGACACATTTTTATATTGTTATAGAACGATAATTTATTTGGTTGTTATCGAGGTAACGAAGAAACGGCCTGTAGTAAGGATTCCCGAACTGATTCAACTTTTGAAAACAGCAGCTGACAAAAATTGTGATTCTAAGATTCTATTGGTAATATTAATGTTAATTAGATTATATTTATTAATAGTAAGTACAGTGTTTCGTTTCGTATTAATAGCTTGAAGCTGTATTTGTTATAGTATTATATATATAATTTCTTGGTAACCACGAATATGAGGTATACACCTGAATATCATAATCCTAACTTAATAACACAGGCACTAGGCAGAGTCTGCATCGTGTAGAGCAGATCAACAGTCACGTATAGGAAAAATAAAAAATTGTGATTTGTAAGCCTTCCACCTGGCTAATCTAAGTACTAAGTTTGAACTTAGTGAATAATATTAACACTAAAACTAAACACTGAACTATTAAAATATAAAGTATTGTATTGTACTAACTTATTAACTTATTAACTTCAGGGGTTCAGCTTTGGGCTATATGTTTAGTTTCTGTGAGTCCTATAGAAGATACATTATTGGCGACGAGGTAAAAAGATGGCACACGTGGGTATGAGAGTATTTGCTGAGGGACAGAATTATGAGGAATGGGTCGAGGATCTCGAGTTCTACCTTATGGGGATGGGGCTGGGAGAGACAGATGATACTAGGAAGTTGGGGCTATTTATCACTTGCGGGGGAGCCAAGGTGAAAGAAGTCTACATGCTAAATAAGAGTGAGACAAAAGCTAAAAAGGAGGATGGAACAACTGATGAGCTATATGTTTAGTTTCTGTGAGTCCTATAGAAGAAACATTTAAAAGGAATTTAATAATTGTACGGTGACAACTGACAATAACTGTTAGAGGGAGAGGTGGGAGAGGGGGACCACGAAGACCACGAACCTGTCACCGGTAAGTTTGTTGTAATGACTAATTCTAGTCCGTTTTTATGTTTATATTCTACCATTCACCATTGCAAGTTGAGGTGACCGATGTCTAACCAGAATGTTTATACAAAACAAATCAAAGATACAATATTTAAGCTAATGGAATAATTAATTTCAGATGCAAAAAACCTGGGTAAATTATAAGGGACTGCCCGAGGCCGAGGGGCAATCCTTACCCCAGAGCGCCGGCAACCCATTAATTAATTAATGTAATATTACTAATCAATGTAATAGTAAACGGTCATAATTAAGAGTTTATCATAATTCTAAAAATATTTAAGTAATTAATTGATTATAAATGTGAGATGGCCAAATTGCCAACAAAAATCTGTTAGGTAAGAAAATTATATTTATTAACATTGATAGCTTGAAGTTATAATTTTTATAGTTATATAATATAGAGACTGTTGGCACTTAAGCTAATTCAACAGAAAAACTGAGCTGACAAATACTCATAAGGAAAGTACACTTGTAGAGATTCATCGGAGCTTGATTTAGTAAGGAGGAGGATCCCCGATTTGGACTGTTAATTTACCTTTATTTCCTTTTCTGCGACGGACTTCTAACCAGGTTTACCTTTTGTAGCAATGACAAGTAACCGGTTGAAATGGGGGCAGTAGCGACAAATAATTTTGCAAGAAAAGTAAAGTGCATTTTGCAAGAGACCTAAAGTACCTACCTTTAGCACGTTACAGCAAGTTTACCCAAAGGATGGAGTAGCTATTGTTAGCTGCTTTTTTGCATTGTGTGAAGGTTGCTCAAACTAAAATTTGAGCAAACATTATTATATGCTGCAGTAATGTCCAAGTTCAGGTCATGCTTCAGTAAAATCTTTGTATATCAAACTTACCTGTCTTTGTGCTGCTGGACTAACTATTGATGTAAGCAAGAAAAATAAAGTATGCATAGTCTAATTCATTATAAATCATGCATACGCATACAACTCAGTTCTTAAAATTTCAGGACAGTCCTCACAGCAACAGTCTTAACACAGACAGTTGCAGTTTCCACCCAAACAGTCACAACACAATCCGTGTGAGTCATCACACAGGTCTCAGATGGAGAACAACCAAGTCCTGTGACCCTGATTCCGCCGGTCCCTACCCCTGGCAGTTCAACCCAACATGATAGTAAACTAATCTAACTATGTAAAACAACCGTTAATATTACAGAGGTACGCAAGTTCGTAGTAGAGAGCTACAACTCCTCATTTTTTGGCACAAACAAGTCCTGTTCCATCACCATGGTGTACGCGCTCATGAACCTGCTGGGACCCACCAGCAAGAACCAAGAATGGTCCCTGACGGAGAAGTTCTCCACGTACCTAAGGAAGAATCACCTAAAAGATGCCCACTCCTCAATAGTAATTTTTCATATTAATTATTAATGGAGACGATGATGATGTCAGGTCTCAGAACCACATGTACATGTTTCAAATTTTCCTCCTGCTGAAGGCTGTATTTGTTATAGTTAGTAATAGTATATATAATTTCTTGGTACATAACCACAAATATGGTGTATACACCTGAATATCATAACCCTAACTTAAACAAGTTCAATGTAATTACTAATTATGTAATACTAAGAGTGTATTAAAGGAATGGGCATTATTTTATCAATATTTTTTCTTCTTTCCCTTTCTTTTATATCCATCAATATATATTTCTTTTATCCATCTTTCGATCAATATCTTAATTATGTGTAATCTCAATTTCATTTAATATGGTACTCGAAAACGTAAAGAGATGTGCCCCCCCCCCTCCCCCCACTTGTCCGAATAACAAGCCACAGTACATGTCTAACATACGGCTTCCATTTTAATTAATTCACTACCGTGAACTGAGTCGGTTACAGTTTAATTTACTATGATAAAAATGGTAACTTGCAGGCGTGACTGTCAATATGCCGCCCGGACTGGCGGGGAAGAAGCAGTTTACGGAAGAGGACTGTGATATGATCAAAGAAGTGAGCAGGGCCCGGGTATGTATGTATGTATGTATGTCTGGGCCCGGGTACATGTTAAGCGTCTCATCAGTCATCTGAAGGACTGGAGGTACCTCGCCATATAAAGAACCAGCAGATGTTCTTTTGGGCCACACATCTCGTGCATGTGTGCAGATTTCAAACAAACTTGCAGAAGCTGCACCTGGACAGAGGGTGGAAGAAGACTTGTTCGGGTGCCGAAGGAGGCGCTCAGGCGCGTGATCCGACACCGGGTCCTTCACACAAGGCAGACATCGACCCTGGTCGAGAGGAGTGATATAACGAAATATTGTTCACCTGTTCAAGATTTTAATGTTACTCCCCAGACTGGCGATAACTGGAAGGTGATGGAGATATTTTACGATATATACGAAGGATCACAAAAGACAGCGGACACAGTGCTCCACTTCACATCTGGATTACTGGATAAGTACAAGGATCAAGTACGACCGCGGATGTGATTACCGACGGCCCCAGTTCCCAATACAAGAATCGGTAATTAACACATGTAATTTATTACAATTATGATTTTACAATTCAGAGGAAATACAAATATACAGTTATAGCTGATAACTCAACCACCGCATTGGAGTCGACAAAAGAAACAACACATCATCTATCTCAAAACCACGAAAGAGATGGTGGAGAAGCTGACGGAATTAAGGAACAAGAGCTTTAGTTTCCACACAGTGGCGGGGAAATGCTGGGTGAACGTCCTGCAGTTTAATTCTATTTGCAAATTTGACAAGATGCGTAATTACGAAATATAAAGAAATGTTTTTCACCTGTTCAAGATTTTAATGTTACTCCCCAGACTGGCGATAACTGGAAGGTGATGGAGATATTTTACGATATATTCGAAGGATCACAAAAGCGGACACAGTGCTCCACTTCACATCTGGATTACTGGATAAGTACAAGGGTCGAGTATCGACCGCGTATGTGATTACCGACGGCCCCAGTTCCCAATACAAGAATCGGTAATTAGCACATGTAATTTATTATAATTATGATTTTACAATTCAGAGGAAATACTAATATACAGTTATAGCTGTTTTCCCGTTTTGCGAATCGAGTAATGAAACATAAATGTAAGCAATTTGACTTCTGAGGCCTAAATCAAAATTTATACCTGCCAAGTATGAAGGGTTTAGTTCAAAAAATGTATGAGGAGATAGATTTTAAAGTCCAAAAAATTAAGATTTTGAGATAATCGCTTTACAGTACATTGCAGATTGTAATAATTAAGTAATTAGAATAAATACGTTTATCGATCTCTTGGTCCAAGCTTCTGTTTAATTTACATTGCATTTAATAATAACTATTCATAATTCAAATGTTCAGTCGATAATGTCAAGCACGGTAAACTATTGTAGTCCTCTGGTATATAGTGTCCACAACAAGGTTAATGAAAGAAAGGGAAATGGTTTAGTCCCTTGGCTGTATGGGCAGACAACCAAAGAATTTATCTTAAATCTGAGAAGAGTTCTCAGTGCAACTTCCGAGGCTGTAAGTTAAGAATTGAATTTGGCACCAAGTTCTGGATATCAACAAACTTACCCGCTCTGTCTGGATTCAAGGATGAGGTGCCGAACAGGGAAGAAATAACAGTGTACAGAACCAATAAAAGACAGGTTTCAAAGTGTCAGTTGCGGGGGAAAAGACTGAAGGCGATGGCACACATGGACGCTAGCTGCTTGACGCCTTTCTTTAGGAAAGCGTTGATGAAAAATCGGCCACATTTGGGACGGATTACAATGTCCTAAATCCAGTAGTGGCCGTATGCCCCTTATGTGGCAAAGACGTTTCACTGTCCGAGTGGGCGTCCTTTGGACCCCTGTAATTGTATACACATTTCAAGAGGAGCCATAATAACACGGCAGTTGTTGAGGCGTTGAAAAACAAGATGCCGATCGAGTTGGAGCTCCCGAACTTTGTGCTGTTGGAAGAATCCTCCAAATATTTACATTTGCCTTTAATGTAACCTTGAGTATAAAGGTATAATATAGTAAGTTAATATGTAATCAGAATGACGAGAAAACCTACATATTATATATATGTATATTTCTAATTTGTAAGTTTCGATATAAAAACAGTATGTTGGTGGTATGGAGGCATGGTACTTATCGAGGTTAATTTACTATTAACTTTACACTTGCAAGTAAAATTGTTAGATTTTGCTTTTTTGAATTGAATTTAATGTTACAGTGTTACATGTACAGTAAATTTAATATGTTGACATTTTATGTATAGTTTAACGTACACACTTGCATTCTTATTAATTTATTACTTAATCAGTTCTGTAGTTTAACTGTAATTCCATGATCTGGACACTATTCAAACTTTCAAAGCTATTCAAAGTCTCCATTATATTATTTATTCATCAATTTTATAATTTCCTACAAAAGTTCATATAATTTAATAATTCACTCACATTCACGCATTTACACACTGTAGCACAGTCATGCCGTCATGGGTATGATAAAGTTTGAGTGGAATGGCGTCGTTACTAGTGTGCATGTACACGAAGGGTTGTATCATATAATTAAAGGTTGTCAGGACGACTCTAATGCCGAAATTGTATAGAGAGGTTCAGAAAGAGCTATTTGAGTCCCTCTCAATTGCTTTGAAAGAAGGACACTATTCCGTGACCTGTGATGTGTGGTCTTCTCTCGCATTAGACTCTTATTTAGGACTTGCAGTACATTTTATTACTGGAGATTTTGTTAGGAAAATGTTGGTTTTGAGATGTCTTCCTTTAAATAATGAGTCACATACTGGAGAATCAATAAAAGGCAGGGTTGTCTTTGTGCTGGAAAAGTGGGGACTCTCAGTAGACAGACTCCACTGCATTGTTTCAGACACCGCAGCAAATATGAGATGAGCTTTCACTGATGTGGACTGGATATCTTGTTTCCTTCACGTTTTGGCACTAGTCGTCAAACACTCAATTTTCGAACAGAGCGGCGTAAAGCTAGTTGTAAACAAAGTAAAGAAGATGATAATAAAGCTACAGACCCCTGCAGTCCTCGTGGTATGAATTTAATATAGTCTATAAATTAAATTTTAATATAGTCTATAAATTCCTCTTAGGGGTCGTTCACATATAGTACGTAATTACTTTTTTGTATGATGTAGAGGACGAGTTTTTAATATTTCATATTCTCCTTATTCGATTTTATTTGATGATAAATACTCAATAATTTTTAATTTGTACAATCAAAAAGATTCAAAATTATATATCACATCATATCATAATCACAACATCACTTCTGAAGAAGAAGGCGGGCCAAAATATAAAAACTAAACTCTTTGACCTCCGTGATCTTGGGGATCTCGTGACTAAAAACGACAAGTACAACAGTGAGATCCCCAGGACAGGCATGAGAGCTGATAGTGGGACCATGGAAGTTGTCTTGTACAAGGGGTCACAAAAGCAGACAATGAGCTCCTCTAGCTCAAATAACAATGCCAGCTCATCAGAATCATCATACAAGAGTATGATAGAAGAGGCATCGGGTGAAGTATCATGGTATGATGTAGAGGACGAGGAAACTATTCCTCGACAATGTGATTGTTATTATTGCTAAAAGTTTTTAATATTTTATATTCTCCTTATTTGATTTTATTTGATGATAAATACTCAATAATTTGTAATTTGTACAATCAAAGAGATTAAAAAAGGATACAGTCTGGCCAGTTCGAAAGCTCCAGAAAAGCCTGGACATCACATCACTTCACACGACAAACCACTATCGAAACGACGAGGACAGAGTTGTAAAAATGTACGAACTGAAAGCACGACAATATCTTATCAAAGTAAAATGAAAGCAAAATGATATAATTATAATATAAGATTATTGTTGTACTTCTTGAGTCTTGCAGAGGTTGATAAATGAACCTCGTTCAAGGAAAGTGGGAGAATGTAGAACAGGAAGAGGCTTGGTGGAGTAGCACTGCTCGAGTATTGGAGGACACAAGTCTGCAAGAGCTGGTATGGTGAAGATATTTATTATTTAATGAGGAATTATACGTGTCTTAATACAAACACGATGAACAAACATAAATTTGGCAGATACTTGACATGCTTGTTGGCTGTTACAGCAGGAATAGACGCATGTTTGTAACGGTATTGAGGTAAAAAAGGGAGATGTAGTATTTCGCGGTGTATCGTTACAGAATTTAAGATCAAACCTAAAATATGTGGAATGTACTTCATGTTGTCTGAGGAGTTCTCACTCTACTCGAGTCCTAAGATGGCGTTTGTCTCAAATGAGATCAGGGGGAAATGCTGGCAGTGAGTTATCTTACCTCAATTATGAATATTCAAACATAGCATATCATCAAAAAATTTCATTTTGAACAACACTTTAATAAAAAGATTTTATCCGTTGAGAAACTAATAATCACTAATTCAATCCGATTTTATTGAATCATAATTTCAGACACTTTCGAGCACGGTACCCCGGGCTGAAGGAGACAGGGATCAGGCAGGCCATCGCCAAGTTCTGCTATATCGAGGGTAAGAAATTACATAATGAGTTTGGCTCTAACACACTTGATTAATTTTGTAGGTCAAATTAATGTATGGTAATCTACCAAGTCAATACGTTATATTTGAGCTTGATTCGGTGACTTGAGAAACTGCCCATAAGACAAAATATTGCAGAGAGTGCTGTTACCCAAGCACAATGCCGGGAGGTGCGGCTGTGGATGAAAAAATACGCAGCCGACGAGAAACACCGGCTGAAGAGAAGAAAGCTGGATCAGGAGCCGCAGCAGAGCACCAGCTCAGGGACCCAAACGGATCCCATACACGCTCTGTCTTGTAAGGTGAGGTCTCGTTTCTCAATTACCACCACATATTTGGTATTATACTTATTCTAACTGCCACGTATTTTCCTCATAATTGTGATGACTACATCCACCAACTTCTAATTAGGATTGCGAGACCGCCTCAATGAGGCACCAAGTAGAGTTGCGTCAGGCTGAGCTCACGAGTTCAGTCCCAAGTGGCTGAAAGGAGGGGAAGGAGGTAAGACTGATTGATAATATTTCTACATGTTCCAATATTGTTTTCTCATCTCTTTTCATACTCATTGGGAAGAATTCACCCGACAGTTAAATCTTGATTTGTAACTTTATTTCAGTACGGCAGTGATATTTACACCACAGTGGGAGTTTGCTAGCTCCTCGGCCCTCCCGACTCTCGAGGTCAGACCGTCACCGAGGTCGAGAGTCGCCTCACAAGCCTCGTACGCCTCAAGGTGAGAAGTCATTATAAGAAACTTTTTGCGTTTTGTTTCTAGATGTTTGAGCAAGTAAGAATGATGATTAACAAGAGCGCAATGCACACTTTCTGCTATCATTAACAACTGATTTTCACTTTCAGTTCGAGCGATTGTTTTGGACCCGAATCCATTATTGAGAGCCGGGTGAGACAGGCGGCCCAGAAAAGGGCTAGAGAATCAGCCAAGAAAACTTTCAGTTTCAAAGATTTTAGATAGATTTATTGTGTTCTCTGAGAAGATTCATCATCATTTTGCAATTAAGGGGGGGGGCCAATGGGTATTTTTTTGTGAAACTTGACTTCGAGATAGCAATTGACCAACAAACTAAGACCAGTGACCGAACTTTTGAGGGGGTCCCGGACCCCAACCGCCAAACGGTGCGCGCATGGCAGCCACGCCCATATTTGGTCCAAATTAGGCCCAATTTAGCCAAATACCCTGAACATGCCCAAATCCAAGATTTATGGTGCTCTACTTGTAGCTAGTGGTCTCCTGAACTCGTATATGAAATTTCATCAAGATTGGACAAAAAATGACTGAGTTATGAGCCAAAAACCATATGCCCATATTTGGGCATACGCACCAAATTTGGTAGATTTCGTCCCATAAATTGGTCAAATATCAATATTTTTGAATGAAACTTACTTTATATGAAAGGTAAGCCTAAACTACATATTATCTGTAAGTTATAGCTTTATATCTGTTTAAATGTGGATACTAAGGCGAAAAAACCACAAAAAATGAACTAAATTGCCCATATCTCGGTTCGCGATATTTGCGGAATTGATCTCATTAAAATTGTAACAACTCAATCAGTTTTCAAAATTTTTGCATGAAATTTTCGGAATCGACTCGAAATCGCATTTCCACCTTATTTTAAATACGGATTTTTGATTTAGGCCTCCAAAAAAATTTGGCGGCCAAATTCTGAATTTTTGTGAGATAATTTTGGAATTTGGCCGCCAAATTTTTTTGGAGGCCTAAATCAAAAATCCGTATTTAAAATAAGGTGGAAATGCGATTTCGAGTCGATTCCGAAAATTTCATGCAAAAATTTTGAAAACTAATTGAGTTGTTACAATTTTAATGAGATCAATTCCGCGAATATCGCGAACCGAGATATGGGCAGTTTAGTTCATTTTTTGTGGTTTTTTCGCCTTAGTATCCACATTTAAACAGATATAAAGCTATAACTTACAGATAATATGTAGTTTAGGCTTACCTTTCATATAAAGTAAGTTTCATTCAAAAATATTGATAATTGACCAATTTATGGGACGAAATCTACCAAATTTACTCCGTATGCCCAAATATGGGCATATGGTTTTTGGCTCATAACTCAGTCATTTTTCGTCCAATCTTGATGAAATTTCATATACGAGTTCAGGAGACTACTAGCTACAAGTAGAGCACTATAAATCTTGGATTTGGGCATGTTCAGGGTATTTGGCTAAATTGGGCCTAATTTGGACCAAATATGGGCGTGGCTGCCCTGCGCGCACCGTTTGGCGGTTGGGGTCCGGGACCCCCTCAAAAGTTCGGTCACTGGTCTTAGTTTGTTGGTCAACTGCTATCTCGAAATCAAGTTTCACAAAAAAATATCCATTGGCCCCCCCCCCCCCCTTAAACTTTCAACTAAACTTGTAATTAAACTTTCAATTAAACTTTCAACTAAACTTTTAACTAAACTTGTAATTAAACTTTCAACTAAACTTTTCACTGAACTTGTAACTATGAATCGATGTATAATGTATAATGTATGATCTAATGTGTAATGTATTTAATGTATAGTGTAATGTAAAAAGTGACAGATAAATACCCAGAACTTGCAGGCAGTTTTCACGCTCATTGATAATCAGAACTGAATTTTACAACATATTAACATCTAATTTCCCTGAACTGCAATGTATTTATCTGTCAAAGCCCCAAACGGTCTATCAGCCTCCACGCGGCTTGGGGTGGGTGGTGTATTGATGTATTTCTGTAATTATCGTACACTAGCGAATGATTCCAAAAAAGTATTTTCATTTGTCTTCGGAAGTTACTTAACTCTTGTTGCATGAAACTTAGAGGCACGGTAATCAAATTCAAGTAAAATTCATATTTTAGATCGTATCATGAAACAGTGCCCTTGCGTTGTCTGCAATGGTGAGAAAAGAACTGAACGTACCACAAAGGAGCATCTGGTATCTATCCTAAATAGTGTTATCAGGTTATTTTTAATCTGTAATAATGTGCAGACCAGATTGCTTATTGATCAACCAGAAATGGTGATGGTGGTGAAATAAATAATGGATGCACTGTTTGCAGGCTGAATCAAGTTGTTCGAAATGTCCCGAACATGAGATCGATATGGTAACGAAACGAATAAGAACAGCTGAGATAAATTCGTTATCAAAAGAAGAACGTCAATACATCAGTGCCTCTACTGGAGTAAAGAGTATAGAACCGATTGACGCTCTTCATGTTGCCATGTTCAAAGCAGAGTGTGAGTGCTTGAGTTTAAATTCTAACTGTTGATATAAAACATAGATATGAATACCGAACTAACATATCATGAGTAAGGCAGATTCTCATATTGATAAACTTTCCAGCGAACACGGGGACATCCAATGTTCGTAACAATCTGCGACCTATGCTGAAGCAATTTGATATCAAATTAGAATCAGAGAAAGAGATAAAAGCAGTTGAAGAGTCTTATAACGGGTGATGAATAAAAAATGGGACTACATGTTTTTTAGCCCTCAGCTTCCACCTGATCAACATTTTGATATTTTACTACAACCACCAGTTACTCTGAACGATACTCGAACAGTCTCCGCCCCCATTTGATCAAATTGGTTGATCTTTGTCCCCGATAATGGTCTCGAACTAGGGGAGGGTTCCTATAAAAATTTTACAGTAAAGCACTGTTCACAGAAGTCGCCTCACAGGTAGTTCAAGCTTCCATACCAGAGAGTATGCCTAAACTTCCCATCTATCACATCCTAAAGCGATTTTAGCAGCAGAGGTCGGTAGCCAGAGCTACAGAGACAAAAATGCCATCCTGTATTATGGCACTTACGAAAATGACCCAGTAGGAACTGCTGGTGAGCCACATAACCGGCTCCCTGGTGATCCGTTTTGGCTGTACTCTCGGTTATATTTCCAGGGCAGTCACATGACTAAATGTTTGTTGTCTGAAAGGTGTCAAAGCCTTTAGGATTAGAGATAAGACCCAAAAATGAGAAGGTGATTAAGTTTTCTCTATTTCTGTTCGTCATAGTAGTAACATTAGGATAGAGGTTGTCTTGTTTATGAATTAAGTTTTTATCAGCTGACCAAAATCGGCAGTTAATGTTGCAGGACAGTTACAAATCGGGAGCGATAAAAAGATTTACACAAAAATTTTTATCGATGCAGACATGAAGTCGACAAAAGTTGCGATCAATGTCCTAAATCAACCTAATTGCAACAGCTCCTATGCCCACGCTATGTTTGTGTACACAGAGGCTCCTGACCATCAGCGAAACATGGACGTGATTTTCAAGGTATATATCTTTATAAAATGTAAAATTTGATCTGCCTTTCGTGAAATTAATTGGTTAAAAGTATAATTATTGATTCGAAAAACCTTAAAAAATATATCAATTGATTTGTATAAGGATTTTAAATAAGCACTTAACATAATTTAACTAGAACTTAACTTAACAGTTAACATGATTTAACTAGAACTTTGGTCGTTTCTTCATTGCATCGAAATTTTCTTTACATAAAAATGTAATGTTGGTATTCAGAGGGTACTTATTATTCGATGAATAATCAATCATAAATAATCATAAAACATTAACCGTCATGCACCAATCATTAGTTAGCATACCATGCCATTCACACCTCAACTAATCATTGATAGTCGGCAGCGAAATTTGGTTCAACTTTCTGTTGCACGTTCCAACTGGGGTCAAACTCCTTCACGCCGATCAGAAGTAAGACGTTTCATCCTGTCTGTTTTATCGACAGTTTTCTTGCTACATAATGTAATATATATCTCCTATGCTCCTAGGTTTTTAACCTAATCTGAATTATTTTTAACCTTTTACATAATATATTGTTAATGTTATAGTAATAATATCATAATATTGAATTAATATCCAGACGAATAGGGAAGCCGGTCATGTCAGACCTGCAAACAATTGTTCGGTTCCCCCTTGAATATGAGACAGGTTAATGATTAATATGTTATTAATATTATAGTTGATTTTAATGTTATTTCCTTATCATATTCTTCCTCATAGACGTGTTCGATACCTTCATATATCAATAAATCAATATGGCCACTCCAGATGGTGGTACTCCCCTCTACCTTTAAGTGATAACACGGGTTTCTTGCTTTTCAGAACTCCCCATTGGATTTTACCCCAACTAAGCACTGATACCTTCTCGGCAGTGTAAGTTGCTGCTGGGATTGGTTGAAACGTGCAAAGAGATGGATCGAATCCTTTAGTAACTTGGTAGTGGGAGTTGCTACCAATGTGCTATACAGATCCGATAAATTAATAACTGAAGTACACTGAAGATACGGTATCATTGTATATAGTTGTAGCGCTGAAGCATCTTTTGGTCTACAATTAGCCGCTGAAATAAAGTTTCCTATTCTTTGGTATTCCCAACGCATGCTCGAATGATCCATTTAATATATTGCTTTATATCTAAGCAGCCATATTCTTAGACAGTCGTCTATATTCATAAGCAAGATTTTATAGAAGTGTTAGCATGTGCTAATAATGTAAAAATCTTTACGCTCCGTTAAGCTTTCTTATTTCTAATATACTCTTCGACGCATGTACCATTAAACAAACTTATGGAAGATAATAACGTATCCATTCATCTCATGAAACACCCTTACCAGATTTCGACTAGACCGCCTGGTCTAAAGAACACTGGAAACACGTGCTTTGTAAACTCCATATTACAATGTGTGATGAGTCTTAACAGTTATCGTACCGAAACCCACAAGCAAGAGAGCTGCACAGGTTTGTGGACACTTGTCACTTCATATTTGATGTTCTACACAAATTGTGGTTTCGCTGGTTATCTAAAATAGACTAACTGCTTCTAAGCTACTTATTTAATAATTCACTTTTTAACGTTTTACAATTATCTGCCTCAACACACATTTACATTTCAGACTTATGTATAATGTGTGAGGCTGGACGATTGGCAAAGTGCATAGATGTAGCAACACCATCGATATCAGTCGCTGGACAGAATTTGTCGAGTGAGTGTTAAATAAAAATTATGTTGGCTCATATTATTTGGAGGATCGTGTTATCAACTTATCAACTATGTCTACCTTACAAGACATATTTATATGGTACGAAATTTGGGGATTTTTGGAAAAAATCCCCATATTTTCGTACTACCAAAATTGTGGCCGCCATTCCAAAATCCCACACATTAATTTGTATGTAATTGGCTTAAATAGGGCTAATTTGAGGTGAATTTGTCAAATAAGTTGTTTTACGTGTTTTGTGAGACAAGGATACGCATTTCTCAGGTAAATAGAAAGTTACTTAGTATAAAAATCGCCGATACCCTCTGGAGGGTTAGAAGTCA
The DNA here is from genome assembly GCF_026151205.1 of Bolinopsis microptera. Lineage (NCBI taxonomy): Eukaryota > Metazoa > Ctenophora > Tentaculata > Lobata > Bolinopsidae > Bolinopsis > Bolinopsis microptera. The sequence continues at coordinate 7,093,266 of NC_087073.1, read as the reverse complement.
AACTTAGTCTCACATTCAAGAGTAGGGGAGACTTAATTGACAAGCTCAAACCCCTGTTGAGGGAGGCATACACCTGGGACTACACCGGTGAGCAGACTCAAGGTGAAAGAGACGACGATGAAGACGATTTAAAGAAGAGAATGATTTTTAATTAATTTAGTTTTTCACGATTTAAAAAAATTCCATCAAAAACTGATTTTGATTTCTCTGAAATAATTTAGCGTGAAAATGCGAAAATTTAATTTGGGGTACGAAATTTGGGGATTTCTGAAAAAAATCCCCATATTTTCGTCCCCCCATAATTCCGATCCCCAGAATTATGATCCACATAAATATGTCTTGTAAGGTATATTACTTCACAGTGGTATATGTGGAAGTTGGTATTGTCCTGTTAATATTTGCCGAGTTTTGTTGACAGTTGGCCATGATTTCAAGTGATATTTTGGAAAAGTTTGGGAAATTTGCAGCGCGATTATCCGGCAATTCTGGTCTCAAGTACTTCTGATTTGCGAAATGGCCAATATTTTCCACCGTGTGATCATCAATTTGCGCGGGTGCGCGGCCGACCGCGTGTTGATCAAAATTAAAACGCTTACAAACTTAATGTCTGCGTGTTACGTACACGTCCCCCAAAAAGTGTGCAAGGAAATTTGTGCCACAAGAATGGAGAATACTGCCACCGACAAGTATGCATAGAGTATACTTGAGGCCAGGTTTGTTTTATCGGCCCACACTAAGCATGGATGAGGCCAATATGGTGTTATCGGCCGGAGTGTGGTTCAACAAGTTTGTGAGAGATTTCCCAGGAGAAAGTTGATCAACGCATTCCTGATAAAAGCAGACTAACCGTCAATATTAAAATACAATTGCTGAGGAATGCTGGAAACTAGGTGAATTTGTGGCAATCGATGAGTGCAGTAAAACCATTCAGTCGAAAGATAAACATCCATAGAGTATCGATCAAGTTGACTGATCTGATCATTAATCAGACAATTTATATGCAGATCAGTTTTTTAGAGATAGATCTCAGGTGACATCTGAAAGAACTGATATTAGCTTGCTGGTTCCTATTAAATTAAACAGAGGGAAAGAATTTCAAGGCCCAAAATGTTCCTTCACATCGACTAGAAGATGGAATGTGAAGGTACATTTGAAGCAGGTTGATTGCGGGACAAGATTAACCACACAATCAATGAAAGAGTGCGAATGTAGAATGACTCTTACGGAGAGGGAGTCCATATTGCGCCATCAGAGGGTAAACTATTTTATACTAAAAATAAGAAGCTGCAAAATAGGGACAGCTTCTTTTACTCCATCAAGAGCATCTTTTTCTGAGAGATAATAGAAATTGTTTAAGTAGAGAATTAATATTTTTTATTATAAATATTTTCAAAACTCAATACATCCGATTTTGTGTAGTCAGTAAACTAAACTAATGTAAACTTCGTTATCAATTTACGAGTCGTTTAATCAAGTAATGTTCTAGCGTTCAATGTTCTCGCACCAGGGAAATATTCGCTGATTGGCTGGCTTTAAGACGCATTCCTCAACCCTACAATCGGTTACCATCTTTTGTAACGATATGGTTGTTGGAAGCCATGGGCCGAGTTTGCCCAGGCGCCCATGAGGCCATGATCTAAGGGCTTAAGGGTTCTTCCTCGATCACGCTCCCAAGATTGAGCGCCTCCTTTAATCCCCCCTCCCCTCCCAGCCTCCACCTACGTCCCCTTCCTGTCCCCCGTTCCGTACTCCATCTTCAAAACCAAAATCAAAAGTTGGTCTTTCGCCCAAAGTAAAGCATCATTCGAAGCATCACCTTCCACCAATAAACTACAGAAGCTAGTAGTCTCCCTCCACAAGATTGAATCATCATCCAACCTAACGAAAATGACAACAGCAGATCTCCATAAACTTGCCAACATTCTATCAAATAGAGCCCCTCTGTACTCATTTTTATTTAAGATAAAGAAGACACATTCAGATATCTGTTCTAGATGCCATTTAGAACCAGAAGAAAACGTGCATTTGTTTCGCAAAATTTGCCCATTTCTCATATCACGCTACGAAGCGCTAACTTTGGATTTCGGGATTTCAGAAAAATGAATCTTAATAGTTTATCCCAGGTACCAGGAACTAAAATCTATGGATGGTGCAGAAAAGTTCGATTCTAAGTACAATTTGCTGACCCTTAGTATCAACATAGATGGAGTAGAAACCTCAAAATCCGCCAGCAATTCATTGTATCCACTCCAGGTTATTTAAGGGTAATTTAGGGGGTATTTGTACCATCATGATTATACACAATCATGGGTTTATTAACTTCTAATCAAAATATCTAATATTATATGTAAGCCACAAATACGAACCTTATCTTAATTGCTCCAGGTGATTGTCAATGAAATGCCTGAATATGTACGTCGCAAAGCAATCCTGTGTCCTCTGTTATTTTTGAAGAACAAGGCAAATGATGTTGACTTCAAACAGCAAGTGCTGTTACCACTCATTCTAGAGCTTCATTCACTGAACACTGGATTTCCAGTTGTTACAATTAATGACCTTTTCAAGATAAAATCCTTTAAATTATTATCATTCATTAAAAAGAGTGAGATTTTCCTTTAAAGACAATATATATTAAAATGATTAAAAGTTGTAAAATACAAATAATTGTAAAGTAATGCAAATGCATTACAATTATTTGTATTTTACAACTTTTAAAAGTGTTTCTTTCATTCTGATGAAGATACAACATCCTGACCATGACCAGGCTGTTAAAAGAAAGGTACACCATGCTTACACGCTAACAGAAAGATAACAGTATTGCAGGTTGTATTGATTGATAATATCTTAAAATCTGGTTTTGTAAGACTGCCAAATATCCGAAATATACGAACTTTACTGAAGATTAAACAGGAATTCACTGTCTCCATCTCAGGTGTGACTCCGTAGTTCCACTGCAAGTATTTAATGTGAACTGGTTAAGTAAGTTCAGAAAGAGTGTCAAATGATAGATACGAAGGTAATCAATATAATTATCAGTATAATTAGAAGAGCTGAAAGTGACTCTTCCGCATGTAAGGGGGAGTAAGCCAGATGCATACAAGAGCTTCAACATCGGCTCTTGATGGTCTTAGCTGAAGATGATTTACACACGTTTTTTTTGTTGCTAAACAACATGACACAGCCACGGGGCAAGGGAAGAAAAGGACCATTCTTCGTTTGTCTGCAAATCTTTAAAAAGATGTTCAGAAAAATTGCCATATGATCCCAGGATAAGATTTTATAAATTGAGTATAAATTGAATATAAATTTTATTATTTGAACGAGAAGATAATACCACCAGAAAGTGGCTCCGTATTCTCTTTTTTCCTTGTAAATAAGTTTCGATACTGTTAATTACTCAAAATCTTACACACAACAGTGATCGATGAAATAATTTAACTATGGTTTGACTGTTTAGTAACCTTAATTATTATCTTGAAAATGCTCTCTAGGTGCTATTATCTAGGTTACACTCACAGTCAGCCCCAGCCTTGATGTAAATAGTTGTTACCTTTTAGTTTTATCAGATTTTCTTTTAGAATGCTTAAACATTTCGGAATCGAAAAGACCAGATAAGCGGACAAAGTGAACCTTAGAGGATACGTAGAGCTGATATTGACGGAAAGCAATGATTCCCTTGGTTACAGAGCCGTTGCAGCCATACTAAGCTAAAGTTGAAAACTATTAGATAATTATTGTTAACTTGCGCAAGCAAATCTTTAACACAACAGAATAATAACAGTAACAACTCGATGGTCTTCCCTTTGAATATTTCTGGATAATTAAATGGAGGATTAGTACGAACTAAAACATTAATAAATATGATATTTGTCAGAAATAGCCGTTGAGGAAGTCCTCCGAGATGTTAAACCAGAAAATGTTTAGAGACGTGACCATATCAACAAGCTGAAAAACATACGGATAGGCGATTTTTCGTTGCGAGGTCCGAATTATCTATATTCACTAGACGGACACAATAAGCTTGCAGGGCTGTTTTGTGCAACATACGACATTAATATTTATGTAGTTCCACGTATTTGATGTAAACTGGTTAAGTAAATTTCGTTTTTACTCTGTCTGCAAATCTTTAAAAATATGTGCAGAAAGAGTGTAAAATGATACGAAGGTAATCAATATAATTATAGTAGTGATCAATGTAAAAGTAGTAATTAATGTAATAGTACTAATCAATGTAATAGTAAACAGTCATAATTAAGAGTAAGTCATCTAACAAGTAAGTACCAAATCTTGATTTACCTTCAGGTTTGAGCCTCACGGAGACACCTGCAATTCTACACAACCACGAAGCTGACTTTATATAATATGCAGAGACAAAAGAAATAAACTCAGAAGGAAAACCCTCCTCGTCCAAAACATCTCAATTCATGAAATCGGTAAAGACAAACGCAACATTGTACACCGTTTTCCGAGCTGAAATGTTGGCCATAAGATAAGCTTGCTGTACCTGCGCTCCCTGCCCTGCCACAACTCATCGGTAGCCATCTTCACAGACTCACTTTCTGCAGTACATGCCCTATCTTATGATATGGGAATGACTGTTGGAGAGTTTATAGGTACCCCAATAGAAAGGATTACAAATTCTGGACAGTAGCAAGGTACACAGTTATATTATTATAGATTTGTCAGGGTGTTAAATTATATATGTATTGTAATCATGTCTTGTCCCCCGTTCCGTACTCCATCTTCAAAATCAAAAGTTGGTCTTTCGCCCAAAGTAAAGCTTCATTCGAAGCATCAACTTCCACCAATAAACTACAGAAGCTAGTTGTCTCCCTCCACAAGAATGAATCATCATACAACCTAACGAAAATGACAACAGCAGATCTCCATAAACTAACCAACATTTTATCAAATAGAGCCCCTCTGTACTCATTTTTATTTAAGATAAAGAAGACATATTCAGATATCTGTTCTAGATGCCATTTAGAACCAGAAGAAAACGTGCATTTTTTTCGCAATTGCCCATTTCTCATATCACGCTACGAAGCGCTAACTTTGGATTTCCAGTTGTTACAATTAATGACCTTTTCAAGATAAAATCCTTTAAATTATTATCATTCATTAAAAAGAGTGAGATTTTCCTTTAAAGACAATATATATTACAATGATTAAAAGTTGTAAAATACAAATAATTGTAAAGTAATGCAAATGCATTATTTTACAATTATTTGTATTTTACAACTTTTAAAAGTGTTTCTTTCAGTTACATTCTGATGAAGATACAACATCCTGACCATGACCAGGCTGTTAAAAGAAAGATACACCATGCTTACATGCTAACAGAAAGATAACAGCATTGCAGGTTGATTGATAATATCTTAAAATCTGGTTTTGTAAGACTGCCAAATATCCGAGATGTACGAACTTTACTAAAGATTAAACAGGAATTCACTGTCTCCATCTCAGGTGTGACTCCGTAGTTCCACTGCAAGTTTTTAATGTGAACTTGTTAAGTAAGTTCAGAAAGAGTGTAAAATGATAGATACGAAGGTAATCAATATTATTATAGTAGCAATATAATTATCAGTATAATTAGAAGAGCTGAAAGTGACTCTTCCGCATGTAAGGGGGAGTAAGCCAGATGCATACAAGAGCTTCAACATCGGCTCTTGATGGTCTTAGCTGAAGATGATTTACACACGTTTTTTTTGCTAAACAACATGACACAGCCACGGGGCAAGGGAAGAAGAGGACCATTCTTCGTTTGTCTGCAAATTTTTAAAAAGATGTTCATATGATCCCAGGATATGATCCCAGGATAAGATTTTATAAATTGAGTAAAAATTGAATATATATTTTATTATTTTAACGAGAAGATAATACCACCAGAAAGTGGCTCCGTAGTCTCTTTTTTCCTTGTAAATAAGTTTCGATACTGTTAATTACTCAAAATCTTACACACAACAGTGATCGATGAAATAATTTAACTATGGTTTGACTGTTTAGTAACCTTAATTATTATCTTGAAAATGCTCTCTAGGTGCTATTATCTAGGTTACACTCACAGTCAGCCCCAGCCTTGATGTAAATAGTTATTACCTTTTAGTTTTATCAGATTTTCTTTTAGAATGCTTAAACATTTCGGAATCGAAAAGACCAGATAAGCGGACAAAGTGAACCTTAGAGGATACGTAGAGCTGATATTGACGGAAAGCACTGGTTCCCTTGGTTACAGAGCCGTTGCAGCCATACTAAGCTAAAGTTGAAAACTATTAGATAATTATTGTTAACTTGCGCAAGCAAATCTTTAACACAACAGAATAATAACAGTAACAACTCGATGGTCTTCCCTTTAAATATTTCTGGATAATTAAATGGAGGATTAGTACGAACTAAAACATTAATAAATATGATATTTGTCAGAAATAGCCGTTGAGGAAGTCCTCCGAGATGTTAAACCAGAAAATGTTGAGAGACCCTATCAACAAAGTGAAAAACATACAGGAAGGCGATTTTTCGGTGAGAGGTCCAAATTGTTCATATTCACTAGACGGACACAATAAGCTTGCAGGGCTGTTTGGAGCAACATGCGACATACATATATAATTTATGTAGTTCCACGTATTTGATGTGAACTGGTTAAGTAATTTTCGTTATTAACGCTTACTGCACTGATGATCTACGCGAATTAGATGACATAAAGAAAAGACTACGAAGGGCGGAGAGAACGATTAGGGACCTCAGAGTGGAGATTGAATACTACGCAGAGCAGGCAGGGAACGTTGAAATACGTATGGATACGCAACCCCCTCCCTACTTCGATAGCCCGTCCTCCCCGAGCACCGCCCCGGATTCACCACATATCAACACACGAGGGGCGTGAGCTTCTGTCTTAAGAAGATGTTTTCATTGTGTATTTCGTTTTTATTTTATATTTGTTTTTAATATTTTTATTATATTGAAGTGTTTTATTTGACTTGTCAATATTTCCCCTGATGATCCTACTGCACTACTAATCATCAATATTTACTTGGGTCATCCAGCATGCGATGATAAATCTGGAAGCGGATTAGCTCAGAATATAATTGACTTGCTTATCAAACACAAGATATCATCACGTCACACCGAGAAACGTTTTGTTGGGTTTTGTATTGACGGTGAGTATGTGAATCTAGCCATATTACGAAATTTTGTCGATCTCAACCTCATAAACAAGGCTGTGGGCAAACATTATGAGATATGGGACCCTGCTCACGTTATTGAACGAGCTGTTTTGAATGGGTTTAAGAAGGCACCGTTTCTTGAAAAAAACGTAAAGTGGCTTCAAGAAATCGTAAAAGCTGTGCAGTACGGCAATTCGTATGAATATTTGATTAGGGCAGCAGAGACCATCGAACTTGCTCTACTTAAACCAAAAAAAAGTCAAAGAAATTTGTCGTTGACTGTGAGAAAGTTTATAGATCTTTTTTCAACAATTACAGAGCAATTGCTGCTGCCCTGCAAGGCTTGCTTCCAGATAATACAGCGGAGTCTTGTCTCCGTCATATGACGGACAAGAATTTTATTCTATCGGTGGCATTTTTAATGGATATGGGGTAAAATGATAGATACGAGGGTAATCAATATAATAATTATATAAAGATAGGTAATATATTATAGTAGTGATCGATGTAAAAGTAGTAATTAATGTAATATTACTAATGAATGTAATAGTAAACAGTCATAATTAAGAGTAATTCATCTTAATTACCACAGTAATTACCGCATCTTGCTCAACCCTCAGCTGAATTTACCCGGCCGAGAAACTTTACCTTTTACACCTCCCTTTTATTCATTTTTCTAACCTTCTATCCCTCTTTTAGTTACAACTTGTCATGTCTTCTTCACGAGACCTTCTGAAAGCGGTTTCTTCCCTGTCGAATGCCTATACGGACGACCTACGCGAGTTGGAGGACCTCAAGAGAAGACAATATGTGTCCGAGGACAAAGTCCGAGACATCATTGTTATTCACAACTTCGAATACACACAAGCAACCACATTCATATTTTCTAATTATTTGTTATATAATATAAAAGGATTATAGTTATTAATACTACATTCAAAACCGAGTCGTGGGAGAGAAAGAGAAAGAGGGAGAGAAAGAGAATTTGAATCAACGACAATTCAAAGTCCGAGGACAAAGTCCAAGACATCATAGTTATTCACAACTTCGAATATACACAAGCAACCTCATTTATATTCCCTAATTATTTGTTATATAATATAAAAGGATTATAATATAGTTATTAATACTACATTTAAAATCTATAGTCGTGGGAGAGAAAGGGGGGACGAGCCAGGATGTGTAATTGTAAGCAATTTGACTTCTGAGGCCTAAATCAAAATTTATACCTGCCAAGTATGAAGGGTTTAGTTCAAAAAATGTATGAGGAGATAGATTTTAAAGTCCAAAAAATTAAGATTTTGAGATAATCGCTTTACAGTACATTGCAGATTGTAATAATTAAGTAATTAGAATAAATACGTTTATCGATCTCTTGGTCCAAGCTTCTGTTTGATTTACATTGCATTTAATAATAACTATTCATAATTCAAATGTTCAGTCGATAATGTCAAGCACGGTTAACTATTGTAGTCCTCTGGTATATAGTGTCCGCAAAAAGGTTAATGAAAGAAAGGGAAATGGTTTAGTCCCTTGGCTGTATGGGCAGACAACCAAAGAATTTATCTTAAATCTGAAAAGAGTTGTCGGTGCAACTTCCGAGGCTGTACTAAGAATTGAATTTGGCACCAAGTTCTGGATATCAACAAACTTACCCGCTCTGTCCGGATTCAAGGATTAGGTGCCGAACAGGGAAGAAATAACTCAAATAACAGTGTACAGAACCAATAAAAGACAGGTTTCAAAGTGTCAGTTGCGGGGGAAAAGACTGAAGGCGATGGCACACATGGACGCTAGCTGCTTGACGCCTTTCTTTAGGAAAGCGTTGATGAAAAATCGGTCGTCGTTCACAGCCACATTTGGGACGGATTACAATGTCCTAAATCCAGTAGTGGCCGTATGCTCCTTATGTGGCAAAGACGTTTCACTGTCCGAGTGGGCGTCCTTTAGACCCCTGTATACACATTTCAAGCCATAATAACACAGCAGTTGTTGAGGCGATGAAAAACAAGATGCCGATCGAGTTGGAGCTCCCGAACTTTGTGCTGTTGGAAGAATCCTCCCAATATTTACATTTGCTTTTAATGTAACCTTGAGTATAAAGGTATAATATAGTAAGTTAATATGTAATCAGAATGACGAGAAAACCTACATATTATATATATGTATATTTCTAATTTGTAAGTTTCGATATAAAAACAGTATGTTGGTGGTATGGAGGCATGGTACTTATCGAGGTTAATTGACTATTAACTTTACACTTGCAAGTAAAATTGTTAGTTTTTGCTTTTTTGAATTGAATTTAATGTTACAGTGTTACATGTACAGTAAATTTAATATGTTGACATTTTATGTATAGTTTAACGTACACACTTGCATTCTTATTAATTTATTATTTAATCAGTTCTGTAGTTTAACTGTAATTCCATGATCTGGACACTATTCAAACTTTCAAAGCTATTCAAAGTCTCCATTATATTATTTATTCATCAATTTTATAATTTCCTACAAAAGTTCATATAATTTAATAATTCACTCACATTCACGCATTTACACACTGTAGCACAGTCATGGGTATGATAAAGTTTGAGTGGAATGGCTTCGTTACTAGTGTGCATGTACACGAAGGGTTGTCCTGGGACAGTTTGAGGGAGCAGCTGGGGATAAGAGAATGCCAGAGACTTTCTAATAATGCAATCCATAGATGTACAGAGGAACTAATATGTAAGTATCAAAATATCATTAAAAATCGCCTTTCCGTATGTTTTCAGCAGGAAGAGAAAGATAAGGTGGCCAAAATGGAAGAGAAAGATAGGGTGGTCAAATTGGAAGAAGAGGAAAAGAGGGTGAAAGCAGAGAAAAGAAAGGGAGAATGGAAGACAGAAAGGAAGGTGTGGTGTTTCAGATGCGAGAAATACGGGCACGTATCAAGAGATTGTACAGAAGAAAAAAAATGTTACAAGTGTAAGTCCAAAGGACAGTCCAAGTTAGGGACTGCTTACAAATGGCGCGAACGGTAGGATCTTATTTTATTATATTATATCATTATATTATATATTACGTACATTATTGTTTTATACAAAATGAACTCAACCCAGCCCATAGCCACTGTTATAACACGCAGTACAGTTTACTGCTTGTCTGCTCTTGTTTTATACAGAGAAACCCTGCTTCACACTTGTTTTGAAACAGCATCATTCTGCATTCTTATTTTAACGAAGGAATTTCCTTTTCACAATAAATTGTAACTCTCGTTTTATACAGAGTACAATACTTTAAGTCGCTTGTTTATAAACAGTGTACTAATCAGTCACCTTTAAGCTAATAATGCAGACAAGCTGCGGAGTGTATGGAGAGGAGGAAAAGCCCAGGTCAAGATTCATGCGAGATGGCGAGACAGGCTCATCGCACAAAATCTTAAAATAAACACAGAAAAAAACTAACAAAAAAATGTGTGAGAAAATAGAAAAAATGTACGGGTATCGGCCTTACAAAATGACACGAAAAAGGAGATGGCTCTGAAATGCACAAAAATGAGTTTTGTTCATGTTTTATTATCCAGATAGGTAGTTCAACAGGTATATTTTTCTTCCCGGGGGTTGATTTGATTGAAAAACCGTAAATTTTGCGATAAAAATGGTCATCTTTGAAATCTTCCAAAAAAACATGCCTTACAAAATGACAATTTCGTCACAGCTGTCATTTTTTAACAGCAGCCTATAGAAATTTGATTTCACCTAGGACAGTTAGATAAATATGATAGATTGAAGATTAGAATAGCTTTTACAGGAAAAAGGATGATTAAAAAAAGTTGGGCAATTTCGCGTGAGATAGTGCCTTACAAAATGACAACCCAAAACGGCATCACTTCAAATCCGATTTGGGAAAAAGTTTCATTATTCTTTCACGTGTCTTACTGTTAGATATATATGTTGTTTATATTATACCAGTTCTGTTTTTACCAAAATATATTTATAAAGGAACATTTTTTATACTTTGAAAAATTTTTAAAAATGTCATTTTGTGAGGCGTAAAAATCATTTTTTGTTTTCATACTTGAACACAGTATTTGGTTATATTTGATATTTTCTATGACTGGATAGATCACTTTTCAGTGTTTAGTTAACGTTTGACATGTTTTAGGAGTTGTTATTACTCTCTGCTTTCACAAAATAGAAGCTTTATTTCGTTGAGTTTTGAAATCAGAGTTTGAAATCAAAGAGTTTGAAATCAAAGTTTTGATATCAGAACTGCACTTTTTTAATGCTACTTGATTGTTAACTGTCAGATTATGATTCTTTTTAACTCCTTCTTGTATTGACTGTCTCTGATCCATTTTAGATGATGAAAATAATTCAATCTGAAACATTGTCATTTTGTAAAGCTTTTCGGTGTCATTTTGTGAGGCATTTTGATCAAAATTGATGATCAAACAAACACATTTAGGCTCATCATGAGCTTACTGGGTTTAAGAATACCAATAATTAGGCAAGGGGCATCCAATATAAATATGCCATCTTTGTATCATAAAATAAAACTGTCATTTTGTGAGGCATAACACTGTCATTTTGTGAGGCTAGGTCATTTTTTTGTCATTTCTTCTACCAAAGTCACTAAATCAGTTTTTTTATTTGACCAGAGTAGTCTTTGATTGACATAAGTCATGGTAGTACCTGGTTTTCTGGGGTTAAATTCAAAACTTTGGTCTCCATTCTGGGTAACAGTTAGGCGGGGCAATGACTGAACAGCAAAAACGTCCATATTTATGTAAGAAATATAGATTCTATGTCATTATCATTCCTTGGGAAGTGTTAATTAATGCTTTTTCTTTCATACAGTAAAAGGAATAGGGTTCAATGTATAGGGAACCTAAGCTACAGCATGGTCTATGTGGGCTGTCATTTTGTGAGGCCTGTCATTTTGTAAGGCCGATACCCGTAATTTAAAAGTTTTAAGCGACACAAAAATGTACTTTATACTAGTTGTAAATTCGGAACTTAGTGCGGTGTGAGATCACGTGGTTAAAGTATAACAACTTTGCCGCGCGCAATTAGTGCGAGATTTTGACGAGTTTAGTATAAATCTCACCCCAATATCGCGAGTCTGGCTGCGAGATTTCGGCACCCTCTTTCAGCACTACATACTCGGACGCGCTTGCATTTTCATTGCTTTTCAGCGTGTTTATTCTTCTTTACTATGCAACGGCCCCATAATACTATTCCTCAACTTGCTGGCCTTTTCGTCTTTATCATCAAGCCGACTTTTCATGGTCATTGAACTTTTGGTATTGATTGTTTGAATTATTACTGGTTGTGTTACTCTGACGGCTTACTTTTCTGTACTGTCTAAGTCTTAAAGGATACTAGTTGTTGTCGATATTAATCGGTTTATAAGATCAAGATTCACAGTGGTTACTATATAATAGTTACCATGGTTACCATTAAAGGAGGTCCGGTAATGGTCGAAATCTCAAGGTACTATTCCTGGCTACAGTCGACTCCATCTTTCTCAGAATATACTTGACACTGCCATAGGCACAGTGGATATTTCTTCATTAAAAGTTTGAAAAAGGGTCTCTTCAACTGTAGACCTGACTTATTAATCCTAGCAGGTAATTAACTCTGGATCCTCATCACACTGATTCCATTCTAAATTCTAGCCATAAACAAAACAAATATTACCAGATAACTCCGTTTACCATAATTTGATATGTTCCAGTATGAACGAGGCCTTCCCCGGCCAAATCCTTAAATGCCAGTCTTCTCTAGCTGAAGTACGAACTGTATAATTTATCAGATAAAGTATATTACAAGGTGCTCTGATGATAATTTTAGTAAAATAATTAATAATTGCCAAAAGATTGACCGTCGACAAGACTCGAACCCGGGATCAGCTGCTTAACGGCCGTGCCCTAAACTGGGGCGCTACGTGAGGCTTATCAGATTTACAATATGTAACTTAATATACTTCATAAAAATACACACTTAAATTTTTCGTTATGTATGGATCCAAATTACAGCGGCATACTTTTTTTTTAATCTCACACTTATTTTACTTCGGAGTATTCCAACAGCCACATTGTTACACAAGTGTAACTAGCCAATTACAGGAAGCCGAAGGATTTAATTAGGCCAGTGACGGTTAAGGTAGTGTGTACCATACTTTCTTCGCCCGAGACTTCGCTGCAATGGACAGCTCCTCATTTAACCCTCACACACGATTTCTCGAATATTCGGCTGAGTAGACCGGGGGGCTGCATAGACCACTCAGGATCTTTAGCTGAATGTCGACGACACTCACCCCACGACTAGGCAGGCAGTGGGTTTCGAACTCGCAATCTCACGATTACAAATCCGATGATTAACCAACTACGCTACCTGGCCGTTGAAACTTACAATTCTGAGAAATAAACATCGAGCGACATACTTACAATTTCGCTTGAAAGGGAAATCTTTTTAAATACAAAGTAATTTGTGGGGCAAGAAATTTTGCAGGCTGGGGGGGGGGGGGGGGGGGGGGGGGGGAAATCGCACTTTTAGTCTCAAAATCCAATCTCATCGCACTTTTTTTAGAATCTTGATAGGGGAAGAGAAGATGCGCTAGATGAAGAGAAGGATTGGAGATGAGTTTAGAGAGGGTGAGCTGGTGGAGAACAAGTGAGGGGTTAGTGGAGGAGGATGATGAGGATAGGAGGGTAAGGAGGCTGGTGGACTTAAGGAAGAGGCGGGAGCTGGAGTAATCAGACCATCAGTGCCTCTTGTTTTAGACAGAGTGCCATCTACTGCAGACAACAGAAATAATTTTTATAATTTATTTATTCATTTTAATAAGGAGACAGACAATTTTATAAAGATAGGATGTTTTATTTCATTGGTATTTTGATGTTTATAAATTTAAAATTTTTTATTGGATATTTGTTATTGATTATATTGGGGATTTGGTCGATTCGATCTGCGCCTCATTTGTAGGCGCGGATCCAATCGATCAAATTGGCCCGGGGAGTATGGTGTGGTGTAGTTTAGTAGATCCACAGTGTTGCTAGGCTTTAATTTTATATTTTAATATTTTAATTAACCGTTTTTTGCCACTTCTTAAATTTAATATTATCTCAAGCATCTATTTTATATTCGCACCATTTTTACTTTGGGACTTATCTATAGTTCTTCGGCCTATTTTATATTTATCAGATTTTACGAGCCTTTTGATTTTAAGAGATAAGGTTTTTGGGGAAATAAGGGGACTTCTGAAATTGTCACCCAGTATTGGTCAAGATTCGGTGCTCTTCTCGAATTATTAGTTCTAGAAGAGAACTAGATAATCTCACTACAGTGTCTGCTCTTCTGTTTCCCTAACATGGATACGATTATACGAGGATCATTCTTCGTTTATCTGCAAATCTTTAAAAAGATGTTCAGAAAGAGTGTAAAATGATAGATACGAAGGAAATCAATATAATTATAGTAGTGATCGATGTAAAAGTAATTAATGTAATATTACTAATTAATGTAATATTACTAATCAATGTAATAGTAAACATTCATAATTAAGAGTAAGTCATCTAGCAAGTAATTAATTCATTATAAATGTGATATAACGTGATCCCATTTTGACAGAATCGTAAAGAGTGGCATGCTCTTTACAACAAGGAACTATCACGTTAAGAAGAAGCTGAAAAGCAGGGACAGCTTCTTTTATTCCGTCAAGAGCAGCGTTTTTGGAGAGATCATAGAAATCGTTAAAATTGAGATTGAATATTTTGTTTTATCTTTTTATACAATGTTTTCAAAACTGATGACGTCCTATTTTGTGTAGTGAATAAACTAAACTTTGCAAATTTTGGAGAATTTTCTTCCACGTGCGACATTTTACCCCCACGAGATGTAACTAAAAAGTGTATTCTGTTGCAATTCAGTTTTCGTTGTTGTATGATGTACGATATGAACAATAAAGAAGGAACGTAATCCCATTTTGACAGAATCGCGAAGAGTGGCATGCTCTATACAACAATGAACTATCACGTTAAGAAAAAGCTGAAAAACAGGGACAGCTTATAGAGATAATAGAAATTGTTAAAGTAGAGAATTAATATTTTTTATTATAAAATATTTAAAATAAAATATTTATAGATAAAAAAACATCTGATCTTGTGTACGGTAGTGAGATTTCATATATTCATTCCTTTTTATTATTCTATCGAGAAGAAGATTTTCATTTCCACCAGAAAGTTTTCATTTCCACCAGAAAGTGGCTCCGTAGTTCCACGTATTTGATGTGAACTGGTTAAGTAATTTTCGTTTTTACTCTGTCTGCAAATCTTTAAAAAGATGTGCAGAAAGAGTGTAAAATGATAGATACGAAGGTAATCAATATAATTATATAAGTAATATATTATAGTAGTG
This sequence comes from Bolinopsis microptera, assembly GCF_026151205.1. Classification (NCBI taxonomy): domain Eukaryota; kingdom Metazoa; phylum Ctenophora; class Tentaculata; order Lobata; family Bolinopsidae; genus Bolinopsis; species Bolinopsis microptera. Next base: position 7,077,704 of record NC_087073.1, on the reverse strand, counting down.
ATCGATGTAAAAGTAGTAATTAATGTAATATTACTAATCAATGTAATAGTAAACAGTCATAATTAAGAGTAATTCATCTTAATTACCACAGTAATTTTGTAATTACCGCATCTTGCTCTTGACCCTCAGCTGAAATTACCGATTCAACGGCGACTAATTATATCATAATGAACACGGCCTGTTTTTCGTCTGTGTTACGGCCCGTTTTTGGAGCTAACATACCTTCTATTTGGCTAGTACCTACAGTAGCACCGGAAGTCTTGGCGTTGAGCCTTGAAAACAAGAGTGCTCTAACTGCCCAAACAATAGCTGGTAACGAATTCTGCAATATCATTATAATTAACAAATAAACACTTTTTGTCAGCAGTCAAAAGTTCTCCAGCAAGGATCAAACTTAATCCCGACAACATCAAAGATATTTACTTGCTATATAATATGATATAAAATATAATGTTTATTTAAAGATTTAAGTCCTGAACTTACAGGCAAAAGGGGTTTATTATTAATACATATTATTAATTAAAAAACAGCTGGTATAGTAGAAGGGCTGTGAAATAATACCTAATATTTACATAATTAGTTTTATGATTCTATTTATACTGATGGGGGGATACAACGGTCATTAATGTGCATTAATGTGCATTAATGGGCATAAATGGGCATTAATGTGCATTAATGTATATGTATATTTCAGCAAAATTCTATAATACTGACATTAATGACCAGGTTTTTTTGCAATCCTTTCAAAATTTCGTGTACGTAATACTTATTTTACAACATTCTCGCTCACATGAGCTTGATTGTTGGTGTGCGTGTATGAGACGACGTAAATAGGAACAACAATATTTTTAAAATAATTGCGCTGAGGTTGGAAGTACGATAACCATATTAAAACTGTTGGTAGTTCCAGATAATTTTTCTATTAAATATGGGCATTAATGTGCATTAATGGGCATTAATGTGCATTAATGGGCATTAATGTGCAAAATTTTAAAATACTGCCATTAATGCCCATACTTTTTTCCCATTTTTCTATTAAATATGGGCATTAATGTGCATTAATGGGCATTTATGTGCATTAATGGGCATAAATGGGCATTAATGTGCATTAATGTATATGTATATTTCAGCAAAATTATATAATAATGACATTAATGACCGTTGTAACCCCCCCCCCCCCCCCCCCCCCCCCCATACTGATATCTGGATAATATCCGGTTGGAAGAGACAAGGACAAGTGAAACAAGGAAGTTAGGAGTAAGGGCAAATTTTCGGCGTCAACGCCATCTTCAGGCTAAAATTGGTATAAATGTTAGTATATAATTCTAAATGCTTCTATACTAGTTAAAATTTGCTAAATTGAAATTACATACACTGAATACAGGTTACATCAAATGGTATGTATTTATACCAATTTTAGCCTGAAGATGGCGTTGACGCCGAAAATTTGCCTTCATTCCTAACTTCCTTGTTTCACTTGTATTGTCCTTGTCTCTCAACCGGATATTATCCAACTATCAGTATATATATACGATTTGGTACATACCAGGGGCGGGCTTGTTCCTTTTCCTTCTCTTAGAACACTTCAGCTCTTCCTTAAACTCCTCCAATTCTCGCTTGTAGCTCTTCATCTCTTCCTTCACCTCCTCCAATTCTCGCTTGTAGCACTTAGTCTTCTCCTTCACCTTCTCCAAATCCTGCTTGTACGGTGCAAGGGCATCCTCCATTACTCTCTTCATTAACTCATAGTTGTGGAGCGGGCCGATAACTTGGGAGAAAGGTGTCGTGGGGGTGCTCGTCATGGGAGACCAATGAGTCCTGAAGAGATTCAGATAAATAATGATAAAAATTTAGACGTAATTATAAATTGCATGGATATCAATTTTATTTAAAACATACTTCCAAGATATTGATTGTGCTTAACTAATGTACCATACCGAACTTTATATGTACCTTGATATGCTAGTCGTAGGGGAGGGACTTAGAGGCTCGATGGTTGGGGACCTGAAACAATTATATAAGGAAATAAAGATAAAGCATCATCTTATTTCATGTTTAATGGACATAGTTAGTTATGTCTAGCGTGTTGTTTAAAGAGTAAATTCGTGTTGTTCAAAGAGTAAATTACTCCTAAGAATCATAATGAAATTTGTTCAGATTTGTTTTCGGGAATAATTTAAAGTAGTAAAATGTGCATGCAGCCATGATTATTTCCCACAATATGTAATATAGATTGATAGTTAATAACGAAGTAAGATTCTCCACTCGCAAAATTCGTCACCAACTATTCAACTTTATGATCTACGTCATAAGAGTGAAGAAAGATTACAAATATACAATAACAATAGAAGAGTCGATTATATGGAATAAAATATAGGGGTAGACGTAGTATAATGCTGTTTATGTTAAGAACACATACCTGGGTTCATGTTCCACTGTAGCAGGAATGAGTTGGCTGAAAATAAAATGTCAGTCCAGGTAAGGGGCAAAATTTTCTATTTCGAATCTATTTCGAAACTTTCTTCTAAAACATTTTCTGACATAATATAGTGATAGTAGAGCTTCTGTCAGCTGATATGAAAAAGATACTTGAATATAATTACGAAACACCAAAACCTAAATATAGACTTATTCTACAGTCTCATTCCCCACCTGTACCTCATAATATGGAATGCTAATTGCTATCTAGTCTCTATGCTATAAAAATATACCTTGATTCCTGAGCTCTAGGGAGGTCCTGTTCCACTGCAGCAGGAAGAAGTTCACTGAAAATAAAATTCCAGTTCAAGTAAGGGGCGAAATTTTCTATTTCGAATCTATTTCGAATCTATTTCGAAACTTTCTTCTAAAACATTTTCTGACATAATAGTGATATAATGAAATAGTAGAGCTTCTATCAGCTGATATGAAAAAGATACTTGAATATAATTACGAAACACCAAAACCTATTATATAGACTTATTCTACAGTCTCATTCCCCACCTCATAATATGGAATGTTATCTAGTCTCTATGCTACAAAAAACAATTTTCTTTAAGAAAATATACCTTGGTTCCTGAGCTCTAGGGAGGTCCTGTTCCACTACAGCAGGAAGAAGTTCACTGAAAATAAAATGCTAGTTCAAGTTAAGTTCTAAATTTATGAGAGCGTCTTTTAATTATAATATCCTCAGAGAAAAGAGAACATTGATAGTAGCGAAAAGAGAATATTGATAGTAAAGCTGTCGGCTTATATGTAAAAATTAAAATAACAGAATTTTAGATAAATGAATTTTAAATCAACCCCGCCTCTTGTTTAATACCCACTATCTTATAACTTACATTGACTCCTGTACCGATTGCAATATTTCCTCAGGGAGAATACTGAAATAAAATTTCATTTTAAGCGTTTAGTTTGGCCTTTCGTGGATAACAAAATATAAGCATTTGAAAGTAAATAAGGATCGATCGGGACTACTCTTTTCGTACCTTGATAAAGAGCCATACGTAGATAAGGCTCTTTTCCCAGACTCTTCCTTATTTGTCTTTGATTTTCTTGGGGCAAGTTTCTTTTTTACGTTTGTGCTGCAATAAATTTTGAAGTTTATGGTCACATAATCACTTATCGAAAACAATAATCCAGGCTTTCAAATTTGTGATGATGGATACGGCATTGTTCTGCAAGCAATCAGAGGAATTCAATATATCCTATTAAAAATGGTATGTATAAATGTCTCTGCTGTTATTTTAAAATTTCCTTGAACCTAAAGTATCCAATTATATACATATTAATTTCAAGTATAAATTTTATCTCAACACTTATTTTACTTCGGACATGCCAACAGCCACATTGTTACACAAGTGTGTAACCAGCCAATTACAGGAAGCCGAAGGATTCAATTATACATTAGGCCAGTGACGGTTAAGGTAGTGTGTACCATACTTTTTGCAATGGGCAGCTCCTCATTTAACCCTCACACCCGATTTCTCGAGTATTTGGCTGAGTGGACCAGGGGGCTGCATAGACCACTCAGGATGCTTAGCTGAGCGTCGATGACGCTCACCCCTCGGCTAGTGACAGAGTCGGGAATCGAACCTGGTACCTCAAGCAATACCAGGCGGATTAACCAACTGAGCCACTAAGCCGTTAAATAGAGAAACACATACTTCCTTATCTTCAACCTGCTCTGGTCATCGATCAGTTCATCCTCGACCTGTTTCTTTTGTTTCTGGTCTGAAATGTTACAAAATGAATTGCACATACGGTTAAAATTCGAAGATCTCCATGATCAAGTGATCCCATCGCACCAAAACTACAGTGTTGTCGATAGTATCTTTATATTTTCAAAATTGTTCTCCAGATTATAGATCAATAAGTGTTATCCTGATTAGAGACCAGCAAGTGATACGATAATGTAATGCAAATTTTTAAATATAATAGTTTTACAATAGTTAAATAGTTTATACTTTTGTGTTTCAATTATGATAGTGAAGTCTTGGCCGTAGCACGTTAGGCACGGGTTACACTTAAAATGCTTACCAGTTATGAGCTGCATTATTTCCACAGGACAGGTCTCTGCCTTCTTTTCCCCACTCTTCCCCACTGTTTCGTAAGTCACGAAGTATGTGTCCCCTTTGGCTACACTGGAGCAGTCGGCTCTCTCATTTGATTCAGTGTACTGAAAAATTGAAATTTAAGTCCATCTAGTATTGAAATTGAATCCCATCGATTGTAGCAGTCATAATTGAAATGTTACAATATGATATTATCATTCTTACAAATCTGTCGACAGGGAGAATCTCTGCGGGTTCTTGGGGCAGATCTTTGAATCTGATTAAAGCCCATTTCGGTCTGATGGTATCATCCAATTTAATGGCTCTTCTTCTTTTTGTTGAGCTAAGACTTCTTTCTGGCATGGCTAAACATGGCACAACATATAAATTTATTTGTTTATCATTAGAATCAGGTTAAATATTAGTAATGAATAAAAGCTTGATAGTAGTAAAAAACAGGTTACTGTTGTTTTCAGTACAATCAATCAATATCAATACAAATTATTGGGGAAGGGGGGGGGGGGGTTGGGCGACCATATATATATGTTTTTTTTCTCGATTTTGACCCGGGATATACTTTAATATACTTTAATCTACTTTGATATACTTTGATGTACTTTAATATACTTTAATATACTTTAATGTACTTTAATGATTTGATTTGAAACTTTTACAAAATAGCAAATATACAAATGTACAGCAAATCGAACAACATATAAATTGGGCCGAAATGTATAAATGCTATAAAGCGTGGGTCAGTGAAACAAGTACAGAGAACAACTTTTAAAACAGGAGTTTTATGGCCGCCCAAAGCCTCAATAACATCACCTCCACCTAGTAATAAAATTATGAAATATGATAAGTGTGAAACAATCAAATAATAAAGTATTTAAATTATATAATTGTCTCTCAAATACAGATAACATCCGAAAACTCATAAAATTCTCATCACTCCTACATATACTGATCAGTGTCCGAGAGACATAAATAACTCATGATGGCTTTTTATCACGGCTAAATACCTTCCCGTACCGGATATAGTGGTTGAGATGAGTCTGTTCAGCCCTCTTCTTCTTCAGGTCAGTTACCAGATGCTTCCTTTAATATACCTACATTATCTCGATTCAAAATTTGAAAATTTAGTCACTTAATGCCTGTAACAGAGCTCGACCGGGATACCGGCCAGTATTTGGCGATTTCGTTCTGGTACCGGCCAGGATTTTGGTTTTAGATGGGAGTTTGGCCAGGATTTTTCCAAAATAAATTCAGTTCTTTCAACATAAATTTGAGTCCAAAATTCGCAAAACTGTAAACATTTTCCTTAAACATTTTGATGAAATCATTGAACAATTGAGACTGGAGTCTTTTTCTCTTTTGATTAGTCGGTAGTCGGCGTCAACAGTAAGCCTTCCTTACAGTGGCTTTCACAATGCATCCCCATTCTCTAACTCCTGTTGCCGAAGAGAGAGACTCCCAAATTATATACCATAAATAATATTAAACATAAATGTCGACAGTCTTGAAGTTCTGTTACCACGGACTACCACCCCTGGTGCAACCCCGCCGGGTTAACGAGGGAGAGACAGGGAGGTCATGGCCTGCTACGTGCAACTCGTAAGAGACTGGAGTCAATATAGATTTAAAATAATCATGGGTTTCATGACGTCGATTCAAGATTTTCTTTTAAGAGTTATGGACTTCTTTCTGACTTTAATGCTAGAAATATGACTTGTGACTTAATCATTGTGACTAAGTGTCACAGCTCACGGTACTAGCGTTTGGTGAAATAACTCTCCAGGGAAGCATTTTAACCCTACGTCATGGGGGGTGATTCGGAATCAGCGTCCAAAAATACACCGATCTAGATCACTTTCATGCCTAAAGGGCCTTTTCACAAGAATTTTCTTAAAATTTGGGCGAGTGATTTAGTAGGAGCAAATTTATAACGATATGATTATCTTTGGTTTCATCGTTATGTGACCAAAAAACGCTCTATACATCTTCATATCACTGGGAAGTTTACCTGAGGACCCCAGGCTTTAATGTTGTTAAACAACCGAATAGAGATTAGGCGGAATGACCGGCTGAGCGCGGCCCAGTAATGGGAAGTATGAATAGGTTTTAAAATACAGTGGTCAATGTATTTTTGGAAAAGAATATTCAAACAATATACACATAATATAGCAATGGCCAATTGGCTGACTATAAGGTCATGGCCTGAACAAACAATTTTTTTTAAATAGTCAAGTGATGCTAAAGCAGAGCACAAATGTGTAATAAGTTAATAGATTAAAAAAACTGATTCATGTGATGCATTCGCAGAGCACAGATAAAAATACTGATTCAATGATTAAAATTATAGCTGTGAGTGTCAATAAATTACTGTGTCGTAAAAAAAGGAACGATGTACACGTGATCTGAAATACCAATATCTCAATATCAAAAGGATAGTGTCTAGAAACATTCATAGTCCATGGTGGCAGGTATCAAGTTAAACGAAGTTACACTGACTGGCAATGTATACGATTGCCGTCTCCCTCTCTCACCCCTGACCGCTATCAGGGTGCTCCTGAGGATTGAGAATCTAATCCTGGTGCGCATGTAACACATAATAGCCGCATAGTCTTCTCCTCTCTTCTGGGATAGTTTTTCAGCGAGTCTCTTGTGGTATCTTGTGGCTTGTGGACCCCATCCGCCATTTGTTGAGTATATAAGTGGAGTAAAGGTGCCTTTTTCCACCTGGATGATTCTGTTGTTGTACTTTTTCATTTTCCTCATTTCATGAGCTTTATAGATCTGTTCCATATCTTTTTTGTCATATGTGGGTGAGTTGGGGTGGGTAACACAGACATCAAAGAATGTTCGTTCAAATGTGCTCCAGAGACCTCGTGAGGATACATCAGGTGCAGCTCTATCAGCATTGGTACCAACAATTTCTTCATTATCAAGGGGTATCAATGCTGGCTCAGTCACTACATCTCTGCATACTTCACGCTGCAGCTCTGCATTTAGATCGCGGATGTTGTTGTGTCTCATAGAAACATAGCCACCTTTCTTGCATATAAGTGTGTGATTCACATTATTTCTATCTCCACAAGCACAGTGAAATGGGGTGTTAGGGATCTCCCAACCATAACGCAAGTACAGAGCATCACGGAACTCAATCTTGTTCAGGGAGTAGCCAAATCTCTTCAATGGAAGTGCAGTAAGCCAACATCCTGAACCTTTCTCTTTGATGAACTGGAGGGATCTCTTTAGGTTGGGATCTCTTACACTGTCCTCTATTGATTTGCTAACCGTAAATAAGTGTTTCTCCTTGATTGCCTTGAGACTTTTTATAGTGTCATTTTGAATTGACATGTTGTAATGTTCAAGGGTGTTTTGCTGGTTGATAATCAGGTCTGTGAGGTCTTTTGTGATGGTGACTGAGGCTGTGAATTCTCTATTGCAGTTTTCAACTGGGTTGGAGATACCTAGGCCACCATGTCTGACTGGCAGTGCAAATATGGAGCGGTCCAAGTCTGATACGTTCTTACCCAAGATTGCTGGAATAAAATCTGTTCTGATGCAATCCTCCAATGGTTGAAACAAGTGACTTATACCCGGGATGGTCCTCTGAATGAACGTCCACCGGTGACAAATTCCCTTAGTATATGCATCAGCATTTACATGGAGGAACAAGTTACAAATAGAGGCATCAGAAACTGGAAACTGAAGGTTATGACGGGAAAAAGTGGAGCGAAGGGATAGATGAGATCCCGATAGAAACAAACATTTCTCCAGCAGACCTTTCCTTGCCAGAGGCGAACATAGATGTGTCCAAAACCTACCAACTGAGTGTCTTTATCCTGAACAAGGACCCTGACTACACTAACTAATTTTATGAAGGAAGCCATCCAACAAGGGACTCTATAAAATCAGAGTTTATCTCCACAGTCACCTTCCCGAAACCTACCCTGAATTGATAAAGAGCTCTGTGAGCGGTTGCAACACTTTCAAGACTTCAGAGCACGGCAATGTGCTAAGTGCAAAGAATCAGACTTTTAAAGTCGCTCTACTTCAAGTCCTTGCCCCAGGATGACTCTTCACAAAGAGCTGGTTCCTGTGTTCTGTTTCGGAGGACAGGCCAGGGATTTTGTGGGTGTTGAAAGAATTAAAAAACTAGTTTTCGATTTTGAACTTTAAAAATTTAGTGGTTGAGGAGGTGGTGTGATATACATTTCTTGCAAGGTACAATCTGACGGAAAGTAAAACTTATGTTAGCTCATTACGATTGTGAAAAGAGTTTATAACGATATTATGGTTTAGGAAACTGGTTTTTAAAAAAGTAAGTTTTTAATAATTGTATTCTTCAAATTTATAGTGTGCTTAAGTATTTAATGCGGTTTTATTTGATGGACTTGTAATTAATATTTATGCTTTTCCGTAATTTTATAATTATAACAACTTTCTCAGCTAATTGTATACTATTTTTAACAGCTGGTCACTCGAATGGATAACTCGGAACGAGAAAATTTGTATTAATTATGTGATTTCAGTGCAATGAAATTCCCTGTACATTTCGCCAATGTCTAGGTACTCCTCTTATTACTGAACTCTCTTGTCTCAGATATTAGCAATGAAGGTCAAATGTTTGTGACCATACAAGTGTCTATCTGTTTCCGAGGTAACCCTTTCAAACATTCTGTGTTTATAACCGTTTGATAAATATAAACTCATGTACCCTGTATAATATGAAAAAATTCTGATGGGGGCTGGAAAGCGGATATCATAAAATTGTTTGTTTCTAAGAGATACGACTTTTTTAAGGTGGAACCCCAGCTCGGAAACTCCTTATGATGATCTGTTGGCGAAACTGATCGACTGCTCACAAGAACCGATACATGTTAGTTTACTTAGCGAGGCGGAATTATTCGATGTTTATTTATTGTTTCTTCTTTTGCCAACGAATCGTACTTTATAGGTTGAACTTTAGTTTAAATGTTGAAGCCAATCGCTCTTCGTCGTGGTAGCAGTTAACCAAATCAGCTTCCAGCAGCAACGATAAATGTAAGAGTCATCCTTTCATCGGAAACAAATTGGGCTCGCCGGTTCCACTAATAACCAAAAATCTACAAGTCTTCTTCCCCGACTGGTGATTTCTGCATGAGCTGGAAGGATGATGAAGGAGGACGTTATTGTGGTGAGCGTAACGGTGAACTTTAACTAGCTGCTCTGGAGGAGTGTTCAGGAGCTCCTCAACTCCACTCTCAAGTTGAGCATCAAAATGTAGGCTTTTAGAGCTCTGGAAGGTAAACGTTGTCTTCTCCACTCTCAATCAAAATATCTTAAAACATTTAATTTAATCTTTAACAGGTTAATGTTTAATAAAAATCTATTTCCAGTGACGGTTAGTAAAGCTAAAGGTGTTCGGAGGTCACTGCAACAAAATGAGGATGAAGAAAGGTAAGAATGGAGGAAGTATGTGCTCCCCAACGGGAGGAACCCTGGGGCCGGACACCACCCTGAGTCACATGTGATGGTTGTGAGGGGACCCGTACATGGGGGACCTCGGATTGGAAGGCTCTGTCTGACCTGACTTTGATTTGTGTAAACCCTGCCAAAAACGAAATAGGCAACCACTCCGAGCATAGCTTCGTCAAGATTCCTTTCCGGCTAAGGTAAATTTGTAAGTTTCGTTGTTTGGTTTAAATCGGATTTTGTTTGATTTCTATTTCTTCACTCTACACTGTTAAGTATACTGGTATAATATACTTTTACAAATATTCAGCCAGCAATCCTATACCTACGCTCCCTTGTCTGTGATTTTAGAATTGTATAAATTATCATGTTATGATTTCCAGGGAGGACAGTGTGGCACTATGAATCCTATGATTGATGCCAATCCACTCACAAGTGCGGTCCTTGAATTGGAGCTGAAAGATGATTCGTGACAGGGTAAACAAAGGAATTGACTGAGGGCTGCAAATTACAAACTGCAGACAGTACGTTTCAGATAACTGGATCGGCGAAACAATTCTATTGAATTCTGAGCATTCCGAGAAGGATCATGCTGAGAAGGACGAAACTCCCGGCCAAATGTGGACTCCTGCTGACAGAGGTTGTCGTGGAGAAGAGATGGTTTTTGCCACTGACGATACATGAACTCCCTATCCCCTGAGGAGGGGCCCGTGACTAAGAGTGTGTACCTCTGAGTCTGTACACATTGTGGTTGACGATGGAATCAGAGTTACCATCAGGCAGTGCGACGTGGGACCTTTGTTTGAATAAAATTAAAACCTCACAATGACCTTGTTGTTGTTCAGGTTAATACCCACCTTAACAGTTATTCGAATTTATTAGCCAGCTTAAGTTTTAGGAATCAGTATGAACACTTGGTGTGGTTTAACCTTGTTTGTCGAATATTAACTGGGATGAGAGTAACGACTAACGCGTGTTACTCTCAATAAGTTTCAATCTGAGCTATTGTAAATATTTTTCTTTCAGACATGACTGAGGAATTCCCAGATTGAAGACATCGAAATTGTCTACAACGTGACACTTTCAGACGGATATGGTAAAAGTAAGATTTGAATAAAACCACAGGACCAATCAAGATTAATTTGATATTGGATGACAATGTACGAATAGTTATAGTTGTTTACATCCGTTCATTCACTCCGTTTCAGTTTACCCTACTCTAGAGGGGGGAAAAAAAAGATTCAGCTCCTGCTCCCTCCAGCTGCTGCTCCCATCCTCCCTCCCCTCTGACACCACTCCTGCTCCGCCCCACTCCTGACTCCGGTGGGTGGTGCTGGGAGACTCTTTAACTGATGCTCCTTTCACTCCCCCTCCTCCGCTCCTGTGTCCGTAATCCCATTATAACTTTCTCGTAAGTACCTCAACATTAACTTTATTCTGCCATTATAATGGTAATGTCGTCAATCCATTTATGTAAACTATTACTGTAACTAATTAGGATGGCTGTTCGAGTGATTTCGGCAGATGCTCTGGCGGAAACGTACGAGGTAGATATCTACATCGAACGCAAAAGAAGAAGGCACAGCACTAATCTTCACTCTAGCTACTTTTAATGTTGGGTATTACTTCTCCAGTTAAACGGGATGACTTTTGAGAGATTGCTATTATCGTAAAATAGACATTTTCGCTGTGCAAGAACCAAAAATGTCGTCACTTGAGGATTCAGTTTTTGCATTTACAGATGATGATGGGAAATAACAAATATCGCTTCATAAACTTTCAGACCACATATCACCCTATGTCTATACCCTCGTCCACCAGCTTTCCCCCAGGGTCAGGGTCAGGGTCAGGGTCAGGGTCAGGGTCAGGGTCAGGGTCAGGGTCAGGGTCAGGGTCAGGGTCAGGGTCAGGGTCAGGGTCAGGGTCAGGGTCAGGGTCAGGGTCAGGGTCAGGGTCAGGGTCAGGGTCAGGGTCAGGGTCAGGGTCAGGGTCAGGGTCAGGGTCAGGGTCAGGGTCAGGGTCAGGGTCAGGGTCAGGGTCAGGGTCAGGGTCAGGGTCAGGGTCAGGGTCAGGGTCAGGGTCAGGGTCAGGGTCAGGGTCAGGGTCAGGGTCATAACTGAGACCCATATGGTAGAATTCATCCTTATCATTATGTGAAGCCCCCTCAGTTGGCGCATATGCCACAACAACAAAAATGTTCAGGTGTTGACTATGCAGCCTTGCACTCAACAAACGTTCAGATATTGGTAGATAGGAAATTAATGACTTTGTAATCCTCTTTGAAAGGGTAAAACCGACACCTCGCCTTCTTATACCGTCCGTTCTCTCTGAATAAATAAGTAAGGAGCCATTATCCAGTAACCCTGTTCCTGTACCAGGCATATGGGTCTCAGTTATACCCAGCAAGTCCAACTTATACTCAGAGATATTCTCTGATAGCTGGAACAACTGACTTGAACTACTGGTTAGAGATAATACATTCCATGTACTAGCAGGAACCCGTATAAACCTAAAATAGTGTCAAGACTCAAGAGACTAAAATAATTATTACCTATTTAATTCGCGTTTTTGACACCGCTTGGGGGTTCAAATTTTGCGCTCTAAAACTCCTATTCCTTGGCCTATTTTTTATTTTTTCATGCTGATTTGGAGGCCATTAAAGCATTTGAGAGGTTATTGATTCACGATCACTATTCCCTGAGATTAAAAATAATCCCTTGCCACCTACATCAACAACTACATTATACTTTGTTTGAATCCCATCTCTCTTACTGTATATCTGTCTGGGGTGGAGCGGCGAACCAACGTATAAGCTCTCTGTTAACCGTCCATATTCCCATAGGTACTGTCTTAAGGTTCTGTTCGGTGATAGGGAAGCTTACCTAGATAAGTTTAAGAACTGTGCACGTACTATACCAATAGGGCACCAAAAACTTGACAACAAGTTTTTCATAAAAGAACATACTAAACCGCTATTCAAACATAATAATATCCTAGCTATCCAAAATCTTTATACAGGGTGGGCCAAAAGTCAGTGTGCAAACGTTGGGTCTTATACCTCCGCCGTGTTTTATATTTGAGAGCTGTTGCTTTGCAGATGGCATACTGTACTTACTGGTTCGAACTTCGAGGATTCCTTCGTCAAAATTTGAAAATTCGAATATTTTATATATCGTTTTCTCTGAACAAGTTGAGATAGCTGCTAAAGCTTTGAAGAATGGTAGAGCCACTGGGCCTGATGATATCCCAAGTGAATTGATTAAGTATGCAAACAGAAGTGTATTTCAGAAATATGCAGACTGTATAAATACCGCATTTGAAACAAACACCACCATAACATCTATTGGAAAAGGCAACATTACTCCACTCCAAAAGCCTAAGAAACCACTTGGTCCAGCAGCAAACATCAGACCTCTCACCCTCCCAAACTGCTCCAGAAAATTACTGTCAATGATTACCCTAAAACGTATCCAAGGCAAGCTAGATCAGTACACCGGTCCTACACAAAGTGCTTACAAGAGAGGTAGAAGTTGTGGCGATATAATTTGGTCTCAACGTATGCTAACCTCAGTGGTACTTAGAAAGCATTGGAGCTACCACAGAATGAGTATAGACATGTCAAGTGCCTTTGACACCATCAGCAGAGAAACAGTACTCAATGTTCTTGAAGATGCTGGCTGTACTAGTGATGAAATTAGGATGGTACGGCTCCTACTATCAAACACAGTGTTGAAAGTAAAAGTCAATAATACTGTATCAATTGAGTTCCAAAGCACAACTGGAGCATTTCAAGGAGATGCACTATCAGGTAATCTATTTACTGTTGTTGAAGCCGCTGCACTTATTCACCTCAGATCTGTACTCTCCCAAGTATCATCAACACCTTACCCAGTAAATCATCCAATCCCTAATCCTCCTATCTCAGAAGAATTCATGCCACTCGAAACAGGATACTCTGATGATATTGACTTTAATAACACTGAACTTGCTCCACTCAAAGAAATGCTTCCTATCGCTAAAGATATATTCCAGCAGTGGGACCTTCATATCAATTCTTCCAAGACTGAATTTGTCCATTTTTATTTAGCAGATCCTAAACCCACTGTTAAACGCAAGGTGATTGTTGGAAAAGTGTATAGAGGTGATGAAGAGTGGCGCTCTAACAAAACTTTAGGATCGTTGATGTGCACTGTTAAGGATATCAAGAATCGAATATTCCTTGGTAATGTTGCCTTTAGTAAATTTCAGAAAGTTTGGATGAAGAGCAAGATTTCAGTCCAAAGGAAGATCAAAATCTACGAGGCACAAGTAGTCTCTATTCTACTCTACAACTGCAACTCCTGGGCTGCACCACTAGCTTCGTTGAATGAACTTGATATTTCTCATCGCAAACACCTCCGAAGAATCCTCAACATCAGATGGCCTACTGGGGTTATTTCTAATGAGGCACTCTATGCTCGTTGTTATGTCACTCCCTTGTCTGTGAGAGTCTCTAAGTTTCGATGGAGAATGTTAGGACATATCTTAAGAGGACAGGAAGACTCACCAGCATACACCTCTATGTTATTTGCTATAAATTCTGATATTTTTATGGAAGGGAGACGGGGTAGACCATGTTTAAACTTATTAGATGTTATTAGAAAAGACTTGACTAGTAGAAATCTTGATATTAGACTTAAGAATTTGACTGATTTCGAAGACCTTAGATTTTTGGCTTTAGATAGGGAGGAATGGAAGAAGTTAGAAGATGGTTGATGTTTTTGTTTTCTTTTTTATGCGTTTTGATATCTATAAGGTGCCTAGGATGCTCTTTTAAAGAGATATTTCGTACTTTGAAAGATTTACTACTTACTACTTTCTCTGAACATGCTGAACGACTAATTTTTACAGAGACGGTAGATTATCAAATGTTGCATATGATCTGAAAACATAAGGCAAAACAGATTAGAAATGACGAAGTTATTAAGCATTTTCTGTATCTCGTTAACAAAATTGACACCGTGACACGACACCTTAATTGGGCACCCTTAACAATAACAATTCCCATAATGTTTAACGGGGTAGTTAACGGGGTCACCTTATCACGTGATTAGGTAAACCAATCACCTGATCACACGTAATGAATAAACTCGTTATGCTTCATATCTCGGTCATCTGAGAAGCTACAGTTCTAATTCTTTCAGGACAAACGTAATTCGAATGGCCAAACATAATTCAATAACATTTAGCTTGATCCGACTATCCAAACTATCAAATAAATGTGAAAATGAACCTCCATTTGAAAAAAATGAACGCGAATATTTTTCGAGTTGACAAATTCCTCGAACCAGTGGTGGTACTAAGTCATACCAAAAGGAAGTATTTCAATTGGGCACTCAGTGACTGAGCTATTAAGGCCAACGTTTGCACACTGACTTTTGGCCCACCCTGTACATACCACTGTTACTTCGAGCTCTACAAGATAATGAAATTTCGTGCTCCAATATCTTTACATGAAGGCTACACGTATGCTCGGCAAGGACGCGCTCCCTACTTATTTGTCAGGCTGACTCACCTGACAACCACAATACAAGATCAACCAAATTTTTTAACATGATTTACCCTAAAACTTATAATGGCTGACTTTACCATGAGTGTGATGTGGGGAAAGCTTAAACGTGCACTATTAAATAATCAAAATAGCCACGCCCTGCTTGATTAGACCGTAAAAGATTTTGACTGCAACATTGTCTTCCAAAGATCACTACTTGCTTGTCAAACACATCTCAACGAAATTCTCCTAGTCTAGTGTTTTCCAAGTCTTGTCCTCTGAGTAAAGTATGTGTGAGAAAGTTTTTAATAAAATGAATGTATAATTTTGAATTTTTAAGATTTAATTTGAGAATGAAGTATAAAGAAATTTGTAATTAGCACTGTATAGTTTAAGATATTAATAGCTTATTATAACCATTGATACAAAGGCCATCATTTTTCACCAGCTCTCCAATATCCATTGCATCTTGAAGTTGCATTATATATCCTAAAACTACACAATATAAACTTAAGTATATTATAGTGTAGACTTTCTGTCACAACAAGACTGCAACCCATAGTAACAAATCCCCTGCATAGTAACAAGCCCATAGGTTCCTCCTATTAAAACATTTTTGATTTTGGTAAATGTGTGCTGACTCCACCACCTATGTATTTAACCTAATATTTAGTGTATTACAGGTAGACATTGACTTAGGTAGGTATTTTATCTTAGGTAGGTATTAAGAATTTGGTAAATTTCTTAATTGTATGACCATGACTATTTCCATTATTGAGACGTTTTTAATATTTAATATAAGAGGGTTTTTGACATTTTTATAGGACTGGTTCACAGTGTGAAAAGATTCCAGATTTATATATTTTTAAACTGATATTTAATAAATGATTTAAAGAACTAATTTTAAAGTTGCCATACTAAAACCTTTAGGTCCAAAAATATACACATTATGCTCACTTAAAAACAACTCTAAATCAGTAGGCTGTCACTCTATTAATGCACCACACCGCTACCTCCACTGCACTAAAAGTTATACAATAAATTCTACAATCCTAATTTTGTATCGTGATGGAGACCGGTATACAAAACATTTATTAGGTTGCCGTTTGGTGTGAGCAATAGCGAACAGCACGCGCACTCCTTAGCCCCGTCAACCTATAAGTATATCTAATCTATTTAAAGAGTGACAACCATATACTACACTTTGAATTGGGATTCCTTTAAATATCAAATTGATTTTTTGTAAAACGTTATGTTCATGTGGTTATCGTTTACATGTTCGAGTTGGTAAAATGTTCCTGCGGTTTTCCCCAATGTTCCGGTGGCGTTGCATTGGGATTAGTGACCATTTGCCACAGTGAAGGGGACTTCACTGGGTAACTTAGCCTTTTGAAAAACAGATATGGTTACAACGAAAAGCGCTAGGGTTCAAACCCTACCAGGCCTATCGACTCAATCGAGGATCAGTACAGTTATGACTCGGTTGTCCTAAACCCACATAGTGGACGGGCAGCTGATAATGTGTTTATGAATCCTAGAAAGCCAACAGAAAACATCAAAAAACAAGATAGAGAGGCACAAGAAGGGAGTCCACCTAATAACAAATTCAGCATGGAGAAACAGAGCACAAGCGTCTACAGGAGGAGTGGGATTCCTGCTGACTAAACAAGCCTTTAATGCAGTTAGTCTTATCAAAACCTATAGTAAGCGCTGCATGCTTGTGTCGTTGGACGGAAACCCAAGATTAACCATAATCTCTGTGTATAGTCCAACGGAATCCGCAACTGTCGAAGAAGCCGAAGAGTTTCACGACTGCGGCAGTAAGGGAGGTCCCCTCTCATCATCTACTACTTGTAGTAGGAGATCTTAATGCTCACCTCAGCAAGTTGAATGGTGAAGATACGGGATGGTACTGGCATCAAGTGACCAATCGTAATGGTCATCTGCTCAGGGATACACTGCTGGAGGGAGAGTTAGAGGAGACGAATCATCGTTTTCAGAAGAGTCCTGGTAAGCAGTGGACTCACCTCTCAGATGGAGTACTAACTAGGAGCCAGATTGACTATGTCCTGGTACGGAAGAAGTGGAGGAACTCAATAAAGAACATCGAGCCATGCAACTCTTTCAATTCCCTGGGCTCTGACCATCGGGCAGTACTCTCAACTGTAAAGCTCAGTCTTCGAAAGAGCATAAGTCCACCACGGGTCACACGTTACGACTTCAGTCGTCTCAAAACTGATCAAGAGTTACAGATCAAGTATAGAGTTGAAGTTAGAAATAGGTATAGTGCACTCTTGAGTGAGGAACAACTAGATCTTGGTCCTACTAATGACGTCACCACTAAGTATGGAAAGTTTATTGAAGCATTGAAGTATGCAAATAGGAGGCATCTTCCGCATAAACCTAAGAAGCGGTATGACGATCCTGCCAACGACCCAAGAATAGAGGAAGCCAGAAGCAAATTGTTTGCTGCCAAGGAGACCTACCATCTGGATCCTTGTGAAGACAACAGACAGACAGTTGCCGAGGAGAAAGACACTCTCTCTGCATGCTACCGTACTGTGGAGGAAGAGCTGCTTAAACAGAAAATAAGTAAAGCTGAAAACGCAGCCGATAGATGCAAGAACAAAGAAAGCTGGAATCTTGTTAATGAGGTCAGTGGGAGAAAGAAGAACCCATGTGGTCTTGTAGAAGGAGGTAGTAGAGAGGGTAGATTGAGAGCCTGGAAAGACCACTTTACCAAGCTACTTGGACAACCTCCAGTAGTTCCAAACGAAGAAGTGGACATACCAGTCGTACATCCACCACAAAACATCAGTGTGGATAAGTTTACCAAGACCGAACTGGAGGAGGCTACGAAATCGATTAAAGAAGGTAAGGCATTTGGAGAGGATGGAGTTGCCCCTGAAGTACTGAAGAGGGTAAATGTTGATGATTTGATCCTTGACTTCTGCAATAAAGCACTAGTTGATGGCGATGTTCCTGACCAATGGAAGCACCTAAACATCGTGCCTGTTCCAAAGAAAGGGAATTTGACCAAAGTAGATAACTATAGAGGTATTGCACTGACATCTATAGTGAGTAAGACTCTCAATAAGATGATACTGAACAGGATCAAACCTGCCATGGAAGACATCTTAAGGA
Organism: Bolinopsis microptera; assembly: GCF_026151205.1. Classification (NCBI taxonomy): domain Eukaryota; kingdom Metazoa; phylum Ctenophora; class Tentaculata; order Lobata; family Bolinopsidae; genus Bolinopsis; species Bolinopsis microptera. Next base: position 7,059,038 of record NC_087073.1, on the reverse strand, counting down.
TCAATCAGAACGGATTCAGAGAGAGTAGGTCAACAACTGGTCATATTCTTGGCCTAAGAAGGGTATTCGAGGGAGCCCGGGATAAAGATCTGACCGCGGTAATGCTCTTCATTGATTTCAAGAAGGCATTCGACAGCGTGCACCGTGGACTCCTCATGAAGATCCTCTTGGCATATGGAATTCCCAAGGAAATTGTAGGCTTGATACAAAGAATGTATGCAGATACATTTGCTCGAGTGATTACCGAGGATGGTCTGAGTGAAGCATTCTTCATTCTAGCAGGAGTGATGCAGGGAGACACTTTGGCGCCCTACCTATTCATAATCGTAATTGACTACATTATGAGGGTGTCCTTAGAGGGTAGGGACTTTGGGTTTACTCTACACCCTAGAAGAAGCCGTCGCTATCCGGCTGTCAAGGTCACTGATGCGGACTTTGCTGACGACCTTGCTCTTATAACAGATAGTGTTGCGGAGGCACAAGATTTTCTCAGGAGTCTGGAACTGGCAGCCAACTCAGTTGGACTCTACCTCAGCGAGGGGAAAACTAAGTACATGGGAATCAACATAAGAGATGACGATAACCCGACTCTGGTTGCTGGGAGTGGGAAGAACATTGAGAAAGTCGATGACTTTGTATACTTGGGTAGTAGAATGAAGAGTTCGGAGAAGGACTTCGAAGTGAGGAAAGCTAAGGCATGGGGAGCGTGTCACCAGATGAAGCTTGTATGGAAGTCGGATATGCGTAGAGATCTCAAGATACGACTGTTCCTGGCTACAGTCGAGTTCATCCTTCTATATGGCTCTGAAACATGGACTGTCAGCCAGACCCTCGCAAAACGTATAGATGGATGTTATACGAGAATGCTGAAGATGGCACTGAACATTGACTGGAAAGAGCGGCAGACTAACGCCAAGGTGTATGGACACCTCATCAGAGCATCTCAAAAGATAGCTGCACGGAGGATGAGACTCGCAGGTCATTTAGCCAGACATGAAGAACTATTGAGTCATGAACTTCTCTTCTGGGAACCCCTTCAAGGACATCGTCGAAGGGGAAGACCACATCTCACATATATTGACATTCTTCGGAAGGACACGGGGCTTGACGACAGCATGGAGATTAACAAACTCATGCTGGATAGACAGATTTGGAAGAAAACTATCTCTGTTCGGACGTTGAAGCCGCCCTAAGTCGAGTAAGTCGAGTTATTGTAAACTTGTTTACTCTGTAATAAATGGCATAAAATTGAAATTTTTGTTTAACTGAAATTGTTGTTTAACTGAAATTTTTGTTTAACTGAACAAATATGAACAAAACCCCTCATGTCTGCTAACAATTTCCTTTTGATCATAATGTGAGCCTTGTCTTTAAAAACTCAACTGAACTAGCGTTTCGGTGTGTGCAAAAGATTTCAGGCACGCAAATTTCATGCCCCGTTAGTTACCTTACCTGTACCTCCAAAATTAAACGAACAGTCAAGGAAAAAAAGGACGAAGGCCAGGGAGCTCCTGAAAGTTTATTTCTCGTACAAATTCCTTTATTACATACAATATATTGGCCAATCTAGTAAAATCCGTAAAGTTTTATTTCATTCGTGCGCCGGGATATCCAGCAAAATCCATTTAAACCTGTGACGTCACTTTAGCCTATCCGCGCATATAGAAATACAGTGATGAGTGATAATGAGCTTTTGTAGCGCTTAATGCGTTACTGAATACTGAGCAGCGCCGCGCACTCAATAATGCTTCTCGTTAAATCGGCGAAATGCGCTACTGGGCTTCGCCGAGCTGCGAAGAATTGACATCGTCAATTAAATAATAAGCGTACTTACTAATTAAGAATATCTCAGCAGTTTACGATACTGTCGAACCTAAAACAAATGGAAAGGAGACTTTTTGTGACCGGTTGAAAAAATTTATTAGCCTAGAATAACCATGAACACGTGAGATAATATTGCAGTCACACAGAAAGGCAATAGGCATGTGAATTATTTATACTTATATGTTATAGCTCCCAACGTAACCCCTAGCAACTCCCTATATTTTACCACACTTCAAGTTCATATATCAACTTGTCATATCAACATCACATGGTCATAATAAAATTTGACGGATGTTACTCGTCTAGACGTCTAAATTTCTTCAAAGTAGCGCGCGCCGCTTTCTTCTCGGAATTTTAGACGGGCGAGAAACGAAAGATCGAGCGCTCAACTTAGCGCAAACTTGACTAATATATAATATCGCGCGTTACCGCGAACACATTATATCATTTCTGCATATTGTGACACTGTGACAGCACAGATACTGGACAGAGTTGATATTATGAACGTAATCTGGTAAATTCGCTATATCGATTGAATTCTTCATTATGTTGGCATTCAATAAATAGGCTTGGTTAATTTGAATTTAAAGCGGTCTGTTTAAGGCAAGTGCTACGAAGTAGCGCGCGCCGGGCCAGACCATTAACAATGGTCAAAATAAAATGGATCGGGTAGGTATAAAAGGCATGACTTTATTACAGTCGGACAAGCAGCAAGCTTTTAAGTTCTAACTCACTATAAGACACTCACTATAAGACACTATTTCTAACGTAAGATTTGAAAAGTTTACAGCACAAAATATTATACCAAGCATTGCAGACGCACACATCCACATTTTTTGCGCTTCACACACAAGCCACAGCAAATTATAAAAATTATAAAAACGTGCATGTAAAGGTACACACTACACGTGCGGTGTACACGTGCGGAGTTCCCGGAAAAGATGATGCTGAGAGAATATACTTATAAAATTAAAGAACAGGCTCTACCGTTTTGCTGCCTACTGAACATTCTTCGGGATACTGGAGCTGAACGGACTGGATACACACTACACTACACTACACTACACTACACTACACTACACTACACTACACTACACTACACTACACTACACTACACTACACTACACTACACTACACTACACTACACTACGCTACACTACACTACACTACACTACACTACACTACGCTACGCTACACTACACTACACTACACTACACTACACTACACTACACTACACTACACTACACTACACTACACTACACTACACTACACTGCACTACACTACACTACACTACACTACACTACACTACACTACACTACACTACACTACACTACACTACACTACACTACACTACACTACACTACACTACACTACACTACACTACACTACACTACACTACACTACACTACACTACACTACACTACACTACACTACACTACACTACACTACACTACACTACACTACACTACACTACACTACACTACACTACACTACACTACACTACACTACACTACACTACACTACACTACACTACACTACACTACACTACACTACACTACACTACACTACACTACACTACACTACACTACACTACACTACACTACACTACACTACACTACACTACACTACACTACACTACACTACACTACACTACACTACACTACACTACACTACACTACACTACACTACACTACACTACACTACACTACACTACACTACACTACACTACACTACACTACACTACACTACACTACACTACACTACACTACACTACACTACACTACACTACACTACACTACACTACACTACACTACACTACACTACACTACACTACACAAACAAACAAACAAACTGAAATTACTGCAATGTGCATATCTTATTGAACATATTATACCATTTGCATCACAAGGATAGGATGAGCTGCAATGAAATCGGAAATACAAAATATGGAGTCATGGATATTAAATGATATAATATAGGTATACACTATAATATATGAGTATATGGGGTATTTAAATCTAACGCTTCTCGAAAAATTATGAATTTTTTCGACGCAGATCAGGTATTTATATTTATAATTTGTAAAATTAAAAAATTATTCCCAAATCGGAAAAAAAGAGTCGTTCGTCACTCGAGTCAGCGATCAGAAATTAAATGTAATTTTATAGTCTGTGTTCTCTTGGCCAAGGAAGGAAAAGAGCATTACCTCCCCTGAGTAATATGAACTACAATTAACAAACAAACAAACAAACAAACAAACAAACAAACAAACGAACAAACAAACAAACAAACAAACAAACAAACAAACAAACAAACAAACAAACAAACAAACAAACAAACAAACAAACAAACAAACAAACAAACAAACAAACAAACAAACAAACAAACAAACAAACAAACAAACAAACAAACAAACAAACAAACAAACAAACAAACAAACAAACAAACAAACAAACAAACAAACAAACAAACAAACAAACAAACAAACAAACAAACAAACAAACAAACAAACAAACAAACAAACAAACAAACAAACAAACAAACAAACAAACAAACAAACAAACAAACAAACAAACAAACAAACAAACAAACAAACAAACAAACAAACAAACAAACAAACAAACAAACAAACAAACAAACAAACAAACAAACAAACAAACAAACAAACAAACAAACAAACAAACAAACAAACAAACAAACAAACAAACAAACAAACAAACAAACAAACAAACAAACAAACAAACAAACAAACAAACAAACAAACAAACAAACAAACAAACAAACAAACAAACAAACAAACAAACAAACAAACAAACAAACAAACAAACAAACAAACAAACAAACAAACAAACAAACAAACAAACAAACAAACAAACAAACAAACAAACAAACAAACAAACAAACAAACAAACAAACAAACAAACAAACAAACAAACAAACAAACAAACAAACAAACAAACAAACAAACAAACAAACAAACAAACAAACAAACAAACAAACAAACAAACAAACAAACAAACAAACAAACAAACAAACAAACAAACAAACAAACAAACAAACAAACAAACAAACAAACAAACAAACAAACAAACAAACAAACAAACAAACAAACAAACAAACAAACAAACAAACAAACAAACAAACAAACAAACAAACAAACAAACAAACAAACAAACAAACAAACAAACAAACAAACAAACAAACAAACAAACAAACAAACAAACAAACAAACAAACAAACAAACAAACAAACAAACAAACAAACAAACAAACAAACAAACAAACAAACAAACAAACAAACAAACAAACAAACAAACAAACAAACAAATCTTTGTGATGATAATTAACAATCAGCTAATTACCAAAAAAGCAGGAAAACTTCGAAAATTTATCGCTCGCGCGGGGGGTACTAAAAGCACCAATATAAATATTTGATTAAGTTGGAGTTCAGTAAATCTGTTCTTTGTAGGAGTAAATACCTAACCTGTGTTTATTTATAACTTGCTATTTACTTTAGTACTAACGAAATACTTAATACAGTGCTGACTGATAAATGATTTAGCAGTCAGCACTGCATTTAATAGGTATTTATAGTGCCAACTTTCCTCTAATACTATAAATGATTAAGCAATGAACCAGTGATAAAAGGTGTGCGTACAAAATAATTGAAATTACTGCAATGTGCATATCTTATTGAACATATTATACCATTTGCATCACAAGGATAGGATGAGCTGCAATGAAATCGGAAATACAAAATATGGAGTCATGGATATTAAATGATATAATATAGGTATACACTATAATATATGAGTATATGGGGTATTTAAATCTAACGCTTCTCGAAAAATTATGAATTTTTTCGACGCAGATCAGGTATTTATATTTATAATTTGTAAAATTAAAAAATTATTCCCAAATCGGAAAAAAAGAGTCGTTCGTCACTCGAGTCAGCGATCAGAAATTAAATGTAATTTTATAGTCTGTGTTCTCTTGGCCAAGGAAGGAAAAGAGCATTACCTCCCCTGAGTAATATGAACTACAATTAACAAACAAACAAACAAACAAACAAACAAACAAACAAACAAACAAACAAACAAACAAACAAACAAACAAACAAACAAACAAACAAACAAACAAACAAACAAACAAACAAACAAACAAACAAACAAACAAACAAACAAACAAACAAACAAACAAACAAACAAACAAACAAACAAACAAACAAACAAACAAACAAACAAACAAACAAACAAACAAACAAACAAACAAACAAACAAACAAACAAACAAACAAACAAACAAACAAACAAACAAACAAACAAACAAACAAACAAACAAACAAACAAACAAACAAACAAACAAACAAACAAACAAACAAACAAACAAACAAACAAACAAACAAACAAACAAACAAACAAACAAACAAACAAACAAACAAACAAACAAACAAACAAACAAACAAACAAACAAACAAACAAACAAACAAACAAACAAACAAACAAACAAACAAACAAACAAACAAACAAACAAACAAACAAATCTTTGTGATGATAATTAACAATCAGCTAATTACCAAAAAAGCAGGAAAACTTCGAAAATTTATCGCTCGCGCGGGGGGTACTAAAAGCACCAATATAAATATTTGATTAAGTTGGAGTTCAGTAAATCTGTTCTTTGTAGGAGTAAATACCTAACCTGTGTTTATTTATAACTTGCTATTTACTTTAGTACTAACGAAATACTTAATACAGTGCTGACTGATAAATGATTTAGCAGTCAGCACTGCATTTAATAGGTATTTATAGTGCCAACTTTCCTCTAATACTATAAATGATTAAGCAATGAACCAGTGATAAAAGGTGTGCGTACAAAATAATTGAAATTACTGCAATGTGCATATCTTATTGAACATATTATACCATTTGCATCACAAGGATAGGATGAGCTGCAATGAAATCGGAAATACAAAATATGGAGTCATGGATATTAAATGATATAATATAGGTATACACTATAATATATGAGTATATGGGGTATTTAAATCTAACGCTTCTCGAAAAATTATGAATTTTTTCGACGCAGATCAGGTATTTATATTTATAATTTGTAAAATTAAAAAATTATTCCCAAATCGGAAAAAAAGAGTCGTTCGTCACTCGAGTCAGCGATCAGAAATTAAATGTAATTTTATAGTCTGTGTTCTCTTGGCCAAGGAAGGAAAAGAGCATTACCTCCCCTGAGTAATATGAACTACAATTAACAACGTCGGACAATGTCCTTGGCAACACGATTTAACGTAATATCTAGAGGCTGGACCAAGTTTGTCGTGTTGACGGGGACTAGCTCATGAACTATGTTGTTGAGCGCCATAATTTCGTTGACTTTTTCCGCCAAATGACCCTTGAAAACATCATATACTAGTAAAGTTTGTGTGCCTCTGGCAAACCAAGGAGAACATTTCCGTTGTTAATTTACGGCACATAATTCCCAAATCGAAAAAAAGAGTCACTCGCCATGCAGCGATCAGAAATTAAATGTAATTTTATAATCTGTGTTCTCTTGGCCAAGGACAGGAAAACATGAGCTTACTCTGTCTGTAGAAAAATTAAAAGAGGGTAATGATTATACTTGTAGTACTAGTAATTGTAGGTTTATAACCTACCAAAACTCGCGCCGAGTTGGACTCGTTGACGGTCTAGTTTGGAACAAATATTTTAGGAGTATCATCCTGCACCCTGTTAATGATTATACAAACAGATTGGATTGTTACAATTAGTCAGTGTGATAAGCACATTAACGGGTGATACTCGTATAATATCTGTCCAACTCGGCGCTCGTCCTGGTAGGTTGTAAACCTATAACAATAAGCACAAAGCGCGAGCACAAAATTTGTTGTCCAAATATCGCGTCGTTTATATGCTTTTTAAAGTGTGCGGGGGATACGAAAGCATCGAAAACCACCGTGTAGCAATTTTCGCTCGCTTAATTTGACACTGATAGTGATATTTTTTTGTCATTTATTTAGTTTTTGACTGGATCAATGTGTAAAAACTTTACCGCCTGCTGGGCTTGCTGAAGGTGATAAGTTTTCAACAACAAGTTTGTCATCGCGCGTCACGCCAAGTTTTGTCATACGTTGTATGACCCGCCGCGCACGACGCGAGTGCGTGGCTCCCCCTTGCCCCTGTATCGTTGAAACTCTACTATAGTAAAACGACCGTGGGGGTCACGACGTGATACAAGTTTGCATTTCGCACGGTGCATGCACGCTTGTAGCGCGATCATGCGTTACTGTGCCGCGTTGTAGGTTTACAACCTACCAGGACGCGCGCCGAGTTGGACTCGTCGACGGTCCAATATATGGAACAGATATTTTACGAGTATCACCCGTTAATGTGCCGCGCCGCGCACTCAATGAGGCTTCTTACGCTAGATCGGCGAGATCAGATCAGAGATACGTTGACGGATGTTACTCGTCTAAATTTCTTCGAAGTAGCGCGCGCCGCTTTCTTCTCGAAATATTATTGGCCCGATGGCAAGTGCTACGAAGTAGCGCGCGCCGGGCCAGACCATTAACAATGGTCAAGTAGTCATGACGACCACATTAATTTGCAAAGTTAAAAAGCTGCGCGCGATCGTTTATTTAGTTCAAAATCAAACTTTTTGGTTTAATTCAAAATTTAAATTGACCCAAATTGTGCTCTTGGGCTGGGGAGCTAACTTTAAATTTACGAAACGGAAATCTTCTTGAAAACCGGAAGGTTCTAGTATTTATTTTACTTTTAGAGATAGACCCCAGCCGGTAGGGTGGGCTGGGTTAATTTTATATTTTAATTGACGATGTCAATTCATGGCAGCTCGGCGCGGCACAGTAGCGCATTTCGCCGATCTAGCCAGTGAGAAGCCTCATTGAGTGCGCGGCGCGGCACAGTAACGCATCGCGCTACAATTTTATATTCAGACCTCGAGATTACAATTTATTGATTACAATTTATTTTCTGCTTCAAGCATCCACGCAAGATGTGACATTTGTCTGCTCCCTCTGTCGGGCAGACTTATTTGGAACTGGTTCTTTACAGTTACACTTTAGAGTTATGTACCGCTCAAACAAGATACCTCTTATTATGTTGTTATTCCCATAACCCATTGGCCATTACTTGGTTGTTTGCATGTATAAGTGTATCCTTATAGTAAACATCTGTTGTAATCAAGTTTTATCACTACACAAAGAAGACGCTGGAATTTGTAACTTAATCCAAAAAGCAAATAACTTGATACATGTTTCGTATCCGCCTTGTTTCGCTTCGCACGCGAAAAGTGGCATGCAACGTATGTCAACAAATAACAATATACACACTAACAAACTATTTGTAAACTGCATCGGCAAAAATACTTGTCATCACAGCGATAAGTACGTCTTATTATTAGTTATAAATTCAAATATGCACCAGGTTCACACTGCACAGTTTCCATGCTCCTGACCTCGTCACCAGGTGCATACTGCACAGTCTCCATGTTCCTGATCTCGTCTCCAGTTCACACTGCACAGTCTCCATGTTCCTAACCTAGTCTCCAAGTGCACACTGCATGCACAGTCTCCATGTTTATGACCTCGTCTCTAGGTCCAGACTGCAAAGTCTCCATGTTCCTGACCTCGTCTCCAGGTTCACACTGCACAGTCTCCATGTTCTTGACCTCGTCTCCAGGTTCACACTGCACAGTCTGAGTCTCCATGTTCCTGACACTGTCTCTAGCTTCACACTGCACAGTCTACATGTTCCTGACCTCGTTTCCAGGTTCACACTGTACAGTCCCCATGTTCCTGACATTGTCTCTAGCTTCACACTGCACAGTCTCCATGTTCCTGACATTGTCTCCAGGTTCACACTGCACAGTATCCATGTTCCTAACCTCGTCACCAGGTGCATACTGCACAGTCTCCATGTTCCTGACCTCGTCTCCAGGTTCACACTGCACAGTCTCCTTGTTCCTGACCTCGTCTTCAGGTTCACACTGCACAGTCTCCATGTTCCTGACCTCGTCTCCAGGTGCACACTGCACAGTCTCCATGTTCCTGACCTCGTCACCAGGTTCACACTGCACAGTCTCTATGTTCCTGACCTCGTCTCTAGGTTCAGACTTCCAAGTCTCCATGTTTATGACCTCGTCTCTAGGTCCAGACTGCACAGTCTCCATGTTCCTGTCCTCGTCTCTAGGTTCACACTGCAAAGTCCCCATGTTCCTGACATCGTCTTCAGGTTCACACTGCAAAGTCTTCATGTTCCTGACCTCGTCTCCAGGTTCACACTGCACAGTCTCCATGTTCCTGACCTCGTTTCCAGGTTCACACTGCACAGTCTCCATGTTCCTGACCTCGTCTCCAGGTGCACACTGCACAGTCTCCATGTTCCTGACCTCGTCTCCAGGTTCACACTGCACAGTCTCCATGTTCCTGACCTCGTCTCCAGGTGCAAACTGCACAGTCTCCATGTTCCTGACCTCGTCTCCAGGTTCACACTGCACAGTCTCCATGTTCCTGACCGCGATCATGTTCACCGACCATATCCACCCTGCCAATAGGTAACCAACAGCCTTTTTGTATAGGTCGCTATAGAATAAGGGATTCAGAAAACTGTTGCCTGGGATGACCACCAGAGCGAACACCTCAAAGACTGAAGGTGGTACTGGTTGTTTGGAAATGAGCTGGTAATAGACTGTTGCTATGATGAAGGGTATCCAGGCTATGAGTTGACTTCCGATCATAAGAGCTACTTTTAGTGTTAGAGATCGTGTAATGTCCACCTTTTGTGCTTCTTGTAGAACCGCAACACGTGCTTTACTCTTTCTATCTTCCAGCAATATTTTGGTGTATGTTACAAGTACTGTGACCAACAGTACTGCCAGAGTTGTGCAGTATAGAAGTTTGTAGATCTGATAAGATTCCTGGAGTTTGAAGATGTTGTGGACACATAATCCGGTGTTACCGTAGTAGCCTATCTCCTCACTATCGAATATGCTTCCATTTGAAGTCGTGTTTCGGAGCTTTTCCAGCATGGCGTTTGTGTTAGTTTCCGTAGAAAATGCACCCTCGTACATTATTCTAATTCTAGGTAGGTCGATAGGATTCTTGCTAAAAAATGGATTTTCATCAAGATGAGTGAAAAATATTTCCGTCCTAAAAATATCCTGTACGGCAGAAATTGATAGGAGCGGAAGAATAGCATGAGCTACATTTAGGAGAAGACCTAAAGCGGATCCTAAGACGACCATCCTTGTTTTTATTTCCCAAAACCCTACCGGGT